>NC_047045.1:55584121-55910269 GCF_011762595.2 Tursiops truncatus | reverse complement strand
ATTTTTATATGCATTTAATTTTAAAATAAATGCATGTATTTTCAAAATTCAGTGGGCTTTAATAATCAAAGGAATATGTTTATTATTTAATGGTCATGAGAAAAGTTACTGATCAAATATGTGTTTGCCTTTTTACTGGTGATAGAGATGGGTGTGGGGAACAGTAAGGAGAAGATGAATATAATGGATTTCTTTCATATGTTTAACAAAAGATTACATTTAAAAATGCTCTGGTTCTTTCAAGTGGTGTTTTTTTTTTATTGTGAACAATTTAAATGAGGTAACCATTTATTTCTAGTCAACACTCAGATATCTAGTGCATTTATGATCTTTTCTGAGGTTGTATTTTAAATTTCTTTGTATAGAGTTATCTATCTATCTATCTTGCAGGTGTGTGGCAACATACTCCTAATCTGTGAAGAGATTTGTAGCTTTTTGTTAACTTTATTTTGTCTTTATTTTATAATAAAGACGATAAACTGGTTGGCTTAATTTCAAGGATAAGCAATGCGTGTCAGATGAGTTACTCTTCATCTCTCCTCCCTTTCCTGGCTTTGTTTCCATCTGTTCCCCAAAACATTTACATCTTCTCCAATTTTCAGTTTTGATGAGGGAAGGGGATTGATTTTGTTGTTGTTATTGTTTATCTTTACAACTCGCACCATTAGATTCAGGTGAAATGGCTAGAAATCTGCCCATATTTCTGCATAGTGTTGCCCCAGCAGAGAAAGTTGAGAATAGGAATTGGACGCTTGTCTGCCGCTTGTACATTTGACAGTACAAGGTGTTTGAGGGCAATGCATGTGGAAATGTTAAGGAGTGACATCAATAATGCTGTGGCTACACAGATGGTGTAATTAGCCCACAATGGGGAAGAGCAACGTTTTCATGTTTGGATAAAAAGAGCTCTCTGTGGGTGGTAGAGTAAGAGGTTCCAAACGACAATATTTCTTTTTTAATTAATTAATTAATTAATTTATGGCTACGCTGGGTCTTCGTTGCTATGCGCGGGCTTTCTCTAGTTGCCGTGAGCGGAGGCTACTCTTCGTTGCAGTGTGCGGGCTTCTCACTGCGGTGGCTACTCTTGTGGAGCACGGGCTCTAGGCACATGGGTTTCAGTAGTTGTGGCGTGTGGGCTCAGTAGTTGTGGCACATGGGCTTAGTTGCTCTGCGGCATGTGGGATCTTCCTGGACCAGGGCTCGAACCCGTGTCCCCTGCATTGGCAGGCAGATTCTTTTTTTTTTTTTAAACATCTTTATTGGAGTATAATTGCTTTACAATGGTGTGTTAGTTTCTGCTTTATAACAAAGTGAATCAGTTACACATATACATATATCTCCATATCTCTTCCCTCTTGCGTCTCCCTCCCTCCCACCCTCCCTATCCCACCCCTCTAGATGGTCACAAAGCACTGAGCTGATCTCCCTGTGCTATGTGGCTGCTTCCCACTAGCTATCTATTTTACATTTGGTAGTGTATATATGTCCATGCCACTCTCTCACTTTGTCCCAGCTTACCCTTCTCCCTCCCCGTGTCCTCAAGTCCATTCTCTGGTAGGTCTGCGTCTTTATTCCCGTCTTGCCCCTAGGTTCTTCATGACAATTTTTTCTTAAAATTTTTTTTTAGATTCCATATATATGTGTTAGCGTACACTATTTGTTTTTCTCTTTCTGACTTACTTCACTCTGTATGACAGACTCTAGGTCCATCCACCTCACTACAAATAACTCAATTTCATTTATTTTTATGTCTGAGTAATATTCAATTGTATATATGTGCCACATCTGCTTTATCCATTCATCTGTCAATGAACACTTAGGTTGCTTCCATGACCTGGCTATTGTAAATAGAGTTGCAATGAACATTGTGGTACATGACTCTTTTTGAATTATGGTTTTCTCAGGGTATATGCCCTGTAGTGGGATTGCTGGGTCATATGGTAGTTCTATTTTTAGTTTTTTAAGGAACCTCCATACTGTTCTCCATAGTGGCTGTATCAATTTACATTCCCACCAACAGTGCAAGAGGGTTCCCTTTTCTCTACACCCTGTCCAGCATTTATTGTTTGTAGATTTTTTGATGATGGCCGTTCTCAACAGTGTGAGATGGTATCTCATTGTAGCAGGCAGATTCTTAACCACTGTGCCACCGGGGAAGTCCCGAATGACAATATCTTATAAAGATTAGGAGAGTGATGGTTTCATACTTCACGGTTTAGGCATGTATGTATATACGTGTACATATACATAATCTCTCAGCCTATTTTATTTAAGTATATTAACCCTTGTTACATTTAGAAAAATTCTCTGTAAGTGAATTCAGCTTAGTCCAGGAGCTATGACTAAGTACTGTGGAGGATTCAGAAACAAATTTTTTTTGTCTTTATATCAAATAACCAGTCTTCTGGAAGAAGTTCATAGGACAGTGGCAAATAGAGGACCCCACAAACATTTTTATAGCAAAAGTATATTGTAAATGATTAGTTGTATAAGTTACTTAACGAAGTGCAGTATTCTTCAGAAGGAAAATATTTTCAGTAGATGGTGGAAAGACGTTCAAGGACTGAGTGTGTATCTTCATCATCTAACATTGCCACCACTTCTCTACGTGAAATAGTCTGCTTTTGTCAAATCTGGTTTATTCTGAACGTGGTTATTTATATTTTTACGCAGCACAAAACTGATACAACAAGCAAGAAAACACACTGAAATGGATAAAAAGACCATAGCAAGCCCTTCTGTTTGTATAATTTGAACGTTGTCCTCAGCAAAAATTCAGAAGTTGAAATTAGTTGTATTCTGTTCACATTGATCTTAAACTCAAATTTTTATAATAATGTAAATTTAAAATAATACCTGACACTTTGGTTAATTATTAGAGAGATATTTGCAAAGATATTTTCCCCCCTTGTCAGCCCATCTGCTCCTATGGTACAGTCATAATGCAGAAACATTGACATCTCAATTATTTCCATGGCAACAAATTGATGTCAGGATCTCACATTTGACTTCACTGCAGGACCAAATAGAATTTGGATTACAGGGGTGGATTGGGAGTTCTTATTGAAGCCCAGGTCTTTAAGAAAGAGAATTTAATATCTTTGAGAAATAATTTTAAGCTTTTAAAACATGTAAGTGGGACTTCCCTGGTGGTGCACTGGTTAAGAATCCACCTGCCAATGCAGGGGACATGGGTTCGAGCCCTGGTCCGGGAAGATCCCACATGCTTCAGAGCAACAAAGCCCATGCGCCACAACTACTGAGCCCGCGTGCCACAACTACTAAAGACCGTGCTCCTAGAACCCATGCTCCACAACAAGAGAAGCCAAGGCTATGAGAAGCCCGCACACTGAAACGAAGAGTAACCCCTGCTCGCCGCAACTAGAAGAAGCCCATGCATAGCAACAAAGACCCAATGCAGCCAAAAAAAAAAAAAAATATATATATATATATATATATATATATATATAAAAGTACGTGTACTTTTAAAGAGGAAAGTATGAAACTATACATAGGACTTCCCTGGTGGTGCGGTGGTTGAGGGTCCGCCTGCCGATGCAGGGAGCGCGGGTTCGTGCCCCGGTCCGGGAGGATCCCGCGTGCCGCGGAGCGGCTGGGCCCGTGGGCCGTGGCCGCTGAGCCTGCGCATCCGCAGCCTGTGCTCCGCGGCGGGAGGGGCCGCAGCGGTGAGGGGTACGCGTACCGCAAAAAAAAAAAACCAGAAACAACTATACATAAAGTATATGAATACTCTTCTATCTTTCTATGTATACAAAGCCATAATGAAGGGCATTTACTCTCTGTGTGACATTTGCAAGTAAGAATTTGCATCTGATTTAATGTTCACTCAAAAACTTAGAAAACTAGAAACTCAGGCAGTTGTCAGTAGTACAGAATAGTAAAGGTCCAAAACCATCTTACTTTTCGTTAAGTAATGTATATAAACTGTCAATATGTGGTAGCTCAGCCTTAAATTATATACTCTCTTCGTCTTTAGTTTAGGATATCATAATTATAGACGATCCTCCACACTGTATGGATGGCTTAGTTTCAAAGATGTGTGGTACTTTGCCTTCCTTCTTGTGTCATTTTGTGCTCCACTGAAGACTATTTAGCATTCTGCTACTTATTCCAGATACGAGTTCTGCCCATTCTTAATTGCTAACTCTCAGGGGAAACAATTAGATTTGATCCCTATGAACAAACTTCTCTATTGAATCTAAAGTTATTTCTGACAGTTCTCTGTTCCATAGCCCTTTGTGTGTAATTTGTCATAAGGCTGGCCTCATATTCAAGTTCGTTTGGGCTTCTGCCCTCTCTGACTATATAGTGAAGGCAGAGACCATGTCTTTACACTCTGTGTCTGGCAGTGGGTACTTTGTTTTTTGTTTTTTTGCGGTATGCGGGCCTCTCACTGTTGTGGCCTCTCCTGTTGGGGAGCACAGGCTCCGGACGCGCAGGCTCAGCGGCCATGGCTCACGGGCCCAGCCGCTCCGCGGCATGTGGGATCTTCCCGGACCAGGGCACAAACCCGCGTCCCCTGCATCGGCAGGCGGACTCCCAACCACTGCGCCACGAGGGAAGCCTTCTATTAATTTCTTTTGCTGACCAAGTCCATGAAAGAGATAGCATTATAGATTAGATGGTTTCTAGGTGAACCAGTGCTGGAACTTGGTGAATTAGGTGTTCAGAGTATTTTGGTTGCTGTATAAATTGTCTCTGGACATTGCTGTGCAGTTACCTGCTAACCATCTCTAGGATGAAAGAGTTTTCTCACTCTGAACTGTACTGGACAAACTCCACTGCCGCTGTGACGGCTAATTTTGTATGTGAACTTGACTGGGCTAAGGGTATGCCCAGACAGCTGGCAAAACATTTCTGTGTATCTGAAACCCATGGTGAGGGTGTTTCCACATGAGATTTAGCATTTTAATTGATAGACTGAGTAAAGAAGATCACCCTCACCAGTGCTGGTGAGCATCACTCAGTCCTTTGAGGGTCTGACTAGAACAAAAAGCCACAGGAAGCGCGAATTTGCTCTCTGGTTGAGCTGAGACATCCATCTTCTGCTCTCGGACATAGAAGCTCCTGCTTCTTGAGCCTCCTGTTATCGAACGCAAGTCCGTGCGCCGGATGCACAGTGAGGCCAAACAATAATACCAAAACGTCGGAGTTTGGAGTGGAGAAAGGTTTATTGCAGGGCCATGCAAGGAGACGGGCAGCTCATGCCTTAAAAAACCCCGAACTCCCCGAAAGCTTTCAGCAAAGCCCTTTTATAAGAAAGGTGAGGGAGGGGCATAGTTAGTTTTTACAAGCTTCTTGGTGTCAGATCCTTTGTTCTTGAGGTCAGGTCACGAGGTTCCTGTAAACCTCCACCAAAACAAATGTTATTCTCTGTTCTGACAAGAAGGGGCAAGGTCCCAAGGCTCAACTTTCACTCTGCAAGGTCCAGGCCCTGCTAAGAGGAGGGGTCCCTGCGTGGGCCGGTTACCCTGACCGGGAGTGTTTGTCCAGCACCCAGTCTGGGTCCTCCTGCCAGTGCCCAGGCCCCGCTGAAGAGGTAGATCTCAGCCGGTGGCGCCCTCGGGGCCTGGTCCTCAGACCCTGCCAAGCTGTCATCACTGAGGGAGCCAGGTGCCCACGACCCACCCGGCTCTCAGGGTTTTCATTTAAACCGGAGAGAATCATTGGTATAGGATCAATAGGAATACATGTAGCAAACACCAATCAGGTGAACTCCCAGCTCAAAGCAATTGCCCTTCTTTGAGAATAGCCCCAGCCACAGAGGTGGACCTGAACTAATGATCTGCAGTGTCCTTGCACCTTAACCCTGACCTCTGGCCACCTCCTAGGGGTAGATGGCTGATCTAAGCAGGCCCAAGTTTTGAAACTTGAACGGAGAGACTGAAGCTGGTTGAAGCTCTTACCTTGATGGCAGTGTCTGTACACTCCAACTGCTGAGGCCTCCATGCACTGTGACCCATGGAGACTTCCACCATCATTACGTCACAGAGCTAGCGCTGGGGGAGAGGTTCTCTGCTGCTTCAAGGCCTGGATCTGGCCAGTGGGTGGCCGTGAAGAGGACTCTGGAGCTCTGCGGGACACATCCCTCAGCATGTCCCTGGGCCCCCCAGTTCACTGGCCGGCCCCGAGGCCAGAGGGCCTGGAGGGGTGCTGGTGAGAAGGCCGCCTCCATCTGCCTCTCGCTGCACTCTTGGCCTCGAGGACCACTGCGAGGCTGCGTGTTGGCGGAGCAGGACCTCTAACCGCAGCACTAACGGTTGCACGCTAATGGTCACGTGCTGTCGCACGATAACGGTCACACGATAACGGTCCCCCGATAACGGTTGAGCTAACAGCTGTGCTCCCACCCCTGCCCCTATTACATTCCCACTCAGCCCAGGACTTACACCATTGGCCTCCCTCTTCTCAAGCCTTCAAACTCAAACAGAATTATACCACTGGCTTTCCTGGTTCTCCAGCTTGCAGATGGCAGATCATGGGACTTCCTGACCTCCATAATCTTGTGAGCCAATTCCTATAATAAGTGTGCAATTATTTATGTGTAATATATATAATATATATTATATTATGTATTTCTGTTGGTTCTGTTTCTTCGGAGAATACTGACTCATACAACAACCAATAATTATGTTCTTCTCTTCCCCTAAAATGGCTTGCATATCTTCGCCCTTGCTTTAATTATTACTTCAGACAATAGAGTGTGAGTAAACTTGTAATAGTTCACTTATGTATCATGTTCTAAGTTTCCTAAGAATACACTCTGGGACTCTGCGACGATGACTGCCAATGTATGTCAAAGGTTTACTCTGTACCTGATATTGTGCTAAGTTCTTTATGTGCGTGATCACATTCAGATTGTTTTAATAACCCTAGGCGATAACTACTCTTGCTTTCCTATGTGACAGAGTGGAAAAAAGAGGTAGAGAAACATGCAGTAACTGGCCTCAAATCACATCCTGGGATAAGTGAGGAGCTGGGATTTGAATCTGATTCTGGAGTCAGGGCACTTGCCATTGGGCTCATATCCAGATTGACAGATTTTTTTTTAAAAGTGGGCTATGCTGCTTTCTAATTTTTTTGTTGTTTTATTGTTGTTAATTTTTATTGTTTTCAGTATTGGAAGGTGAGCTTGTTTCTCACTGTAGTGAGAGCTTAAGTGGGAATGGTAGTTTCCTACCTGCAGTATCCCTGCTTCCAAGGTCACAGAAGCAGAGAATTGGCATGACGCTAAAAAGAAAATGAGTGTACTTAATGATAAGAATTTTAATGAGATTTCAAATGAGCAAATATACCCATTTTGGGATCATTTAATTTTTTTCCATGCAGCTTAATAGCATTGCAGTAAAAACTTACTAATTTAAGAATTGTGGGCAACACCTGTCTGAATTAACAAAGTCTAAATCATAAAATAATTTTGTAGAAATTAAGTTTTATTATTTTTCTGATACATATAATTAGTCTATCAATTAGGAGCCGAAAAAACTAAGCTTCTGAGTTACTTACTAGAATAGCTCATTTTACATTAGTACTCTATCTTCAATCTTCTTTATGTTATTAATTGCCTTCTAAATTACTCTGATATTTTCTACATAGAGATCAGTTCTTTGTAAAAGGCTTTCATATACAGCATTATATTTAATACTCACAAGAACCCTTGGTTTTCAGACAAGTCAATTTGATGTGAAAGGAGAACAGTAAAATGATTTCTTCAGGACAACATGGCTGGTTAGCCAGAGCCTGGTCTGGAACCTGTGTCATTTGAGGCATTTTATTATCAATACTTATCAATACATTACTATATACTGTTTAGACAATTTTTTTTTTTTTTTTTTTTTTTGCGGTACGCGGGCCTCTCACTGTTGCGGCCTCTCCCGTTGCGGAGCACAGGCTCCGGACGCGCAAGCCCAGCGGCCATGGCTCACGGGCCCAGCCGCTCCGCGGCACGCGGGATCCTCCCGGACCGGGGCACGAACCCGCGTCCCCTGCATCGGCAGGCGGACTCTCAACCACTGCGCCACCAGGGAAGCCCTAGACAATCATTTTTGAATTATCATCAAAGTTTGTTTAACAGCATCTGAACTTGTGTTTTTCCCCTTCATTCATCCCTCCCTCCCTCCTTCCCTCCCTTCCCTTCCCTTTCCTTCCTTCCTCCCTTATTATGAAGTATGCAGGGAATGTGTTTTTCTTTGGCAGATTTTCTGTTTTTTAATTTTCTTTGTGGTCATTTAAAATTTTCATTAAGTTCTTGTTACTATTCAAATTTGTGCTCATTGGATCGGATTATTTTAGAATGTGGTTAAGTTACTGATTGCATTTGTTTCCTAGTGTTTTGTCATTTGGAATATCTATCTAGATTTAATCTGAAATAGTCCCTGTAATTGACTATTGCAGTGTTTTAAGACAGGAATAAAGTAGATCCCTCTTCTGTTCTCTAAATTCTACTTGTATTCAGAGCCCTGAAGATTGTAAGTGATAGAATTGGCACTGGCTATTTTGAACAAAGAAACAAAAATCATTATAAGGACATTGGGGTGCCTAGTTACTAAGGGACAATGGTGAGTTTCAGGATCAACTAGAGTCAGGCACTTTTTGTGTGTTTATCTTCTTTCCCTTCTCTGCTTCCATCATACCCTCTTTTTTGCTTCCGTCTCCATCACCACTTACTCTTCGTATACTACCCTCCTTCCTGACCTCCCTTATTCCTCTTTTCTCGTTCTTCTTCATGCCTTTACTCTTACCTATTTTTCCTCTTCTCCCTTTTCTCTCTCTTTCTCTTCCCTTTCCTCTTCTGTTTTCCCTCTCCTCCTCTCCTCAAACCCCTCCTCCTTTCCTATTAACCTCTTCCCCATCAAGTACTTCTACTGCACCGTATCTCAAGGAATATAAGGACTGATTGCCTCACATTTACCGGTGGTAAGATTGACCAGTGGCTTCAGGTGGTAAAATCCTAATTGTTCTATTATAGGATTTCTCATCAGCCTTATACCTAATGATTCATTTATCATTCATTGATGACCATTGCCTTATTCCATTTAGGGTTGTAAAATGGAGATTTCCTGATTATATCGTTCCTTCTCCATATATTATCTAGAAATATTTTCTATAGAAGAACTTTGTTTTAATCTGCTAGGGCTGTTTGGTTACCTTGAAATACAGTTCATAATGAGAAGGTGGGACAATTCTCTTATGTATCAGTTTTCAGCATGCTAAGTTGGATCCTCAGCATGCCTCGTATTTTTAAAAATTTCTCCAGATGATTCTTATATGCAGCTAGGATTGAGAAACACCAATCTAGAGCTTGGGTGTATCTCAAATCCCAAAGTCTTATTGCTTATTATAAAAGCAAACTTACAAGATAACTATTGTTTTTACTACATGATATATTCTTTTGCCAAACTTTATCACAGCATATGAATTTCATTCAAAGCAATTTATGTAGGTGTGTTCTGGGAGTTGCTTGTTTATTTCTGTTAAATTACAAACTAAAGTAAATGAACCATAGAGGAAGCACTCTCAAGGCAACCTGAAAATAATAATATGCTAGCTAACATTTCTTCCAGGCTTATTCTGTGCCCAGCTTTACGCTTAGCCCTTTACAATCATTAGTCCATTTGACCCTCAAAACATCTTGTAGAGAATCTAATTCTTCATGCAGTGGAGGAGGAACTGGAAGCTGAAATGTATCTACTTGTCTAAAGTCATGGGATTAGCAAAGGGTGGGGCTGGGGCTGATAGGTACAGGAGACCTACCTAGCAATGAACAACATGAATTTTAGAGAGTGTGATCCAGTTAACTTTTTCAGTGTCAGAACTTGGTCATTTCTCTGTAGCCTGTTTACATTTTTTTAGTTACTCCCTAGTGTTGAACAGTGAAGGAATAAGGTGTTGACTAATCATGACCAGCTTAGAATTTTGCTGTGGTTTTTCAGTAGGTGTTTCTCATTATTTGGAAATGAGCACTCAAAAGAGATCTTGTTGTATCTTACTCTTCTGTGGCTTGCCTCATTGTAGATGTGGAATTTAAACTTAAGAAAGTATGCTTGTATTATTTTCTCCAGTGATTAAAGCTTAGGTTTTAGAGGTACATAATTTTACCTTATCTAAAGTTTTTAAAATCTTTAAGCTTAAGTGAATCCCTACAATACTCTTTGGCAGTAAAGAGTAACCAGCAACAAATTAACTCGGTGGGGAAAAAAGTGATTTCAAGGTTATACCAAACGCACTTTTGCATACTTTAAGTGAAAAAGAGGGAAGACTCAGATGGGAGGCCTTGCATATTTAAAAGGTGGGGGGGACCTTTTATATGAGAGTTGGAAAATCCAGAAAAAGTTAAGGGAGACCAAAACAAACAAAAACCACAGGAAATATGATAAGCAGAAATTAATAATGGCAACTTGAACTGGTAAGAAGCATTCTGCATTCTGAACTGGCAGAACAGCGATGCTGACTTTGAGCGTGGGTTCAAGCTGCCACATGTCCTGTACCCAAACAGTCCTGGGATGATGAGAACATCTCCTTGTGAGACCGTAAGCAACTTGAGGGCAAGAACTAAGCACTTTTGGGCTTCCCTGGTGGCGCAGTGGTTGAGAGTCCCCCTGCCGATGCAGGGGACACGGGTTCGTGCCCCGGTCCGGGAAGATCCCACATGCTGCGGAGCGGCTGGGCCCGTGAGCCATGGCTGCTGAGCCTGCGCGTCCGGAGCCTGTGCTCCGCAACGGGAGAGGCCACAACAGTGAGAGGCCCGCGTACCACAAAAAAAGAAAAAAAAAAAGAACTAAGCACTTTCATCTTGTATCCTGAGGAATTAACATAGTGCTTGGCATTTTATAGGCTCTGTTGTGTGCATAGGAAAAGCGTATCTTAATTTTATTAAGGGTTTGGTAAAAATCCTATTGGAGAATTATGTTATAAAGTAGTTAATGAGCCTTTAGTTTAGGTCAGTGGTTTTTTTTTTTTTTTTTTTTTTTTTTGTGGTACGCGGGCCTCTCACTGCCGTGGCCTCTCCCATTGCGGACCACAGGCTCCGGACGCGTAGGCTCAGTGGCCATGGCCCACGGGCCCAGCCGCTCCGCGGCATGTGGGATCCTCCCGGACCAGGGCACGAACCTGTGTCCCCTGCATCGGCAGGCGGACTCTCAACCACTGCGCCACCAGGGAAGCCCCAGGTCAGTGGTTCTTAAACTTTTTGGATCCATAAGGATCCATTTATGATTTTAAAAATTATTGGGGACACAAAAGAACTTTTGTTTATGTAGGTTGTGTCTAACGATATATACCATACACCATGTAAGAAATTAAAACTGAGAAGTTTAAAAAATAATAATTAAAAAATCCATTACATGTTAACATAAAACATTATTTTTGTGAGAAAAAACCTTACATTTCTGGAACAAAGAATTTAGTGAGAAGGCTGG
Organism: Tursiops truncatus; assembly: GCF_011762595.2. Taxonomy (NCBI): domain Eukaryota; kingdom Metazoa; phylum Chordata; class Mammalia; order Artiodactyla; family Delphinidae; genus Tursiops; species Tursiops truncatus. Next base: position 55,898,831 of record NC_047045.1, on the reverse strand, counting down.
CATTTCTCTACATATTTTATAGTTCTCTTTATTTTAATTTTATTTTAATCTATTTTTTTGGCTGCGTTGGTTCTTCGTTGCTGCGCGTGGGCTTTCTCTCGTTGCTGCGAGCAAGGGCTACTCTTAGTTGCGGTGCACGAGCCTCATTGCAGTGGCTTTTCTTGTTGTGGAGCAGGGCTCTAGTTGCACAGAGCCCTGTTGTGGCCCTGTTTCTAGTTGTGGCATGTGGGCTCAGTAGTTGTGGCTCACGGGCTCTAGAGCGCAGGCTCAGTAGTTGTGGTGCACAGGCTTAGTTGTTCTGCAGCATGTGGGATCTTTCTGGACCAGGGCTCGAACCCGTGTCCCCTGCCATTGGCAGGCAGATTCTTAAGCACTACGCCACCAGGGAAGCCCCTACAATTCTCTTTAATTTCTAGTTTATTAGAAGACAGCTAGGTTTTTGTATGTTTCTGCATTCAGTCTCTTGTAATGTGTTCTTTTGGTGGAATATATGAAAGAAAAGGGAGGTGTATTTTAATAGACTTAGAAGATGTTCTTCTTTGATACTGCACTAAAACTTTACAGATTGTAATTTCATAAAAGTTAGTTTCAACGAAGAATCAAAACCTTTACAGTGAACATTTTGTACTTTGTTACAGTAAGATACGTTGGTATTTTTGTTGTTTGTATAGATCTTTACCTATGCATGATTTATAGCATCATGCATTGGTCAGTTGGAAAATATCAGTTCATTAAGTTGTACAGATCTTCTGGATGTGGACATATGTTTCATTATGTGTGTAATCAAACTAATATTTCTTAATATCAGAAGATGCTTTAAGTGTTGGAATGCTGTCAGGCTCAGGATGGTGGATAAAATTTTCAAGATATTAATTTTCACTTAAAAGTTCAGTTTTTATCATTGGCAACAGACACTGTCAGTTATTTTCCTTGAAGTGACAGGCTCACTTGCTCTTTTTCCCGAAAATATTAGTCATACCCAATTCTGAATAGGTTGTCTTCAGTTATTCATTCAAGTAAAAAAATAGTGTTTTATGAAAAGAGTGGGTAGTTCACCCCATATCTCAGTCTCATAATAAGTTAAGGGTAATAAGTTAAGGGTGTTTGACTCTTCAGTTACTGCATTCACATAGGGTCTAATCTACACGCAAGTATTAAATATTTATTCCTAATTTTGGTTAACAATTTAAAAGATTGCACATTGGGGAAAAAACCCATTTTTTCTTTTAACCTGGGGAGTAGAGATAGTATTGTCTTTCTGTTTCCCGCCTGCCCCCCTTTTCTTTCAGGTTTCCCTTGTGGGGAAAAAAGCAACACTAAAGTATTAGTTAGAACCACGAGAGACGTGTCCTTCTAACAATAATAATGCTTATAATGCATTTTCTTCTTTTTTTAAAAATAAATCTATTTATTTTTGGCTGCATAGGGTCTTTGTTGCTGCGTGTGGGCTTTCTCTAGTTGTGGCAAGTGGGGGCTACTCTTCATTGTAGTGCGTGGGCTTCTCATTGTGGTGGCTTGTCTTGTTGCAGAGCACAGCACGGGCTCTAGGCACATGGGCTGCAGTAGTTGTGGCACGCGGGCTCAGTAGTTGTGGCTTGTGGGCTCTAGAGCACAGGCTCAGTAGTTGTGGCGCACAGGCTTAGTCACTTCACGGCATGTGAGATCTTCCCGGACCAGGTTTCGAACTCATGTTCCCTGCATTGGCAGGCAGATTCTTAACCACTGCGCCACCAGGGAAGCCCTGCGTTTTCTTTTCAAGTTATACAAGAACTTAAAACAGTTCCATAGATTGATATCAAATACCAGGAAAGACCAAAATAGTAAATTCTAATGAAATAATAAAATATAGATATTAGTCTGTGTTTTAAATAATGTAAAGTTACATAGATAAAGGAATAGGTTTTTTTTGTTTTTTTTTTTTGCGGTACGCGGGCCTCTCACTGTTGTGGCCTCTCCCGTTGCGGAGCACAGGCTCCGGACGCGCAGGCTCAGCGGCCATAGCCTACGGGCCCAGCTGCTCCGCGGCATGTGGGATCTTCCCGGACCGGGGCACGAACCCGCGTCCCCTGCATCGGCAGGTGGACTCTCAACCACTGTGCCACCAGGGAAGCCCCCAAGGAATAGGTTTTTAAAAATGTTTTACAGGAGGCTGTTTTCAACTATGTGCAGTATGCAATTTTGTGACGCCTCTTCCTGATGCATATGCATGTTTATGTTTAAAAATTACTCAGTACAAACATTTAAACACAATTTGTAAAACTGGAATATAATAAGAAAGGAACGCATAAGAACTGATGTTATCTTTCCTACTGACACATGGCAAAATATTTTGTCAGGGTACCACTTTTAAATGTTGTACTTGATTAATATTTTTTTGCGCTAGGTTAATGATTACAGTTGAAGTTGTAAATGATATTTGTAATTTCTTGCCCCTACCCTACTCCAAACATACAGAGTAAAACATCTTTGATTCCTGATGGCAAAGAGCTAGCATCTTAAAGAGCCACACACATAAATAATTTATTTCCAGTAATTATTTAGTGTCTCATATATGCCATGCTCTGTGCTGGGGGCTAAAGATAAAAGAGGAGCAAGATAATAAGGGTCTTTATAGTTTAACAGAGGGAGACAGTGGGGAATGTAAGTGAGGAAAAAGTGTTATGAGGTCTATAATAGGAATAGATACGGGGGGCTCAGAGTTTAATTTTATGGAGAAGGGAGTATGTGAAACGAAGAGACCAGAGAAGTCTTTGCAGAACAGGTGACCAACTGGAATTATGTGTACTCAAATGATGTAATAATTATAAATAGGAATCATTTATTGATTCTCTAGGAGTGTAGAACCAAGGTTATTAAAAAAATTAATAGTTCTTAGTTTAGTCCACAAAAAGTTTATGAAACATCTATAGCATCTATTATGTGGCAGACCCTAATGTTGCTGGCATGAATGGCCTGGTCCTTATTATTAACTGGGTCACAGTCTAGTGGGAGAGTCACATAATTTCAGTTTAATATAGTAATAAGTACTGTGAAGGTGAAATACACAGAAGGGCATCTAACATGGCCAGTGGCTGGCCAGATCAATAAGACATTTGTGTTTGTAAACGTAAAGAAAAATGTTCAGTAAGTCATGGAATATTTTCTTATGTACATGACACCAATATTTCTAAATAAAAAGAGAGGCTTTGGGGCTTCCCTGGTGCCGCAGTGGCTAAGAATCTGCCTGCCAATGTAGGGGACACGGGTTCGAGCCCTGAGCCGGGAGGATCCCACATGCCGCAGAGTAACTAAGCCCGTGCACCACAACTACTGAGCCTGTGGGCTAGAGCCCACGTGCCACAACTACTGAGCCTGTGTGCCACAGCTACTGAAGCCCGTGCGCCTAGAGCCCATGCTCTGCAACAAGAGAAGCCACTGCAATGAGAAGCCCGTGCACCACAACGAAGAGTAGTCTTCGCTTGAGGCAAGTAAAAGAAACCGGAGCGCAGTGAGGACCCGACGCAGCCAAAAATAAAATAAATAAATAAATTTAAAAAAGAAGAAAAGAGAGAGAGGCTCTGCTTTTGCATTGTGCATATTTCTTATCATTAAGGAACATGGTCTTGATTCTGCACACTGGAAAATGGCCAAGGTTTTTCCACTACCTTCGAGCACCCCTAACAGGTTAAGCCTGGTTCAAACCCTAATCCCATCACTAATTAGCTATTAGGTTCTTGAATCAGTTATGTAACTCCTCTAAACTGTACTTTCTTCATCTGTAATGAGAGTAAACATAGTAGTTAACTCCTTGGGTTTTAGTGAGCATTTAATGAGATAATCTACATACAGGGCTTAGCATGGTGCCTGACATATGGTAGATGCTTTTTATATGTTAGCAATTATTATTTTGTCTTAAACTACTTTAACAAATCACATAGCAGTTAGACCTCAAAATAACTCCAAAATAGACTTCTTTCTTGTTTCCCAGGTTAGGTGGAAATATTGGCATTCTTGCCTAGCTCCATGCTACTAACCAAGAGAAGCTTGTCTGCTCAAACTAGTGTTGGTAATGATTTCGTAGAGAGTAATGCTATCCAACTGTTTTCCGTTAAAGTGGGATAATAAATATTTTCTAATCCCACACTGTGTACACAGTGCTGTGCTAAGTATTCTAGAGGTAAGAAACTGGAAACTGAAATTATCTTTGTCCATAAGAAGCTTACACTTTATCGTCATAAGTTAAGATAAGTATTTAAATAACTAGACATAGAACATACAGTGAAAAAAAAGGATCGATTATTACTTAGCTTTGTCTCATTTAAGCTTTAGATTTTCTGAGGGGTAAAAAACCATAAGATTGTAGTTGTTAGAAAAGGCCTTTGTTTAAAAAGATGTTTTGAGAGTATTTCCCTACTGTTTTCCTTAGGTTGATTTGCAAGCTGGAGCAGGTTATTAAAGATGAAGTGTTCTGGTGGGAACGGTAGCCTGGAGCGCTTGAAGCATTGCTAATTTCGAACCTTGTAATTTAGTTAAATTGAAACATAACTGCATTTAGATGAATGGGCCGCTAGTTTCCCTTCCCAAAGCAAACATGCCAACCTTTCATTACTTCTTATCTGTGCTATGGCTTCTGTGCTATTCAGATCTGCTCTTTTACACATAATTGACATGTTATGGTGGCGCAGATTTTTTTATTTTGAAAAAAAGAGCTTCAAAAAAGAAAAGAATTAGGGATGCTTTCCATAGCCTATTGCATCAATCATTTTACGTTTTGAAGTGAGAATGAGGGAGTGATTCCAGGTAACTTGATGTTCCTGTGGAAGGTGGTTTGGCTCAAGCTTTTACGAACCGGGGAATGAGTAAGTGACACAGTAGGTCTGATTACAAATACAGTTTATCTTCATTTGGAATCCATGACTTATATTAAATTTAATTACTTCCCCCGTGGCTTCTATTAAATTTAATTAATTTCCCCTGCAGCTGGCGTAGTGGAGGTGCTGTTCCTAAATGAAGGTGATTGCTAATTGAGGGAGTTTTCTGTAAGAGGTTTCTTAGGCTTTCTCTTGTTTATCTGGAAATCTCTTACCCAGCCAGACATCTCAGGACATTAGTGAGAAGTCCCAGGTTGCAGAGTCGTACATGAGTTCATCACCATTACGTAGAGAAATCTTTGAGGTTTTTTGTTTTGTTTTGTTTTCTGTTCTGATCCTTCAGTTAACATGTCTTTTTGGTGAGAGGCCAGCCTAGGTTTCTAAGCAAAGAAAACGGGCCCAGTCTTAACCTCGACAAGATGGGACGTGTTAGGCCCATCTACACATGGAGGTTTCTGGCAACTGTACCAAGGTTAACTGCTGTTCAATTTCGAAAACACAGAGGAAGAGAGGCAAAGAATTCAGCATTTGTGGACAGTGTATTACCCGTCTAACAATTATTATTTGGGGAACTCTCTCAAATTAGACAATCTTATTAATTTGGTTTTTCTCACCGGGACTGTAGAATTGTACTGATAATATAAACATCAGTATATATTCCTAAGGCAAAACCAAAAATTTCAAAACATTAAAAAAAAATCAAGGTATGTAGGGACTTCCCTGGCACCTCCAGTGGTTAAGACTCCACGCTTCCACTTCAGGGGGCATGGGTTCTAACCCAGGTTGGGGAACTATAAGATCCCACATGCTGAGCTGTGCGGCCAAAAAAAAAGAAAAAAACAAAACTGACATATTTTCATTAAAAAAAATCAAGATATGTAAATGTTACATACCTATTGCCCTTACTTGGTTCCTACAAGTAGGCCACATGGTAGAAAGAAAAAAATGTATAACGTAAATAGATCTATATTCATTTAATGCATTCTTATTCTCAGCCTTTCAATTTTTAATAGAAAAGAACTTTCATTTTTGAGCATCAGTATGTGCCAGAAATTATATATACATTTTATATACACACATATTATATATATATATCTATATATAAATTTTCTTAGCAGCCCAGTATTCTTTATACATGAAGAGTTGAGGTTCAAGTTCTTGTTTTTTCTGTCAATAATTAAATGCCCATTTAAGTGGTATGTGAAAGTCCTGGCTTTGGAGGAAATTCTCTTGTTCTTTGAATGGACAATACTTGGACGATACTCTTTTATCAACAAGCTCCTTCGAAAGCTATTTCCTGTGTTTTTCATTATTTCATTCCCTGTTTTTTCTCCTACCTTTCTCGCCCCATCTGCTTAGCTCAAACTGTGAAGTCCATTATCTCTTCAAATTTCAATTTTAGTTTGATGTCCTTGGGGCTTCATAGTGGCCTTCTCTTTTTTATTCTATATTCTCTTCTTGATCATTTTATCCTAGAGTTACCAGTACCATCAATAAACCCATTCATTACCCTAAATTTATAACTCCCGTCCTGACCTCTCTTCTGAGCCTGTTAAAACCAGAGTTGGACAGTACTTAAAGTGGTAAAAACAGATTTTATTCAGGAACTATTGCAACAGGGAAATAGAGACCTTAGTATATAACAGGGCTTCATTTGAATACAGCATGGACAAGTGGGGATTCACAGCCAAGGAGTAGGGTGGGTGTCAGTGGGTGGAAAATTACTAAGAGGAAACATCAGGAGTAAGGAGGGGATTCTGGTTGAACCTCCTTGGCAGGAGTCTTGCTGAAGGCAGGCCAGGATGATGAGATATCATGAGGGGAAATGGTGGAAGATGAGGAATTTGATCTGATATTGAGGTCAATCAGATTTCCAGGGTGGGTGCAGGATTTTTGCTAAGATGGGGCTATGCAGGTCTGGCAAACATGGGGCCTAGTCAAGAAAAGGGCTCAGAGGAGCCTGTATAAAGTTTGGTGAAGGAGATGTCTCTGTCTAGCTCCAGGACCTTCCTTTCACTCATTCCATGTCTCCATTTGGTTATTTCCTAGTCATAATAAATTGAAATAGTCGAATTCCTGTACAAATCTGTGTTTTCTTCTTCCAGCCCTCCCTGCCAGCCTTGACTCAGTGGTTACTATCAGAAACCTGGAAGTCAGTCTTAATCTCTCCCTCTCCCTTGTGCCTTGCCTTCAAGCATTAAGCGCTATTTAGTCTATTATCAGATCTTTCTTCTTTCTTTCTTTCTTTTTTTTTTTTTGGCTGTATTGAGTCTTCCTTGCTGTGCACTAGCTTTCTCTAGTTGCGACGAGCAGGCTTCTCATTGGGTGGCTTCTCTTGTTGCAGAACATGGGCTCTAGGCGTGCGGGCTCAGTAGTTGTGGCACGTGGGCTCAGTAGTTATGGCGCACGGGCTCTAGGCACACGGGCTTCAGTAGTTGTGGCACACAGGCTCAGTAGTTGTGGCACATGGGCTTAGTTGCTCCGCAGCATGTGGGAGCTTCCCGGACCAGGGATCAAACTGTGTCTCCTGCCTTGGCAGGCAGATTCTTAACCACTGTGCTGCCAGGGAAGTCCCCAGATCTTTCTACTTTATTACATTTACCCCATCCTCACCATTTTAATCTATGCCACTGAGACTACTATATTTGCTCCCTAATTTATTTAGAGTTCCCTCAAATCCATTCTTCATGGAGTATGTTATCTTGAAATTGTAATTATGATCCTTTTACTTTTCTTTTTCCCTCCTCCTCTCCTCCTCCCCTTTTCCTCCCTTCCCTTCTCCTTTACCTATGTACTCTGTCTACTCTGCCCTTATCTCCTCCTTCCTTTCTTCTTTTCCAATCTTCCTCACTCCTCTCTTATCTTCTCATCTCTCCCTTCTACAGGTACCTGGCGAATGGAATGATTAAAGACTTCTGTGTTCAACTCAACTGTGGTACTTATCCATGACTTAGACTGAGCTTATTAAAATAAAGTATAAATTATCTTGTTATTATTTTTTTTAGAATGACCAGAATGTTTTTCTCTGCCACCATTTTAAAGAAGTTAATCTATTTGTTTCTCGTATTTATTTCTTTGTGAAATGTAGCCTCTCTTGCTATGTTATAATGTTTTTATAACTTGATTTGCCAGATTTATTTTAAAATTGCAACCAACTTATAAAGTTTTGAGCTTTACAGTTCTGCTAAAAATACACATTTGTGTGCTATTCACCAGTGCTATCAGAATTTGAATTGCTTTTACAATAAATCTTGATTTTTCTTCTCAATTAGTCATTAAGGCTCCTGATCACTTGTTACTTCACAGATACTGTATTAATGTACTGGCTATACTAATTAGAGCCATGGAAACGCATGAATTAGCACTCTCGGTTAACCCTTTGTATGCCTGTGACTGTCCTCAGTTATTCTACTCAGGACATAGTGGAGACTGCCCTACCATTTTGGTACAACTTTAGTTTGAATATATTTTTTTGCCGTGTATGTATGAAGACATACTTTTATTCCTTGGAATCTCATCACTGCATAGGAGAAATGACATAGGTGGTTGTTAGGGGACAACAACCTGGGGTTAGAAACAAGTAGGTATATTTTATGGGCACTGGTGGCTCAGTTTTCTACAAGGGAGAGGCTTATGGGTGGCCATGGGTTGTGGGCATGTTATGAAGGGCTTGTTATGAAGCTGCATTTGATAGCAAGCAAATTTTTATTTACTTGGAATGTAGTTTAATTGAGGTGATTTGGGGGGCCTGAGAAAAGGAGGGGGTAGGAGGTTAGACTTTATATTTCTCGTACACTCTGGTCCCACCAATGTTGAAGGAAATAAAGAGACAAATGACAGAGATAATAAAGTAATGGAAGAGAGAGTTACAAAAGGGGGTAGACAGTGTACAGAAAAGTGAGGTGACTATGGCAGTAAGGCTAGAAGCATTTTATCTGGCAGGGAAGAAAGAATTCAGTGAGGAAAATCTACCTGCTTCATTTATTTAGGGTTCCAGAACTAACCTTTGCATATTTAAACTTTTTACAAATCTGCATCTCTATTCAGAATTGTAACTAGCATAATAGTATTATAAAGTATATTGAGGACATGTCCACTGGTATTCATATTTGTCTTTTTTGATATTTATTCAAATATCTTTTTAGTACCTGAGATTTGACTTTTGATGCTTCCTTGGTTGGTCTGGATTTGGAAGTCTGAGGACTCTGAAGGGTTAGTTATGCTTGTTTTTTACATGTGAGTAGCTACTGAGTGTTAGTGGTGGCTGTGGTTTCTTCTGAACTGTTTCTCAGCTTTCTTTTCTGCTGGCTTCTCTTTGGGATGATGGTACAGACCATTTGTGCTTTCTTATCCTTTTCTTTTTACTGTAATAGTGAATAACACTAGCTGCCTGGCTTTCATGTGTAACCACCCTCTACATGTCTGCTTAAATTACTAATCTGTGATTACCTTTTAGGAAGGCAATATTAGTGAATCTGTCTTGTTGATTTTTTTTTTTTGGAACCGATTGGGTTATACATTTATTATTTTGCCTTTCTTTATGGAAGACAGTTTTGTCTGACTCCAGGCTAACATAGATTAGTGCTCTTCTGGGTTGTCTAGAGGAGAAAGATAAGTGCCTTAATATAGGGAGGCCAGGTCTGGCCTTAGGAAGAGGAGCTTTGAGTGTGAACTCTGGTCCTCACAAGCAAGAAAACAAGTGCTTTTAATCAATTGACTTAATTTTCTAATCTTTGGTTTTCTTATTCATAAAAGAGAACTTCAGAACACCTAGGCCAGGCTGACCTAGCTCAATCATATGTTCTCCCTGCACTGCCTGAAGTTTTCATTTCACATTTTCATATTTTCTGAAATAGCACCACTTAAGGGCTAATGTGGATGATTAAGTCTACTTAAAAAAACATCAAATGCTTTTCAGGGGTTTAAGTGGCTACCCAAAGTTCCTATTGTAGGTAGGATGTGAATAAACTGTTTATAGAAAAAGAAATACAAACTTTTAAATAGATGAAAAGATGCTCAATTACCCTCATAATAAAGAAATGCAAATTAAAATTATAGAGAAATGCTATTTTTTTCACCTCTCAGATTGACAGATGTCCAGAAATTGGATAATGCTCTGTTAGCAGAGGATTTGGAAACAGGCATTCTCTTACATGTTGTTGTTTGGTGTGTAAGTTGGAACACACACCATAGAGGATAATTTAGCAATGCCCATCAAATACAGATGGGTATATCCAATAACACCTCCCCTGGGAATTTATTAAAAATATCTATGTACAAGATGTTCATTGCAGTATGTTTTTAATAACGAAAGATTGAAAGCAACTAAATGCCTACCAATAGGGAACTACTTAAATCAATTTGTCCATTTATACAGTGGAATACTCCCCAGCTGTTGAAAAACGAATGAGGCAGTCCTTTATATACGGATATGGAAAGGTCTTCAAGACATTTCATTAAAGATAAAAAAAAATTTTTAAGGATACCCAACAACATGTATAATTTGCTGGCTTTTCTATTAAATAAGGGAGAAAATAAAGTGTATCCCCATTTGCTTGCATACACACATACATGCGTATAAAAAACAACTTAGCAAGAATCTAGAAGATAAATGGATGCAGTTACCTGTGGAAGGGGAAATTTTCACTATATTCTTTTAAATTAAAAAAAAATGAAACATGCAAATATATTATCTATTTTAAATTTAATTTTTTTAATTAATTAATTTTTGGCTGAGTTGAGTCTTTGTTGCTGCGCGCAGGCTTTCTCTAGTTGAGGCCAGCAGGGGCTATTCTTCGTTGCGGTGCGCGGGCTTATTGTTGCGGTGGCTTCTCGTTGCGAAGCACGGGCTCTAGGCGTGCGGGCTTCGGTAATTGTGGCCCACGTGCTCAGTAGTTGTGGCTTGCAGCCTCCAGAGCGTAGGCTCAGTAGTTGTGGCGCACGGGCTTAGTTGCTCCACGGGCGTATGGGACAAGGGCTTGAACCCGGGTCCCCTGCATTGGCAGGCAGATTCCTAACCGCTGCACCAACAAGGAAGCCCTTAGATTTAATTTAAAAAAACAATACTTTAGTATGAAATAATTTAATTACATTGTTTCCTTCTTAACACTTACTTGAAATGAGTTGCCCTGAGGTGAGGGAAAAGTTTTGATTAGGAAGGAAGGAGGAATGTGGCAATTGCCTAGCATTCAGTCCTCAGGTGAGGCAGGAGACCCCCCCCCATTCCCTACAATGGGGGACATCTTGCAGCCCCTGGGAGATCTCAAAATTAGGTAGTAGGAGCTTTGCAAGAAAATGGAGGTAAAAGGATGCCAAAGGCTAGTTTAAATTACTTTGAAATTTTGCTTACAGCCAACTAACTCCAAGCAAAGCAAAAGGTAGGATGGGGACATTCTTCTTCCTTATCCCTCTCCTGCTTCTTGTGTGAATCAGAATTTAAATCAGATTCAGAACCAAGTTTTAAAGCAAAGCTTTGAATTAGCACATGGTTGAGGTATATTACAGGCCAAATATATTTAATTATCTACTCTGGGAACCTTAACGTGTAGAAGTCTGGTTGCAATGAGTTTTCACTTTCAACAAGCTAATTCTCAAACATTTGGAAGACTAATTAGGAACAGCATGTAATCATTTGCAGGGCCCTAGACCCTGTCATCCATTGTAGACTTTACTCTTTGGTGTTTGGCCTTTTTTTCCCCATACTTTCTCTTTACCCTAAAGCATAGATTTTAGAATCCTGAAATCATACTAGAAATCATGAAGATAATATGTTAAAGGAGATTCTGTTATTGTAAACCTACTATAATTCTTTCACAGTTGAATTAACCCTACGTACTAAGGCTGATTGTTTCAAATTATATCAGTGTGAACAGTTTTTCATAATTATTCTTTTATTAAAAAATATATTGTACACTTGCCATGGGCAGAATTCATTTATGGTTGTGTGAATTCACTGGTGAATCGGACAGAGTTTTGGTGCCATTTAATTTGTAGTTTTATAGAAAAAGATGTTTATCTACTTTGTTCCTTCATAACCACCTCCCCATGCCCTTTGGTAATTTAATTGTAAAATATTATGAAGTAGGAGTAGAGGTGAAAGATGCATATTTGCTCAGCTGCTGTTTCTCTTTTAAGTAGTCAATTCACGTTTAGTAAAGAACTTTATCACCATTTATTGGACTTGATCTGTTAAGAAATGTTTCTCATTTTTAAAATGAGAATTAAAATTAAAAGTAATTCCTTGATTGCTGCTAAGAACTTTGTAAGCAAATCTTGGTGTGCTCCTTGTATTATAAATATATCATTGTGTAATGGAAAGAACATAAGATTTGGAGATCTGATTGGAATACTGACCCATAACTTCCTAATTATATGGTCGTATTTAAGTATTTGTCTTTGAACTTTAGTTTCAGTGGGGAAGCAAAAGCTACCTCCCAGAGTTGATGAGGAGATTGGAGGTGTTTATTATATGCCTGGCATAGAGTAGGAGCTCTATAAATGCTAGCCATTATTTGATAATTAGTTCAAAAGCAGCTAGCTGATCACTTAGAGCTTAAGAGGTGGTACTTGTATTTGGTAACATGTTCACATTTCAGCTTTAGAGCCTTATCTCCCTTCTCTTTAGGCTTTTCTCAGCCTAACTTGGCACCAGGGGCAGCCCTTGTTGGCTATTTATATCTCTTTGTAAGTTGATAATGCATTGCATCGGAGGTGGGGCTACAGCTCTTTGATTTGATCCCCAAATCAAAGGAGGTAAGATAAAGGCAGATGGAGAGAGCTAGAAGTAGATAGTTGGACAGAGGTAGAGGGATGAAGGCTGACTGGTTCTCTCTTCTCTATTCCCTGCCTGCGGCAAGCAGCCAGCTGTTTCCTTAATTCAAACTTCTCTGGGCCCCAGCAGTGATAAAGCACATTCTTCTTAGAGAAATCCCTTCTGGCAATTGCCATTTCAAAGAAGAAACTTAGAGTAGAAGAATCATTTTGATTTAGAGTGTTAATGTGTGTGTTAAGAGTAGATAGAGTGAAGAGCCAGGGATTGGCAGCCATTTAAAGGTGGCATGCCAAATCTTCATTTAGTCCTTCACTCCTAAGCAGAGGTGGAAATGTCAGTGGGGGTCACTCAGAGACAAGCCTCTCTTTTGAATCCCCTGTGCTGTCAAGTGGTTTATACAGTGAATCAGCTTCAACATACACATTCCATTGAACCCAGTACTTCTAGGAATAGCGACGCCTTCTGGCCAGTGGTAGGAAATGTCTGTTTTGTCAATAAGTTACACTCGTTCACTCTCCTCAGGGCCCTTGGGCTATATCCCTATGGCACCACCCAACAGGAAACAGCACTGCCTTACTGTTGCTTTTGGGTGTGCCTTCATAATTTCTCCACTCGCCTCATTTAATTTTATCTCATTCAATTTGTTTCTAGCAAGAACTTCTTTATCTCCATTCTTTTCTCTCTTCCACATTTGGCCCGCTAAATTTTAGGAGAATCTTTCACAAAAGCAATATAGCATTAAAGGTTAAGGCTGTAGAGTGTGACTGCCTGGGTTTTTAATTCCTCTTCCTACCTGGTGGTCTTGGGCAAGTTAGCTTGTACTCTGTGTCTTTGCTTTCTATAAAATGGGGAAAATAATACCTACCTTACAGGGTTGTTTTGAGGCTAAAATAAAATGATGCATGTAAAGTTCTCAGCATGTCATTTTTTGCAGAAAGTTACCCACTGATTGTTAGCTTTTATTATTTAGCTGCCACTGTGCCCTTTCATTTATGTGCCATAAATAATTTCAATTGATGAAATTAGTGTCAGTATATACTCAAAGCATGGAAGAGAAAAGGTGATTTAGAGACAGTAGCTTTGCAACAATTTCTAAAGTGAGCAAAACTGTCAAAAGTTGTCTTCAGAAACTTTATGTATCTCCAAATATGCCTCCTCCACAAATTTTCGAATTTCCTTTTCTTTAAGCTCCAGCAGGTGAGATAGATATATTTTGAAAGATTCCTTCTTCAGTTGGATTATTTTACCATTTTAATTGCTAGTATTACTACTTTATTATTTTCTGTCATTTTCTAATTTAAATGCAGAATTTCAAAACTATACTTTAAAACTGGATTTAAACTGCCTACCAATCTTTAGGGGGCTATGCTGGGAAAGTAAGCATTGTTTTAAATGATTTGGAAAAATGTTGGTTGAGACCTTAAAGAGTAACTTACAAATGATTTTTTTGTATATCGCCTAGGAGGTTATTCTTTGTTACTCTACCTGTGACTCTCCAAAACTTGTAAGAAGTCTAATTCTTGCCTTTTATGTTGTCTTATTTTTTATCTTTTATTTTTTTCATTTTGGCAAACCAATTAGTTGGCTTCTCTTCTTAAACTACATTCAGTCCTAATGCCAAAATGTTTATTTCTGGTTATGTGAGAGCTTGATTGCATGACTAGAAAGGCAGGTTGTTTACAGTCTAATTTCTCAGTACTGGCGTTTCTGACAATTTTTGTCCAGCTTCACATATTGGCCAAGGTGTGACAATACAAAAGGGGTTTACTTCACAAATAGTCATGATTGCTCTCCTGCCCTTGATCCATCAACTCTTTGTGACTTGTACCTTGAGAATAGTCTCTAATCATTGTTTGGGTCAGCATTTCTCTTTCAAGTAACAGATAAGGAACTGCTTTAAAATCACCCACTAGAGAGATAGAAAGCTATCATTTTCTTCTACTTTCATCAGCTGACCCAGGCTGTTCTGTATGACTCTTGGTCTTTGCCCAGCCTCTTCCTGGGTGCTATAGTAAATTCAGACCTAAGCCATTGGATAGTTATGTTGAAATCATTTCTACATCAAGAAAATAAATTTAATTATCATTATTGGTGATAAATGTACATTATGCCTTCAGTCAAATTATTTCACCCTCAAAAGTCCAGCTGCTTTTTAGGAGAAGCTATTTAATTACACATTTGTAGGACACAGAATATTAGACCCGGTCATAATGGCTATTGCAAGCCAAGCTTTTGGAATTTTTAAACTTTGGAATTGTTTTAAACAACTGTGGAATCTATTTGGGAGAATTTCAACCATAGGCATTTAAAAATTTTTTATAATAATGACACATGAGGTTTATACATGAGGAATATTTAAATTCCTTCCTTGAAGTGAAATAATTCTATTTATTCAAGTTTATCTTGGAATAGACCAGCATAAGAGAGATTCTAGTACTTTGAATTTGATTTTTTTTAAATAAATTTTTTTAAACTTGTATTTTATTTTTTTAACATCTTTATTGGAGTATAATTGCTTTACAATGGTGTGTTAGTTTCTGCTTTATAACAAAGTGAATCAGCTATACGTATACATATATAAAAATAAATTAGATAACGTTTACTGAGTTTTTGAAGGGTCAGTCATACTCCATGTGCACAATCTCATTTAATACTTCGATGTATATATTTATATGGCAAGTTCTATGCCTGACTCATATAGCAAGTAAATTAACTGAGATTTCAGGAGGTGAAGCAGTTTGGTCAAGGTCACATAGCTATTAAGTGGTAAATCTACCCTACTGTAGCTGACAGTGCTCTACTGCCCTCTGTATTGTACATGTCTCCAAAAAAAGGTGGAAGGGAGGTTCAGAAGTATCTCCTTACTCTTTAGTACGAGTAGTTTTGAAACTAAGTAAAACACCTTATTGGCAAAGCCCCGTATGCCTTCTTGTCTATCCTGGCTGGTTTGCTCAGGAGAAGAAGCCACATCCTGTAACTGTGCTCAGAGACTGTGGGTTTTAGTATATCTACCTGTCTCCTCAGAGAGGTGGTGAAGATAATATAATATAATATTATCACTTAATATAATATTGTCGCTTCAATTCATCTGGGCTGTTTTGTAGGCTAGTTTGTCATCCTTCTGAAGGAGTGATTTTACCTGTGTGGTTCCTAGATTGTTGTCTAAATGGATTAAAAAATAGGTGTGTCAGCCGCTACTTGCTAATGATAGTTGGGATCAAAGTCTCCAGGATTGCCTGGGAGATCTCTGACTTGGGTTGTGGGTGGCTCTGTATGGAACTTCTCAAAAGAAAGTTGTCCTTCTGTCTTCTCTATTATGGCTTATGGATCGTGTTCCTGTGACTATCTGCTCTGCTCTCGGGCCTTCCTCATTATCTATTCAAAAGAGGGTGAAAGTTTCTTAGAAATTTCTAAAAAAAAAAAATTAGAAAATGCTATGGAAATTGAATAATTAAAGAATAAGAGATAAAATACTTAAATACTTAAAAGATAAAATATTTAAAATATTAAACTCAGAATAAAATAAAATTACAAAATCAGCTAAATGAATACTTTAAGGAAAGTATCAAGGAAAGAAAATTTAAAGTAACAAGATAAATACTAAATAAAAGTTTATAGCAAAAATATAAAAGTTAAATTGAATAAACTACATTGATATGTATGTGTGTGTGAGTGTGTATGTGTGTGTGTGTGTGTGTATCTGTGAAACACAACATACCTATATGCTAGAGGTAACATTGGTTTAGACTAATCTCATGTTTCATGCTTTTGGTCAAATGACACAACTGAGCCCTTTGTGAGAATATTAGTTCAACTTTGGAAATCTTGAATTGATGACCCACCTTAAATAGTTTCATTTTGGGAGGAAAATAGGAACATAGGCATATTTTTGTAGGGTTCAGATGAGAGCTGATAATCTTATGGTTTGTAATGGATAGGTTCTACAATTTTATATAAAGCATGTTAAATTGCTACATAGCCATAGTTCTACAAAAGCAGTAACTCGCGTTTGTTTAGCAGTTTGTCTCTAAGAACTGCTCTCAATTACATTATTGCATTCTCAAATGCACCAAAGGCACACTTTGATTTTATATATTACAGTAATAATTCCTAAAAAGTTTAGTTTATGTCAGCAGCTTTTTTCTCCCTTTGAAACTGAATCCTATTTAAAATATAGCAGGATATGCATACAATAATATGTTATCACAATTTACCTGTTATGTAAGTGACGATTTTTGAATTTCTGTGGGAAATTCAAAAATTTTTCAGTGGGATTTTTGAATTTCTGTTTGAGGTTTTTTTTTGTTTTTGTTTTTGCGGTATGCGGGCCTCTCAACTATTGTGACCGCTTCCCTTGCGGAGCATGCATGCGCAGGCTCAGCGGCCACGGCTCACGGACCCAGCCGCTCCGCGGCATGTGGGACCTTCCGGACCAGGGCACGAACCCGTGTCCCCTGCATCGGCAGGCGGACTCTCAACCACTGCGCCACCAGGGAAGCCCCGTTTGGGGTTTTAAAAACAAAATCCTTTGAAAATAGTAGTTATAAATGTTATCTGTGGTGGTTTATGACAATTCTAACAAATTATATTACATTCAACTGTAACCGGCTATGTTTTCAACACTTTCTCCTCTCTCACCTTCCCCTCCCTCCCTCCCTCCCTTTCTTCCTGTATCAAAGGTAAGAAAATACTTAATACATTTTCCTCCTATTTCTACAAAGATAGGGGGTGGAAAACAGTAAATTTTTTAATGAAAATGTCAGGGTACCACGAAATCTCTACCCTGTCCTTAGGCCAAGTCTTATTCATTTGGGTATTTTGCTTGGCTTTATAAGGAAACAGTTTTACTGTTGGTATCCGTGATTTAAAAGGAGATCTCACGTTAAGTTTTACTGTGCACTTAAATGAGGTTTTATAAGAGACTCTTGCTTCATTGAAAAAGAAAGAAAAACAAGTAGTTAGATCCAGTAGGATGCTAGACTATTTAATGGTTCAAGATAAGCATGTCTTGAGCTTTTCCAGTTCACAATGAGGACTGCCTTTCGGTTGATATGCTCTTGACATTATTTGTAGCATGTGATAAGTTTAAAAGCATATTTAAAAAAATGATTTTATTCTGGTATCATCAGCCTTGACTACTAGTTGAGTTGGAGAGATTGGAATCTGTTCTCTTATTTATTAAATGAAACATTTTTCAGAATGCTTAGCTCACAAGACAGTTTGTATTGTTTTCCAAATATGTTTTAGATATAATAGACACTTGTGTTTTAAGACTGTATATTTATTTAAAATTTATAAAAAACCTCTCTAAAGAACATTCCCAACACAACACAAAATCCAAACATTTGCATAATAATGAAGAATATTTTAAAAATCACCATGTTGACTAATATTTATTTTTATGTGGGAGTGTGTGATAGGCATTGGAGAGGGAGGGTCTAGTATGTACTTGCTCTTTCTGGAAGATGCCATGTATATTCACATCTCCAGACCTCTGCTTAGGCATACTTGGTGCCAGTCCAGGGCCTGGCACATTCTAGGCTGCTTAATCAGTATTTACTGAATTAATGTCTCCTTTTTTCCCAGTGTGGCCTTTCTTGTCTTTTTCCCATGACAAGTTTTTGCTTATATTTCAATGTCAAATCTAAAAGTCACCTCTTTGTGGTTTCCCTTCTTTTTTTTGTTTCAGCAGAATTAAATATTTTATGTGTGTTTTGTTACACTCTTGTAATAGTATCTACTATGCTACATTAGTTATTGTTCTTTTTATCATCATTAAAGACATGTAACATGCTTTAGTTATCATTACATCACCAGCTTTTAAAATACTACTCCCTGGGCTTCCCTGGTGGCGCAGTGGTTGAGAGTCTGCCTGCCAATGCAGGGGACACGGGTTCGTGCCCCGGTCCGGCTGGGCCCGTGAGCCATGGCCACCTGTGCGTCCGGAGCCTGTGTTCCGCAACGGGAGAGGCCACAACAGTGAGAGGCCCGTGTACTGCAAAAAAAAAAAAACAAAAAACAAAACCTACTCCCTGATGTAATTGGCATTCAATAAATGCTTGTTAAGTCAAATAAAATCTAACAGGGTTCAAAGGGGGGTGACTTAGAAGGGGAACTAACATGTGTTGATTGCCTAGTCTGTGTTAAGCTCTTCATTAGTTACTTGAGAATTCAGTGCCACATAATATTTCAAATCTTGGGATAGGTGGTACTATCCCTATTTTACCTTTTTACCTTCAATGAGGAAACTGAATGGCTGACAAGTACAGAACTAGGCTTTCTCCTCTTTTGTCTCCTATCAGAGCTGTATTAAGCTGTCTCCAGAGAGTTTTTTTGCAGCTTTTTTCTTTTTCTTTCTTAAGTCATTGCTAAGCTCAGATGGTGGAGTCTACTATTTTCAAATCTAAGTTTCTTCACTTAAATTGCTCATATTATAGAAACATACCCAATTTCCCATTCATTTATCAAGGTGATTCCATTATTCCTAAAAGTAACCTTTTCATCGTCAGAATCACATGTAAAATCTCTTACATGGATTGAATTCTGATTGTTTATGACTAAAATACCTTAGAAGTGAATTAAAAAATGAAAACAACACCCATAATTTAAAATTAACTTTATACAGCGTTGAAACTTATGCAAACGTATCTCATCATAGTGGATGTTCTCAATTGTGTTTGATCTTAATTACTTTAAGTCTTTCAAGACAGAAGTTATACAATTAATAATGTACACTGCGTTGTGTAGAGTAAGTTTACATTCTGAATCACTAAGGCCAACTTCTAGAAGGGCCTCTAGTGTGTGTGTGTGTGTGTGTGTGTATATATATATATATATATATATATAGATAGATAGATAGATAGATAGATATACACATTTATATATTTGTATTTATATTTATTTATTCACAGTGATGCCTCTTACTTTAAAACACTTCTCTGCCCCTGTGTCTCATCACTAGAATGCATTGGAATACATTGTAAGGGGATGTATTTTACAGATGAGTTGGATAGGGATGGTTTTAGTTGTCAGACTTTCTTTTGCTCTCACTCTGGAAGTGGTGCTGTTACCTTTGTTTCAGCATAGTCTAGCCCTTGCTCTTAAAATGGTAGGTTTTAGGGTCTTATTTCCAGATTATTTTTTAATTAGTAGGATGGGATCAGGGAATATGAATATTTTTATCAGGAATCCAGATAGATTTTGATGTTGGTAATTAGCTCAGTTGCTTGGAATAATGTAGTAGTCAATTTGAAGTCATAGGTTTATTACCTGGTGGACCACCTGGTGGTTCCTGAAAGATTGCTTCTACCTGGGCATTTTGTACTTGATGTTTGCTCTGCCTGGAATGACTCTTCACCACAAATCTTCACACTGGAATCCTTCATCCACTCATGACAGCTCCTCCTACGGGACGTGTGCATCCCCACTACTGTTCTGCATTACATTCTCGAATTTACCTGCCATTGCTTGTGGAATGCAGACTCTGAATATTTCATTGTGTTTTATTTTCGGAATGCTCAGAACAGTGCCTGGCATTTAATAAATATTTACAGAACAAGCTGAAAGTTTGTATAGATAGTTAGGCCTAAGATCTTTTTAGTGGTCCACTACGATGTGCATCTTTACAGTGCTAGGCTGGCTTTCCCCTAGCCTAGGGGTATGATGCTCAGTGATAGGGCAGTCCTGCTCTAGAATTCCAAGCAGCTTCAGTTGTTGAATAGACTCAGTGCAAGTGAATCCTTAGGAAGAAGATTCAACAGTCCACAGTGCCTACAGATTCTTATATGATTCTTTATTTCACTGTATATGGAAAGGACAGTGCTAAATGTTTTATTGTTTATTGTCTCGCTAGCTGGTGGTGGTTGGTACTGGAAGTTGGGGAGGCTGGTGGAGGGAGAGGTTAAGGAGAAAGGACTGATTCTGGTGTGGCAGTCATCTGGGACTGACAAAATTTTTAAAATTTTACTTTGAGGAACACAGAGGTAATTAATAAATTAATTAAATCTTTAAAAATAATTAAGTCATGAAAAGTTTTGAAAATCATGTTTGTCTTTTATGCTGTCATTTTCCTAGAGAACACATTTCACTTGTCTATGAAGGAGTACAGCCATTATTTTCCAGTATCTTGATGTACCTTCAGACTGTCAGTAATGGCAGGAAGTGTGCTGGTTGAGAGGAGTGGTTCTCCGACCACTGAATGTAATTGCAGAGTATTTCTTGTGTGCTTTATAGAAGGCAAGTAAGAGAGGATGGTGGCTAAGAGTTTGAGCTCTGGTGTCAGATTACCTGGGCTAAAGTCCCGGAACTGTCCTTAGTGTCCAAGCTGTGTGAACTTGGGTGAATTATGTAACACCTCCCTAGGTTTTCTTATCTGTGGCGATAATGATAGTGCTTTCTTCATAGAGCTGTGGGGAGGGTAAAATGAGATAATGCATGTAAAACACGTAAGCATTCTCTGGCACATCATGAGTGGCAATAATTGTTATTATTAATACAGTCAGTGCTAGCGCTACACCCTTAACACATGCCTGTTCAGTACTGATGCACATTAGAACACATCATGGGGAAATACATTAAAGGATGGTCATAATCTTTCAACTTACTGGTGTTTTATGTTTTGAAAGGAGAACTTGTGCTTTGGCAGTTGCAATGCTGGCTAAGTGGAGGACTCCCTATGGAAGGGTGAAATTGATGAATACCCGAAAAAGTCAAAGCTCTGAAATCTTCAGAGTGTTATCAGTTTATTAAAAAACAGAAAAACATTTCCTTGACAGTTCTAATTTGAAATTGGAACATTGTGTATTTAATTTCAGGTAAATCAAGAAAGAATGGCTTTTTAAGGTTATCTTATGCAGGAACAAATGCTTTTCTTTTGTTTTCACCTCCTCCCCCCAAACATGGGTTATAAAGCCTTTTTAGTTACAAATGACAAGATAAAGTGACGAAATGTTCAGTAAAACTTTAAAACTACAACTGTTTCTTTTGAAGATGTTAGATTTTGTTCCTATATAATTTTAAAGATGTAGTGAGTATTGAAAGTGCCGACTCTTTTTATTCATTTTCTCAAAGCAGAAAGCATTCGATGGAGCATGGTGTGTGATGGGGTCATAGGGAGTTATAAGAAGTTATAAGGATTAGGCTACATTTGAATTTTTCTACATAGGCTACATTGAATCAAGAAGTAGGGGACACAGAAAGGATTTGTACCCAGGAGCCCCACGCGGTCCTGCTCGGTTTCAATGTTCTGTACTCCTTTTTGGAAGAGAGAGGATACCAGTCGTTTGGGCCAAAGGAAGTGCAGATTTGATTGAGAGAAAAGGAGTGACTGAGCATCAGAACCAGGATTCCCTCAGGATTTTTGCCATAGGCTTTTTCAAGCTGTTAGTAAAAGGGAGGGAATCCTTCTGAACTTCCACAGGTATTTACTTTCTAAGCCCTATTTTATCCAGCCACTGTGAATAGTGTGCCTTGAGGTTAAATGCTGCATTTTTGAGAGGTGTGGACCTTACCCTCAGTCTTCTGGATATTAATTTGACAAGATAAACAGGCTTAAACTTCCCTTCTCAAAGTGATTTTTCAGTGGTAGCCATTCTTTCCCTTCAGAAGATGTTTACTCTCTTGCTGGAAAAATAAAAAGTTTGTACCACATTTTATTTGCTATAGTTCTCTTAAGAGTAATTTAATCTGTTATTTTTCCTTAAGATTAAATGAATTAAAATATATGTTCACTGCTATACATTCTATTCTTACAGTCTGAAGAACTCAAGAAATGTTTATTAAAGAGAAAACACCAACCCTCTCGCCCAAACAGAAATATCGATCTAGCAAATTATTATGAAAAGACATAAGGTTTAAATATATAATTCTTACATTGCTCCAAAATATATTGTTTGACTCTATATACTGGCATAAATGTTAATGTCATGAAACTCATGATTGTATTTTTTTTTCTCCTCTTACTCCCCTGTCCCTGCCACCTCAATGAAACAACAACAAAAACTATTAAAGTCCCAGAACTTGTCCATACTAGTTTCATGGAGTTTAGTCACTTTATAAAATGTTAAGCTTTTCTTTTTCCTTTTATAATTTTTAGATTGATAGTGTTCCTAGGTCATGAGAAGAATCTGAAAACAGTTTTTATTTATTGTTAGTCACAGAGCTGTTATTACTAACCAGTGGTCACATCCTCATTAAAAAAAGCAAGAGGAAAAATTCAGTTTCCTCTTTTTAAATCAGAAAAGCTGGACTTCCCAAGGTTTTTTGGCCAGACATTTTAATTTGATCTTAGGTGCTCAGAAAAGAACACACCCAACTTTACTCATCAAAGGGTTTTTAACTGCCAGAGAGAGCTGAACTTGTTTTAAGATGACTGTATGCTAGTCTGAGTTTGAACCGCAGAGATTAGGGAACACAGAGAGTAATTTTGAGGATTTTTATTTTAGCACAGAATGTATACCACTGACTGCCCAGGTTATTATGTTAGTCCCTTAAAGTTTTTAACCTCAGTTTTTTAACATTTCTAAAGATCAGAAATGCTCAGTTTATTTTTTTAAAAACATCTGTGATATGTTATAAACTATTTTGAGATCTTTGGGAAAAAACCATTCTCCCATGCTATAACGAATGGGACCAATATTTTGTTAGTTAAGAATCGTTTGATTGTAGACAAAGATCTGATGGTTTGAGGGGGAAAAGAAATGTATTAGAAAACTACTTGGGAATCTAATGAAGTCCAAGGATAAACTGAATAATAAACAAGTCATAGGGAGGTCAAGCATGCAGTCTGACCTCTGGAACAAGTAGAACCAGGACACAGAACCCCTCACCGTGCCATCTTCATTTAATTTCTCTATTTCTTTATGTGTTGGCTTCATGTTTCTTTCTTTGAGGAAAGAAAGAAAACACAGTAGTGTTTTTTTCAACACAGTAGTACGACCATTGAAAGTCCTTAAATTTTATATCCTAATTTCTGTTAGCGGAGTGAGTCTTAACCAGGCCCAAAATTCCAGGCAGGGAATTCTGATGTGTTGGGTTTGGTTCCACCCTTGTGCCAATTCACTATGGTAAAGGGAATGGTCAGAGGAACTGGCATTACAGTTCCCTGAATAACCATGTTGATTTGGAGTGAGGCTGCTGTAGGACCTACAGATATGTGCTGTGCAAAAATCCCATGTGTGGCCGTGGCAAAAATAATGACTTGCACATGGTACTTGATTTGAAATTTCCTGAATAAATTACTGGTAATTGTATCTGTATGAATTATCCTAGTGGCACGTGTTTTGTTTTCCAGAGTATAAGACAGTTTTGTGGTACTTCAGATCTTTCACAGAAAGAGAGTTGTATTTGTTGGGAAAAAGTGGAGAGGAGTGGATTTTTATTTTAGAATGATTACAAGGTATCAAAATAAATTTATACACACACAAGAACTACAACATTAAATTCATAGCTTAAGTAACATTAAAAATGTGTGCATGGGGAAAAATAATGCATGATAGAAAATCTAACCTAACCTTTTATCAGCACACTTAGGAAATCTACAATATGAAAAGGGCTGCAGGCAGGGGGAACTCGGAATAGAGGTACAAAGCAGCTCTGTTGGTTCCTGGTTGCTGGCCTGGGCTCTGAGGTGGGTGAGCCTTTGTATGTTGCTTAGCAATGTGTGTTTTTTTTGTTTAAATGGATCTTGCCTCATGAATCATGAATTGTTAGTTTACAAGAGTAAGGTGTTCTTACAAGCCTGCCAAAACGGTAACCAAACCCAGGCCCATTTTATACCAGAAGGATTTTAAGAACAGAATTTTAGCTTCTCAGTTTTATTGTGGAGCTTGAAGAAATATTATTTGATGATAATTCTGTCATTATAATCAACCTCTCACTCTCTGCTTTTTGTATGAAGATCTTTGTGATTCCAGCTGAAAAAGAACAATACTGACTAATTCTACTGTTTAGCAAATCATTCTGGGTATATTGTGTGGGGTGGGAAGCAGAGAGGTGCTATCTTGTTTAGTTACTGAGTCCTTCCTTCCTGAAATGGATTGTAACTCTGGAAGCGTGAGTATTCAAGATAGTCTCGAATGCTTTGTAAAAAATCTTGTTCTCACTATTCAAGAAGTTTAGAATCTCTCTCAGGAGAGTGTTCTGTTTGATTAAAAAAAAAAAGATTAAAAAAAAAACACCCAACCAAACAATAAATACTTATTTCCCCACTTTTACCTTATTTCCATTAAAAAAGTGAGAATCCACTTTTTTTTATCCTTGCGTCCAAAAAGGGAAAAAAAACTGACTAATATCTTCTGCCACAAACACCAGTGTCCTTTTGAAATACTAATGGAGGACTTCCTTGGTGACACAGCGGCTAAGAATCTGCCAGCCAATGCAGGGGACACGGGTTTGATCCCTGGTCCGGGAAGATCCCACATGCCGCGGAGCAACGAAGCCCGTGTGCCACAACTACTGAAGCCTGCACGCCTAGAGCCTGTGCTCCACGACAACAAGCCATCGCAATGAGAATCCATGCACTGCAACGAAGAGTAGCCTCCTCTCGCCGCAACTAGAGAAAAGCCTGTGCACAGCCACAAAGACCCAATGCCATAAATAAATAAATACTAATGGGACTATTTCTGACAACCAGTCCCCCTTTTCTGTTTTTATACCCTCATTTACTCCCACCTTTCCAAACTAATAAACTCAAAAATTATATTCCCCAACTTTATTTTATGTGGTGAGATTCCCCCCCACCGCCAAAAAAAAACCACCTTTGTTGCTTTAATAATTTTTAAGACAAAATATTTTAATAGTTTTCTTTACTGGTTAATATACTAAAATAGAGTAAACTTTTATTTGTTTAAAAATGACAAGTGGGAAAAATAAACTTGCTGGTTTCATGAATATTGATTTAAAATAATCTGAGAATGAATGAATTTGTATATACAAGTGACTAGAAGCTGATGTAGGAAGGGCAGTGTGCAAGTTTGAGAGCGGCAGAGGAGCTGTTGAGGCAGGAAGATAGGATATCTCACCTGGGCAAAGAAAGTCTCTACTGAATACCAAAATTGGATTTTATCATTTTCTCTATAGTTGAGGATGACTTATACTAAGAACAGCCATTTAATTTGTCTTCATCTCATTCAGATAAAAGCTGCACACACTGTTTCTGTCCTATGCTGTTCACAGTCTGAATGTCCTCCTTCAGTGCTAGTTGGTTGAATCTTTTAAGGCTTAGTCTTGGTGCTGTCATTTCCATAAAATCCTGACCATAAGTGGCAAATGTGAAAGTGTTCCTGCTTTCTTCCAAGCAGTTACATAATTTTGCTTGTGCTTTCTGTTGTAATTACCACAGATTGCTCTGTGTTGTTGTTTTCTATCCTTGCCCAGGCTTCTCCATGCAACTCTAAGCTCTCTGAGGGCTGCTGCAAGGTCTCATTCATCAAAGCAGGAGACACTTATCTAGTGTAGGGTCTTGGATTTAGTAGGTGGTAATTAAACAGTTATTGATTTAAAACAACAGTTGATTCACAGATCAAAGAAGGAAAAAGATAATACATTTTAGCTTTTTACTAGGAAGACTTTCAGGCAAATTTGTGCAAAGTTATAGCTTTGTATTTATTTTAATGATTACTTTCACTATGTGTAGGAAAAAAGACCATTCCCAGAATTACAACCTCATTGGACCAGTTATATATATTTTTTGTTTTTGTTTTTGTTTTTTTTGCGGTACGTGGGCCTCTCACTGTTGTGGCCTCTCCCGTTGCGGAGCACAGGCTCCGGACGCGCAGGCTCAGCGGCCATGGCTCACGGGCTCAGCCGCTCCGCGGCACGTGGAATCCTCCCGGACCGGGGCACGAACCCGCGTCCCGTAGCATCGGCAGGCGGACTCTCAACCACTGCGCCACCAGGGAAGCCCTGTGATCCTTTTTAATCCCAGAATTGTTCTTGCCTGGTTCTTCAGCACTGGTAGGGAGGGGTGCCCAGGGCAGCAAGTTTGTTGGAAATGTAAAGTTTTTAGCATGTTCTCAGGTCTATTTCCTATTGAATTCCAATGACCTGTTCTTCTACTTTCCATTGTTTGAAAGAGGCAACTAAAAGCCACATCTACTCCTTTTGGCCTCCATTTTCGTCCTTTCTTGCTCTGTAATACACAGATTGAATAGATCCCTATGTTTCAAGTTATAGCCCCTTTCCCCCAAATGTTTTATTATTATTATTTTTTTGGCGGTATGCGGGCCTCTCACTGTTGCGGCCACTTCCGTTGCGGAGCACAGGCTCCGGACGCGCAGGCTCAGCGGCCATGTCTCACGGGCCTAGCCGCTCCGTGGCATGTGGGATCTTCCCGAACCGGGGCACGAACCTGTGTCCCCTGCATAGGCAGGTGGACTCTCAACCACTGCGCCACCAGGGAACCCCTCCCCCAAATGTTTTTTACTCCCAAATGTTTTCTGAGCTTCATGTAGTAAGATCAAAAAGAACCCTGGTGCTACTATTTATAATTTACTTGGGGTTATTGGATCCTAGTTATTTGTAGACATTTGGAGATGTCTCCATGAAGCCCTGATAAGAATTTCAGAAGGAAAGAAGGCCAAAGTCTTTATGTAATTGACTGAGTATATTGAGGAAGTGTTGTGGATGGTGACATAATAGAGTGCTTTACAGAGCTAGAGGGAATCATTGGAGTGTAGCATTAATGAGCAGGGGGAGGCATCAAAAATAGGGATAGGAACCCATGCTCTTGGATTGGAAGAATCAATATTGTTAAAATGGCCATACTACCCAAAACAATCTACAGATTTAATGTGATCCCTATCAAATTATACATGACATTTTTCACAGAACTAGAACAAATAATCCTAAAGTTTATATGGAATCACAAAAGACCCAGAATTGCCAAAGCAACCCTAAGGGAAAAGAACATAGCTGGAAGCATAACCCTCTTAGATTGCAGACAATACTAAAAAGCTACAGTAATCAAAACAGCATGGTATTGGCACAAAACAGACATATGGATCAATGGAACATAATAGAGAGCTCAGAAATAAACCCACACACCTATGGTCAATTAATCTTCAACAAAGGAGGCAAGAATGGAGAAAAGAGAGTCTCTTTGGCAAGTGGTGTTGGGAAACCTGGACAACAGCATGCAAATCAATGAAGTTAGAACATTCCCTCACACCATACACAAAAATAAACTCAAAATGGCTTAAAGACTTAAATATAAGACAGGATACCATAAAACTCCTAGAAGAGAACACAGACAAAATATTCTCTGACATAAATTGTACCAATGTTTTCTTAGGTCAGTCTCCCAAGGTAATAGAAATAAAAGCAAAAATAAACAAATGGGACCTAATCAAACTTACAAGCTTTTGTACAGCAAAGGAAACCATAAACAAAATGAAAAGACAACCTATGGACTGGGAGAAAATATTTGCAAGCGATGCAACTGACAAGGGCTTAATTTCCAAACTATACAAACAGCTCATACAACTCAATAACAAAAAAACAAACAACCCAATCCAAAAAATGGGCAAAGACCTAGAAAGATATTTCTCCAGAGAAGACATCCAGATGGCCAGTAGTCACATGAAAAGATGCTCAACACTGCTAATTATTAGAGAAATGTAAATCAAAACAGGTATCACCTCACATAGGTCAGAATGGCCATCATTGAAAAGTCCACAAACAATAAACACTGGAGAGGGTGTGGAGGAAAGGGACCCCTCCTACACTGTTGGTGGGAATGTAAACTGGTACAGCCACTATGAAGAACAGCATGGAGGTTCCTCACAAAACTAAAAACAGAGTTACCATATGACCCAGCAAGTCCTCTCCTGGGCGTATATCCAGAGAAAACTCTAATTTGAAAAGATACCTGCACTCCAGTGTTCATAGCAGCACTATTTACAATAGCCAAGACATGGAAGCAACCTAAATGTCCATCGACAGATGAATGGATAAAGAAGGTGTGGTACATTTACACAATGGAATATTACTCAGCCATAAAAAGAATGAAATAATGCCATGTGCAGCAACATGGATGCACCTAGAGATTATCATACTAAGTGAAGTAAGTCAGACAAAGACAGATTTCATATGATATCACTTATATGTGGAATCTAAAATATGATACAAATGAACTTTTATTTACAAAATGGAAAGAGACTCAACAGACGTAGAAAATAAACTTATGGTTACCAAAGGGGAAAGGGGGGGAGGGATAAAATAAGAGTTTGGGATTAGCAGATATGACCTACTATATATAAAATATATAAACAACAAGGTCCTACAGTATAGCACAGGGAAGTATATTCAGTATCTTGTAATAACCTATAATGAAAAAGGGGAGTCCCCTGGTTGCCTAGTGGTTAGGATTCCAGGCTTTCATTGC
The DNA here is from genome assembly GCF_011762595.2 of Tursiops truncatus. Taxonomy (NCBI): domain Eukaryota; kingdom Metazoa; phylum Chordata; class Mammalia; order Artiodactyla; family Delphinidae; genus Tursiops; species Tursiops truncatus. The sequence continues at coordinate 55,869,829 of NC_047045.1, read as the reverse complement.
CGTGGCCTGGATTCAATCTCTGGTGGCTGAGATCCTGCAAGCTGCACAGTGCAGACAAAAAGCCAAAAAAACAAAACAAGAAAAAGAATGGGAAAAAGAAGCCGAATCACTTTGCTGTACACCAGAAACTAACACAACATTGTAAATCAACTATACTTTAGTTAAAAAAAATAGGGATGGGAAAAGAGAATGGTGTAGACAAAAAGATGGTTTGATTAAAAGTCACGGACACTCTGTTCAGCTTTTAAAATTTGGCAAGAACTGTGATGTGTCAAGTAAGTTACCTGCTGCTGCTCTTTAGTAGTGTTCTGGTACTGCGGAGGAGACAGGCTGTTTCCCAAGGGACACGTTTGCAAGACATGGGTGCCATAGACATATGCTTGTGGTGCATGCTAAGATGTTTAATAAGGACTGTGGTCTCTGGTTCAAACCACATTTTTTCCTACAGGAAAAAACTTCATTTGGAATATTTGGAATTTTGAGGGGAGAGTTTGAAGGAACTATAACTATGTTAAGAAAATGGCACCTAATGGATTTTAAATGGTCATTACTTTATAATAAATAGAATTCATTAAATGTAGTATTGGTAAAAATGCATTTTAATTATTTTTTGTGACAAGATACAGTGTCTTCTGGAATGGTGAGCGTTTATCTTGCATGTTTTTTATAAAAACCTTAGTTAAAAAACACAGCCACTTGCACCTGATCCCTTTTTACTTTCCTTTTCATCTCATGGATATGGGTAGGAAGTAATGCAATGCATTACCCCAGACTGTGAAGAGTGGGAGAGGAGTTGCTGAGAATGTCTCTGGGAATTAGAGATGAAAAGGGCCATGTTCTTTTTGCTTTTTCACACCTCAGGTAAATGAGATATACTATGATGCAGTTTGTTCCTCAGGGAGGAAAGGGGAACTCTGAATTCATGACAATGTTATTAGGAATCAGAAAATTAAGGAAGAGGGACTGAGTGACAAAAATACTGCTGTCATCAGAGAAATGTTATTAAGCAGATCAAGATGGAAGCTTCATTGTTATGGCCTAATTATTAAATATTTGTCTGTTGGGGAAGTTGGAGTGATTTATAATAACGTTAGATTCAGAAAGAACATCTAATGGTACGCCAACAAATTAGTTTTCTTGTATTAAAGTGATCTGTGCCTGTTAGCATTATTAAATGATTCTCATGCTTTCTAATATAATATTTTTGAATTTGCATTATTAACCATTATATTTTTTCTATGTAAAACAGTATATAAACTTCTCTTTGGAGGTATTGATATTTAATGACTTATCCTTGTGTAAGGTTGCAGGGAGAATTGTGTTATCTATAGAGCAATTTTTTTTTTTAACATCTTTATTGGAGTACAGTTGCTTTACAGTGTTGCGTTAGTTTCTGCTGTATAACAAAGTGAATCAGCTATATGTATACATATATCCCCATATCCCCTCCCTCTTGTGTCTCCCTCCTACCCTCCCTATCCCACCCTCTAGGTGGTCACAAAGCACAGAGCTGATCTCCCTGCGCTATGCGGCTGCTATAGAGCAATTTTGAAATTAGGGTTAACCCTCTGTTGTTTTCCTATGTACGAACTTCAGAATGGCTCGCTCATCTTAGTATTTTAACTCCTAGGGTCTCTTACCCCTCACACATACCACATCTTTAATCCTGGACACTTGTTAAACCTAGGTAGTTTGTTTTCTGAAAATAAAAACATTAAACTGAGGGAAAAAAATGGGATTATTTTTTCATTGCATATCAGAGTATATACAAAAATAAGAGGAAAATATGAATTTTAAATAAAATTTTCTGCTTCACAGGATTTATACACATATTATGACATATGTAAACGTATGATTTGTCCTTACTTAGTAAATATCTACTGAATGATGAGAACATTCTCATTTGTTTTAAAATGTTTTTTTAAATTAGTTTAGAGAGTGAAAAGAATAAATCTATAAAATCTTTAAGATAAAGGAATTCATACTAAGGAATTTAGAAAATAGAAAGAAGCTTGTAATCCCGCTAGTCTGAAAGAAATATAGCAATTTTTTTTGAACTATCCTTTCCATCTTCTTTTGCACGCATGTGTTTATGGATGCATAGGTATGTTTTTGTGTATCCATGCATCGTCCTCTCATTTTAATTCTAAAGGAAAGCCAAGATACATTGCATATGTAAGCTTTTTATTTAAAAAATAATGCCTATCAATTTATAGTTTTAAATTATTTTCCTCAATCGCTTGCAAAAAAGAAAACATCTGTATACTACTGTAGTACTGTAACTGAAAGTGGGGTCCGGCTGCTTGCCGCTCAAAAGCCAATAAAGAGGCAAAGCTGGTGGAAAGGAATGTTTGCTTTATTTTGGATGCTGGCCTCGGGGGTGGGGTGTGGACTCCTCTCTGAAGGCCAACTCCCCCCCACTGACAACCAGGGGGCACGGGCTGTTATAGATGGAGGGAGGGGGCTGCACGCAGAAACAGCACAGTCAGCTCTGACAGTCATCTTGAAATTGGTCTTGTGGTGGTCTGACCAGCGTCATCTGGATTGTTTTAAGTACGATTAATCTTCAGTTCCAGGGTCGGTTTGTTCCCGTTTCTTTGAGGCCAACTCTCGGAACTGTGGCAGTTTATGTCATGGCTACAGTCTGGCCATCATGTAGTTAACTTCTTCCACCTGGTGGGAGTTTCAGTATCTATAAGACAGCTCACAGGATATGGCTCAGAATATCATCTATAGCCTGTGAGGGGGAACTAAAGGTCCTTGACTTGGTTAATGACTGAACTATTATTATTTGCTTCTGTATTTTCTCACTTCTCTGATTAAACTTATTCTTTGGCTACAGTTTTTCCACAGACAGGAGGCAGGCTGAGGACATGGGGGGAAGGACCACAGGGTCTGGCTCCGTTTCAGTAACAGTAGATCTGGTTTTAAACCTTCAGACCTTCACCAACTCTCACCCAGACTATTGCAGTCACTTCCTCACATCTTGTCTTTCTCCCTTGTGGGTGGCCCTCTACAATCTGTCCTTTGCACTACTGCCAGCCTGGTCTTTTTAAAACAAAAGTTTCACCGCTGTCTGTCAATAATAAGGTAAGTCTGGGATACTTGGCATGACATACAATGCATGTTGTTACTGAGCATTGTTTACCTCTCCAGCTCTTCTCTTAGGATCCCTCTTTAAACGTGACACCCCCCCAAAACAAAGCTAATCCGATTTTAGTCATCCTTATTTTTGCACCTGCTGGTTTCTTTGTCTGGCGGTCTTCATTCTTCCTTCAACACTTAGTTCATATGTCAGATTTTCTGTGAAATCTTTGTTAACTACCTACCCAAGTATAGTGTTTATTAATCACTTCTCCTCTTGCTATATGTATGCTGTATACTTCTCATATTGTAATCGCTTACTTATATTTCTCCCGCTCCCTTTATGGCAGCCACTTAGTCCATTGTCTAATGCAGTACTGGTACTACTGGTACTTCAATTAGTGTTTATTGATTTGAGTTCTTTACTGGTAATTAGATTCATTGAGGTCTGATATTACCTGAGAAGACGTTATCAGCCCCAAACATTTAATCCCAGCTATCACAAACTTAACACAACCAAGCTTTTTAAAAATCATACATATAATAATAAGGTTTTTCATCTTATATTTTCAATTATTTGCAACAGTTTTTATTAAAACCTTTCTATGTTTCATGTACCTAGTAGCTATGTTTACACAGAGTACTGTGATTGAGGGAACAAAATCCAGTCTCTCATAGATGGGGACTTAATGTTACTGTAATTGTAACAATTGTTGGGTTATGGGTTTTATTTTCATGACATTATCTTCTACAAGGCTCTTCTGCTGCCTCTTGTGTTCAGGTGCAACTCCTTAGCTCAAGTCTGTTCTCTCAGAATTGAGAAGGGGACTTGACAATTGGAAATTATCCTCAAGAGTCATCTCTGCCAAAGTGGTTTGTGAGAGTGATTTGTGAAAATAATGTTTTTTTTTCTCACTACTGTACATCTCAAATGGAGCCTTATTCACTACTGAAATATGAATACCTTTTTGTGTGTTTATTAAAATAATAAAATATTTATTGAAAGGAAAAGATTTCTTCAATTGTGGCAGTTGTGGCCTTGGGCATTAAAGCACAAATTAAGTTTTTATATGATGCCTCATCCAGGTTTTTCTCAAGAATAAAAAGCAAAATTCTTAGAGAAAAATCTCTTTTTAAAATTTTTCACACAGAAGCCTTAGCATTGGAGAATTCTAAGGTTGTTGAGGAGGAGATTTGGAAGGGGACATGCAGAGAATAGCTCTTCCAGTTTGTGCTGACCCTTGAATCATGGGAGCAAGTGAGCAGAAATTAAAGAAATTTTATCAAAGAAAAACTGATTACCTGCTTTACTAACACCTAATCTAGACTGTGTGCTTATGAACAGTTACTGCTGTTTCCTCATTCTCCTGTATGTCATTAAGACCCCAGTTGCTTTTGTTTTTCACATGGATTGAAAAGTATACAAGCTTTTGAAAGAGATACAGGTTTCAGTTTACCAATTAATAGTTGTAGGACGTTGGCCAAATTGATGAACTGTTCTGTATCTGAGTTTTCTGAACTGAAAAAAAAAAAAAAAAAAGACTCATAAAAGTTAATAGGTCCCTAAAGGAAGCAGAAACTAAAGTACTGAGATTCTGATGCCCCATGGGTCACAACTTGGAGGAAAAAAAGAAACTGGATCCGTTCAGTTTCATTTTCTGAAAATGAGAACATTTTCACTGACTCTGTTTGTAGATATTAAATGAAATTAAGTATTCATATTAAATGAAAAAATCTGGAAGTTAATATTTGTAAATATTCAATTAATTATATAAAATTTTAAAAATGTTTGTAAATTTTAAATGGTAGTATTACTTACAGTATCTGACACATAATATGTGATTTACAAAAAATACTTAAGTTTCTTTCTTTTTTCAAAAGTTGATCTTTGTTTTGAACTGTTTGGTTTCTCATATTCTAAACCACATTTAGAAAAGCTTACAGATGGCTTTATTACAATAGATTAACTGGGACAAGGCAGTGAAAGAACTAATCTCCAGAAGATGAAGTTTTCAAAATAGTGGCAAAGCAATCCAACTTCTCTTCTGTTTGATTCATTTAAAAAAAAAAATAGGTGAATGATATACAATATCTGCTATCTAAAAAAATCTTCCATTCTGAGGAAATTTCATTTGTGCGCACTAGCAAAAAAAATATTTTAAAAATTAAATTGGCTGATAAAGCTGAACAATAAACTTTGGAGGACAGTGTGTAATAGAGGAAAAAGAATTGCTGGACAAGGAGAAAGGGATCCTGGGACAGAGTGTCTCTTTCATCATTTACTGAGTCTGGGAAAGTCAGGTAACCTTAGAGAGTCCCCAGTGTAAAAGGAGGCTGGGATACCTTTCCTGCCTGGAGGTAGGGAGCTGATTAAGGTAAAATCTTGATGTCCCTTTTCGTTCTGATACTTACATACCAGGAGGTGGATAAAATGTAGTCTTTTTCTATGAGCATTCATTTTACATAATATTACAAATATATTTAGTACAAACAGTCTTGTGCCTTAGAGTTTGGGAAGTATCACATAGAATTTTTTTCTCCACGTGCAGTTTCTCTTAAAGGCTGGATGGATCCAGTTTCTTTTTTCCCCAAGTTGTGACCCATGGACTCATCAGAATCTCAGTACTGTAGTTTCTGCTTCCTTTAGGTACCTATTAATTTTTATTAGTCTTTTTTTTTATTTGGATCAGGGTTGTAAGGTCAATTCAATAGGATACAAAGAGAAAAATTAAGAAATAGACTTCAGTTTGAATATGAAAAAGTCAACAGAAATGAAGCTTTGTTTGGAAAAGTTGGCTCAGTAGGGGAGGGCAGTCCTCATACAGTGATCATTATAGGCTAAGCTTCACATATATACACCTGTAGACCTCCTACTTAACTAAACTGTGGTCAAGGTTAAACAAAAAGTGACCTATGCTGAAATGATCATTTCAGTCTTTTCCAATTCTGAAGTTTAATGGTTCTATTACACACAATAGGCTGTAGTCTTTGGGAAGATAAAATTTCTCAAAAGTGTCATACCATTCCATCGGAATTGTTAAGTAAGTTCACAGCCATCATGGTGCAATACCATTGATACCACAGAGGTCCTTGCCTTGGATGTGAAAATATCCAAGCAGATGCAGAGAGGCCATCTGTCCTGAGACTCTAGAGGACATTCCTGTACTGGGTGGAGAATTGTACTCAGTGAGCTTGAGGATCTTTTGCAGCTTCTCGCATTCTCAAATTCTTTAATTTTATTTCATTTATTTACCTTTAATTTATTTTTATTATTTTTATTTTTGGCCACGCTGCGTGTCTTGTGGGATCTTCGTTCCTCAACCAGGGATCGCACCTGGGCCGTCAGCAGTGAGAGCGCAGGGTCTTGACCACTGGATGGCCAGGGAGTTCCCAAATTCTTTGATTTTAAATAAATGGGCATTTAAAATAAGTGGAGCCCTGCATTTTCCTAGAAAACTAGGGTGGACTTCATTGAGGTAAGGGAAAAATTAATGTTCTTCTAATACACTGGTCTAAACAGCACTCCATGCAGATAGACACTTGGCAGATATCCCTGATGTTTAGTTTCTTTTTCCTTATGGGATTGCTTTGAGCTCTGTCAGGAGTCAGGTTAGAATGTCACTGCCTGTCCTGCTTTAGTGGTATGTAGGCAGGCTTAAATACAGTCACCATCCTCAAATAGCTAGCTCTAGTAAATTAAATGTCGTCTACTACTAAAGAAATACATGGGTTGCAGATGCTGAAATAAACTGGGTTAAAAATATTTATTACACAAAAGAGATGCTAGCTGAAAGAGGCATGTATCTTTGCTCTCCCAACAGTTTCTCACTTGTAAATGGCATCTCTGAAGGGATGTCCAAATTCCTGGTGTGGGCATGGAGAGTAGACAGCTGAGTCACAGCTGCTAAAATGAGACTGTGCCTCCTTCCCCCTCTCCAAGAGAAGAAATGAAGAAAGAGGTGAAAGAGAATTCGTGCCAATAGCTTACTTAAAATTCATGGTTTGAGAAGTCTATGAGATTCTTAGGCCGAGAGGAAGCCATTACTTGACTACATGGGAGTGTTTGGAGCATGAAATCTGCTTTTCCTAAGGGACCTCTTGTAATTGGTCATAGTTTGTGCAAAAATGTATCTTATTTCTCTAGAGATTTTTCCTGCCTTTGTAGGAATGACTGTGTTATCTGGCCTATGGGTTGCGGCTGCTTGTTTAGTCTGCATTTTGATTTGGTAATACCTGGCTTGTTTGTTGGCTTTTCTCCTCAAGTTTGATGCTACTCTTCCCTTTGAAATGTGTATTCCCATCCATTTGAAGAAAGTTCAGAAATGTCAACTTTGCTTGGATTTGGATCCTGGATTGGTGCCTTACTAGCAAGGTGACCTCGAACTAATAACTGAAGCTCAGGTAAACTGAGCTTACCTTAGCTTCTTCATCTACAAAATGGAAGTACTGATAGTACCCACTTGTTTAGGTTACTGTGAGGATTAAATGAATTACTTCACATAAAGTGTTTAGAGTAGTACCTTGTCCATAGTAGCCACTCGGCATAGTTAGCTGCAATTATTGCTGTTGCTGCTGGTGCAGTTTTCATCTCTACTATAGTGACATGTGTTTCTTTTACTACTTCTAATACATTTATACTTCTGTATAAAGAATATCCTATATATATAAAGAATATAAAGATATAAAGAGGGCTTCCCTGGTGGCGCAGTGGTTGGGAGTCCGCCTGCCGATGCAGGGGACATGGGTTCGTGCCCCGGTCCGGGAGGATCCCACATGCCGTGGAGCGGCTGGGCCCCTGAGCCATGGCCGCTGAGCCTGCACGTCCGGAGCCTGTGCTCCACAACGGGAGAGGCCACAGCAGTGAGAAGCCCGCATACTGCAAAAAAAAAAAAAGAGATATAAAGAATATCCCCTTTTGGTAGTAGCATTGAAGGTGAGTACAGAGAGATAGTAATCTACCAAAAAAGTTAACATGCCAGCTGAGAGGAAGAGCACCAAGAAATTAACATCTGTTCAATATCACCATTATAAATATTGTTTTAGAAATTCCTGTGGATTTAAATAATTATACATACACAAACACACAAAGGAGAACAAAAGTAGCATTATATAGACATTATGAATTTATACTTTGGAGTCCTGGGAGCGTGAATTGTAACATTATTAGATTTACAGCATTGGCAAAATGGCTGGGTACTATAAATTTTAGGAAAGTGGTAGCTTTCCTAAATCTTAGCAATAAGCAGTAAGATAATATAATGTTGGAAAGCCTAGAAAGAAATACACACCAAAATGTTTGCACTGATTACCTCTGGTTGGTGGGAATATATGTGATTATTTTTAATTAACAAAAAAAACAAACCTGATGTTTAGTGCTTACTATGTGCTGTGAACTGTGTTAAATATTTTTTTTCATGTGAAAAATAACTGTTGGCTTTACACTTTGTTTGCATTCTTATCAGATATTTTCATTAATCTCCTCTGAGACCCATAAAGCCTTTCTGAGTTTTATTTGTGAATTCTAATGCATCTAAAAATTGTAATTGCAAAAATACATACCAAATGGTACATATTGTAATTTCCTATTACTTATGTCTGCTTGAAGCTGTCAATAGATAGAGAATAGTTTTGATCATAGGATTGAAATAAAGCTGCTCTCAATTTTGGAGTGGAAACTTGAAAAATCTCCTCCTTTCTCTGTATGAAAATACGTGTTTATATGTTCTGGTGTATAATGTATACAATCACGTTAACTGGTTTAGGTCTGCCTTTTCTCCATGGTAACATTGAGATTTGGAAAGAAAAAAAAAAGCTATGCCAGACACACTGTGTCCTTAGAGAGATTTACTTTGTGTCTTAAATGTTTAAGAAGAGGAGTGTGTTCATTGGTTTTCTTTGGAAGCTGTGGTTGTTATTGTGATTATAAATTTAAGTCTGGGAAGAAAGTTTTACCACTGAAGCCTCAGCCAAGTTAGTGATTGGGCAGGAAGTCAACCCTCCTGCCTTCAATTACTTACTTTGCAGTTCCCTTCCCCTGCGCCTTCTACACCAGTTTTTTATAGTACTATAAAATTTTATTCTTTGACTCACACAATCCTCACTTCACCCTTGGAGGTGTAATTAATGTCGTTGAGTCAGATTCAATAGTCTTTCACTCATTAAGCTTTTGTGGTCTTTAAAGAAATTAGAGATAACCCAGTTCAAGACTGCATTTTGTAGACATTGCCACAGCCTGGGGCAAGGCCACATAACAAGTCACTAGCTTTTAATGACTTTTAATGTTTTGGTAGAAATAATTTTTCTTGAAAATATGACGATGTTATATAGCCAGTATCCCCACAGCAAAAATGTCTTTTGGTCTGTGTTACAAGATGCTTCACATACATGGAAAACAAATCCTAATATGAAGCATAGCCAATCCCTTTTATGGACCACGGAGGGGTGGGGTAGGGGTGGACTGCAGAATCCTGTAAATGGATTATGCTCATCTTGTGGGGAGATATTTGCTTGTAGACCTGATCGCAGCAAGGAGAAGATTCCTAGCCTCACACATTTCCCTTTCGTGTGGCAGTCCTTAACAGGTTGGAGGTTACAACCTGCTGAGCAAGAATCTGAATGCCTCTTACTTGTCTTAAAAACTTCTGTGTGTATGTGGGCAGTTCTTAAAGAGATGCAACTTCATACGATTCATGGTATCATGCGTGGTTGGCCACTTATACCTGAATTATGACTTTGCCACTTAGATTGAGTCAGGTACAGACTTCACTGTCATATCCATCTAGGCCTCACCTTAGTGGTCTCTGCCCCCTACCCTCCACCCCCTTGGACCCTTCACGCTCTTAGTCTATAGCACAGCTCCCCCACTCCCACCCCTCCCAAGTCTCTTTTGTTTCTTCCCCCAAAGATGCTTTCATTCCTCTGAGTCTCTGTCGCCTAGTTTCTGTAACCCAACAGCCCTTCTCCCTGTTACTACCCACTCCATAGAGCATTTCCTGAAAGAATCTTAGTCAAATACAACTACTTGGAATATCAGCTGACTGCTTGCTCTAAACCATGATTTTCGTGTCTCAGTTCCTCCAGTTCTACTTCCTCCATGCATCATCTTGATCAAACTAAAATCTATGTTAACATCTAACTTGTAGTCTAAAATTAAATGCAAAATTGAGAGATAAGAGGAGGGGTTAGGAAGGTACTTGAAGTTGGAAGGTATTTTCCTATTTCCTCTAATAAGGTTAACATGTGATTTCACTAATTGATTGAATTATATTCTACCAATTGAAAGTGCTTTTCTAGAAATAGGTTTTATTTTACTAATATCAGATTATTAGAAACGTTTTGAATTAAATAATAAGAAGCCACATAGTCATAATCATAGTCCATGCATTTCATATGGAAATACATATATGTATGCATTCTCTGACAAAGCTATTAACCCATCCTTTGCAGATAAAGTAGCATCAGAAAAGTTTTAGACATGTTTAGCTCTCTATTATGTCGTAATCTACTTTTCTTTCTGGTTGTACCTTCAGATGAGGCCTGAACTTTACTGAAGTGATAAGTGGAAAGGAACTATGTTATATTGTTAGCTGTCAGGAGAATACTAAGAAGTTATACTCAAAGCCATTCTTTTAGATAATTTTGTTTTGGAATGACGATGCTATTGCTGTAATCAGTCTTATCTTGAATGGTTTATCATAGACTGTTACTTCTCATAAGCAGTTTTTCTTTGTTTTCCCAATCTGGTTAAATATCCAGTTGAAAGAATTGGTGGCTGTGGAGGGATACTTTCATATCATTGATCTCCTGTGGCATGTTCTTCTTTCCGTTTGTGCATTTGATTCAACATTTTTTTTACCTCTGTCTTTGCATCTTTTTATTGTCTTAACATTTACCAAATAATTGTAGATTCTATATTGCCTCTTAATATATGCTTTATCTTTATCTTCATGAATCGATAGTGTTGAATATTTACGTTTCTCATGTGAATTAAGTATTAAAATACCTTACTAGTGCTCATTAGTACAAAGTTTGTGATTTTATTTGTGAATAATTTTGCTATAAGTGCCCTTCAAGCTTGAAGTTAGTCCTTGTCTTTGGATGCTATTGAGAAGACCTATACATAATTTGTTTTGCTTTTTCTGTTTTTGGAAATTGGTTGGCCTAGCTTGTATTTATAGGACTGAGGACTGCACGTATGTGAACATTTATGTAGGGTAGATTTCGAGAAGTGTTACTGCTGGTTTGAAAGGCAAGTGATTACAAACCAAATTGCCCTCCCCCTCCCCCCAGCCAAAAGTGCCTTTTGCTCTCCTGTTGTTACCCCGTGTACTGTCAACACTAGATATTATTAATCTTTAAAGTTTTGCAAATGATATGAACAAAAATGCTCACTTTTGTTACAATTTGCCTTTATTGTAATAGGATGGTAAACTTAGGTTTACTAAGACATTAATTAGGGGCAATTTGTTTTTACTAATTATTTGCTAGGATGGGCTTGTCAGATTTGCACTGTAATAATCTTTTATTTTATCTATTTTTAGAGCTTTGACAATTTCAAAATACAACTATGGCTTGAGGTGAGAAGTGAGGCAGGAAAGCTGTCCTGCTGCACAGCAGATACCGTACTTCAAATGCTATCTCCATACTGTTAACTGGTTTTAATCTATTATTCAAATCTCTGTGCTAGCTTGCTCACCCCTCATATTTGAAAATAAAAAATTTCCAGGTTTTCATGGTTCATTCTGAAGAAATGTGTTTGCCTTTTATCTGTAAACTGTACAATTCAATGGATTTAAAGTCGGTTGTTATGTTTTAGAGCAAAACCTGGAGGGAAAATTAAAGTAAGTATGTTAAATAAATGGGATATAATGCTTTCAGTCAATCATCCAAATTTGATGAGACAAAGACATTTCAAGTCTGTAGACAGTTTTATACCTACTATTCTTGGGAGCCAAGAGCCGCTGATATGCATGGAGTTTGCAACAAAAGAAAGTTAACTTATCTGTACGAAATTATTCTTCCAGGCCCAGACCTCTTTTCTGCACTGAAGCATTTTTTTATATTTTTGAATTTCACATGAAATTCTATTACAGGCAGAGTCAACATCTTTAAAATATTTTTGTTATGTAAGAATAGTTGAATTGTGGTAGTTTATATTTTAGGAGTTCTGCTAGGGAGTAGAGTCAGTGGTGGCATGAATTTCTGACATATAACCGAATTTTTTTATCATATGAGCCGCTTTATCTTTTTACAAAGGCCCAGGAATTATGGGATATTGTGGTAAGCTCATTTTCTGTTTTCTAATCCTTCAAATTTTGGTCATACTACTTTAAAAATGTCATGTAAATATGAAACAATAATAAGGATCTCACCTAGGTGTTTTCCGAACTAAAACCCAAACTTGATGCCTTAAATGTGCATAGCATGTAGCTTTACTAGTCATAGGGTGTTGTGGAGAGATTTTTAAAATTAATTGGCACAGCATTCCTATGTAGTAGGTGGAAGTAGAAATGGGAAAGTGGAGCCAAATTGGTTGTTTTTGTTTTGGTATTGAAATGAGAAAATAAGGATACAGCCAGATCTGAATCTCACTCAGAGAGGCCCTGTGTAAAACCTTATTCATCATTCTCCCAATTATGACTCTCTTCATCAGGTTAGACTGACTGTTGACTTACATATCACTTAAATGTCTGTGTTGAGCATTGGTGTTTGCTGGTTGAGGGATCTTTATTTTATGTGGTGATTCCACTAAATGGTAACCATATGCACTGTCCTTAGAAAGGAAATTTGAGCAGAGAAAGTTATAATTCAGCCTTCAACACTGACTTGGTCAGAAGTTGAAGTTTTTAAAGGCTAGTAAAAGTCTCACCAAAACATTGGTTAAAGCCCCGATTACTTTCTTTATGAGAAAGGGGGTAGAGATCTCTGACAATAAGGTCTCTAACATTACTCAATATTAATGTAAGGATTTCCTTGTGTTTGGGTGAGTGGCTTGTTTGCTGTGGACTTGGTAAAAGGCCAAACTGACTGTTTAAATGATGCTTAGAATGAAAGAACTGGTTAATACATCCGAAATCAGTAGTTAATATACTGATAGAAATGATAATGTCCAGCTTTTTTTCCTAAATAAAGAAAATGGCAGAAAGAACTGTCTTTACTCTTAAGAATATATTTTAAGAACTGTGGAAAACCCAAACATTGACCTCTGTACCTTCTATATTACACCAAGTCTAGAAATATTCCAATAGGAAAGGGGCTTCATATTAATGAAAAAGATAATTTTTTCTTTTTACTTTCAAGATGCATTTTAATTACCTAAATTAGTTATTTTTTTCGAAGTGTATTTCAGTCTTACAAAACCGAACTGTTGAACTTCTTAAAGTGTACTGAGAATATTTGATTCCTTTGCCAATCTGCTATAAGATTTTGAATAAAAAACCTCAAGGCAGATTTTTGCCCTTCCTCTAGGAGGTTGGGTTATGGAATTCTGTTTTACATGGCTTCAGCATTTTGCAGAACTCCCTTCGTAAATGAAAAATGATCCATCACCCATCATGCTTGAGCTGAGTCAGGAGAACTGCTGAAATAAGCCAGAATGTGTCTGATATGGGTGAAGTGGAGCCCACCAGGAATCCCTCCATGAGAAAGAAAACAAAACAAAGAAATGTTTAAATGTGAGCTTGGATGGTTTCCAGTTTTACCAAAATGTAAATAATGGCTTCAGTTGTGAATTTTATTTTTCAGTACATTTACTCTCTATTACTTTGGTCAATGGGTTTCTCTAGATTGTGTATCTAACGCTAGACAAAAAAGATGAGATTTTACTGGAATAGAAAAAAATGATGAAAAATAGGAAAAGAAACTTGGGTAAATACATTAATGATCTTTGCAAAAGCACCTGGTTTCTTATCCTAGGATTCATGTCAGGGCTATGCAAAAATTGCCAGAACAAAATTGCTTTTGATTTATTTTAATGTTTTTAAAGGTAGAAAAGCCACTTGTTTATATGTGTTTTAGGGGAGATGAGGTGAAAGTGAAGGTTTCCAAGCACGAGTGATAGGACAGTGCTATGATCATATACATTCTTAGCCTTAAGTCACTGTATTGAAATAAAATTCTTTGCTGAAGTTACTAGTTAATCAGCCTGGCTTTTATAACTCTGTCCAAAAAAGAACCTTTCCTATTGCTGGCATCAAGTCTAGGAGACTTTGACATGTAATATGGTTGGAAGTTTACTACATTTTGTCCACAAAGGATGCAGCACCCCGTACTATCACCTGGGTGAGATGGGTAATGAATGCTGTCTTTGTTGAGCAGTAGCTTGAGGTTATGCTGATCGAAGGGAGCTGTACTGTATGATTCTGAAGATGTCTAATCACACTTCATTTGAGGAGCCATTTAATGTCATGGTCAAGAGTAAAGAACCTATATAGTACCTGGGTTCACATCCTGACTCTGACACTTTCTTGCTCTGTAACTCTGGGAAATTTTAATTTTTTCTAGTATGAGGCACTTTTTATTAATATGTTCCTTCTACATTTTAATAAACCTCTTTTCATCTGTGAAATCATTTCTATGGCTGTTCGGCATGTAATCATCCATTAGCTCCATAATGAGGTTGGATGAAGTCACATATGTACTGTCAGGGCTGCCCAGGTCTCAAAGGCTTATTTTTGGACCTCAGCTTGTACCTGAGACCTGAAAATTAGGCATAGAGACTTGGATTGCTTACGTCTGTCTTCTGGGTACCCTCCCACAATGGACATATGCTTGTGTGTATTGGAAACAGAGGATTGCCATCCTGTTCTTTTTCTCATATCTATTGGGTTGGCCAAAAAGTTAGTTATGGAAAAACCTGAACGAACTTTTTGGCCAACCTAATACTTCCCTGATTCACGCAATTACTCTTAATTTTATTTCACTTATAGAAAGAGCACCCGACTAGTGACCCATAGTTGGAGATAATAAATGATTGAGTGAATAAGTGTATTTGTGTTCACACATACTGTATATTTGACTATTTGCATGCATGTATGCATGTATCAATATATGCTGGGTCACAGTGTAAAATATATTTCCCTTTGTTGTCTGAAAAGCTTGAAGCCCAGACTACAGGACCTTGAAAGCTCTCTCATATTCTCACTTTCTGATTTAGACCTCTGTCCAGCTAGACAATCTGATGTGGTTTTAGATGTAGAACTGTCATTCAGACCCCATTTCCAGTTTCAGTTTCCTGGCTGTGGCCTATTGCCACTCGTCTTGATATATGAGAAAGAAAATCAAGTCATATGGAGGTGAGGCAGAAATCAAAGACCCTTGTTTGTAAGCTTTTAACCAGACTGTGTACTACCTATAATTTTCAAGGATACTTAAGATCAGAGTGATCTAACCCAGGGGTTGGTGAACTATGGCCTGATGGCTAAATCCAGCTTGCCACCTGTTTTTGTAATAAAAGTTTTTTTTTTAAATTTAATTTTATTATTATTTGGCTGCATCGGGTCTTAGTTGTGGCACATAGGATTTTCATTGCAACATGCAGGATCTTTCGTTGCGGCACCTGGGCTTCTCTAGTTGCATCACGCAGGGTTCTCTCTCCTTGTGGTGCACAGGCTCTAGAGCGTGCAGGCTTAGTTGCCCTGCAGTATGTGGATCTTAGTTCCCCGACCAGGGATTGAACCCAGGTCGCTTGCATTGGAAGGCGGATTCTTAACCACTGCACCACCAGTGAAGTCCCATAAAAGTTTTATTTGAACACAGCCATACCCATTTGTTAGGTATTCTCTGTGGCTGCTTTGTTGCTACAATGACAACAGTTATGTAGTTGTGATAGAAATGATATGGTCTGCAAAACCTAAAATATTTATTAATTGGCTTTTTACAGTTGAAGTTTGCTGACACCTTGATCTAAAGTAAGGTGTTTCCTTATTGAAAGCGTATCTGATGAGTGTTCAGGGAAAACTGGTAATGGTAATATGATAATATTGTCTTTATGGGAACTCTCTTTAGTCTTTCTGGATAAACTATATGGAAACCATAAGTTTCTTTCTTCGACTTTTGCTGTTTAATATGTGCATAGGTTTGCATTTGTATAGCATATATACAGAGTACACTGTTAAGAAAGGAACATGAAAAAATAAGGTGCTGTTAAAAAAACTTGTTGAGTGTTAGGGGCTTTACATGCATTATCACTAATCCTCATACAACTGTACTGTAGCTATTATTATCTTGATTTTATTGGGAAGGAAATTGAAGCTCAAAGAAATAAAATAGGAAAGCTGTATATGTGCTTAGTCATCTCTCCAGGCTTCATCTAGAAATGCTGTCTCTTTCTTGTACCATCTGAGTGGTGGTATGTACCAGTTCCTTAAAATTCCTTAAGTCTTCTTAATTGACGTTGAGGAGATGTTAATATTGCTTCTCTGCAAAGATGGAGGGGAGTAAAACTGGACTTATTTTTCTATTCTGGTTAATTTAGTCTTTCTTATTAAAAGAAGATTATTCAGTCAATTGGAGTATAGCATTTGCTTCAAATCATAGACAATTTGAATAGAAGTCTTACTAGCTAAATAATCTTGGATTGTATGTATTAAACATATATTCTTGGCTAGAAATGGAACTCTAGAGATGAACAATTAGATAATTTATGGGTGTGTTTGAAATGAGCTCTTCTCTCATCATTAAGAGTCATTTGTATCTATCAATAAATGTTGGGTTTGGATTTCCAGGAGCTAGGCTCAAATAATATTTTCTTCTACTACTTAACTACTAGCAGGGCAAAAGAGTTTTTTTCTGGATCTGAAGTTGGATCTGGATCTTAAAAGTTATCTTTTAAGGAACTCTTATTCATAAATTTTCTTATTTTTCTTCATTAGATCTTCTTTGTTATTGAACCAGAGTGACGCATTAAGACCAGTGACTCATACTTATGACCTCAAAGGCATTCGTCCTTTGCATCTACTTGGATTTGTTTTCCTATTTGAATTTCAGTACTTAAATTGAGAACAAGCATTGTTTATCCTTAGACTGAAGGTAAACTTCTAAGCATTGACTATGATAAGTCAATTCTTATTTTGTATCTTCAATATTCCCAAAAGTTGAAAGGAAAAAAAATATTTTAAGATATCCCAGTAGACTTCAGAGGAAATATGAACTTTATTTAAAAGCATCAATTTTTACACTTTGTAAAACTCTGCTTTTCTGGGAGAAGACAATATTGACTCAGATTATGAATGGAATTACATTTAAGAGATTCAGTAATAAGTTACTTGTCTGTTCTTTTAAATTTTTTTGTGTGAAATGTATCGGCTTCTTTGTAATGAGTTTTGGGGCTTATACCAGTAAAATTATATTATGGTTCTGATTAGCATAGACAAAGATGATCTATTCAAAGTTAGTTTAATTCAGTATTGCATGTGTCCTAATGTGACATATATTAATCTTTCATTGTGTTCTTAATGGAAGAAAGATTATTTCAAAGTTGATGATCACTTACATGAGCAAATTTGTGTATCACAGCTTAATTCACAATTGGAAAATATTAATTTGCCCATTTTTGAGGGTCATAAAACAGCAGTGTTAAGGACATTGCATTTGCCAACATATTTTGTCTAGGACTTTACTCTTACTTTTCAAAATCCTGTATATTCCAATCATTTTAAGAAAATAATAACAAAAATGATCTGTATTTTGAGCTAAATGAAGCTTGTTCTTTACAAATAGTAAAGAACCATGAAAGATAATTCTGTGTGTTTCTTGCTATTAGATTCAATCAGAAAATTAAGACTGCATAGGTGCCTTGGAGGGGAGAATGTGGAAGGTCCTAGTACAATAGCTTTCAAAAGAATGTCCTCCATAACATGTTCACAGTTGTCCAGGGCCTTACTGACCTTTTATTTTTCTCCAATTCAACTTTGTTCTAAATTAACCTGACCCTGGGTTTTATTGAAAAGTTTGATATCAGAAGGGATTTGAGTTTAGTATTCATTCTTTTATGATTCCACAGAAAGAATCTCTATTTCCATACTCTCTCATAGAGCTGTCTGTTTAAATAAACACTCAAGAATCTCTCTAAAATGCTAGATGTTTAGGCAATATAATTTTTGGGATAGGAATACTTCTATTTTTTGTACCTAATGTTTCTTAGTACCTGTCTTTTCTTTGAGTTGCTTAGGAATGTAAAGAAATTCAGGCAAGTCCAAATTAGCTTGACTTTTATTTTCAGGTGAACAGCTTGCAAAGCCTCACAAATGGGTTGTCATAGTGGAAGCAGACGGTTGCAGTGAAAGATCTGTCCTTTAGCTGACTGACTGGCATAGAGGAATTAGCAATCTGTGAAATGGCTCTTCAGAAGTAATTTTCCTCCAAGGGTCAAGGAACTTGCAGTTGCCCGTTTTGCTGAAATGATTTTGCTGTACTCCCTGTAGTCCTGTCACCAGTAGCAAATACAAAAACTGAAAATGTAAGGTGTTTCCTTGTTCATTTTCATCCCCTCTGCCTCAGGATATTTCTTGAGCACCATTTCAATATTGCCTCCTTTTGTCTAGCTCAGTGAAACTTTAAATTCATAAATTATGTTTTTATTTATGAATTAGAACCTTGCTGTTTCTCTTTTAAATAGATCATAATACTATATATAAAAATGTCTGAAGAGAGGAGCATGTGTATAGAAGACTATGTATTAAAGAAGACTTTGTTTTTAGGGCTTTCTAGTGAGCCTTAAATGGTAAACTGGGATTATGCAAAATGGAATTAGCTCAAATTATATTATGTGCTATCTGTTGTAAGGTTGAACCAAATTATCTACCTCCGTTTTCCCCCATTACTCTTTAAACTCTACATAACTGTTGTTATTATTGTTGTTATCATTATTATCAATATGGCTTGAATTGTGTCATACTCCTGGATAAAATCCTTTAATGGCTTCATACAATTATAGAATAAAATCTAAATGTTTTATAGTATCTAAAAATCTTTCATATTAAGTTTTGTTTCTGTTTTGTCCCCTACATACTTTTCATGCTCATTACACAGACTTATTTGAGATTACTTGAGACTCTCCAACATCTCATGTTTCTTTAGATTTGTTATGCCCTTGCTTTTGCTTTTTTTCTAATTTCAATCCAATTTCCTTTCTGGCCTGGCACATCCTTACTCATCTTTAGGCCTAACTCCGTGAAGCCTTCCAAAACCAACTCAGGTATAGGTAGCCAATTCATTTGTCATTTGTGGTCTTTGTGACTTTGGTCATACTGTTATGATCCCTTGTAACATACTGTATTTTTTATATATATATATATATATATATATATATATACTCTCCCATGCATGTCTGTCTATCCCATTCATCAGGCCAATAATAGTATTTTTTTGTATTTTTTATACCCAGTCTGATACACTGTATTAGTCCTTAACTTTGAAATACAAAATTCTTTACAAAAAGATTCATAAACATCTTTTACCAAAGATTTATTCCTATGTTACACATGTGATGGATAGATATATTGTACCTCTTAGATTAGAATTTATTGTAAATTATAAAATAAAAAGTCATCTTTAAAAAATTCTTCTATCACTCAACTCAGATCGACCAGGAACTTTCCCCAAGACTCTTGACTGATACGGGAGTGAAGTGCAGCAAATAACAGGGTTGACCCACTTACTTTGTATAGCTCTTCCTAGTTGTTATTGCTAATAAGAATCCTGGAGGCTAAAATTAACAATGGCTATGAAGGACAGCAATTAAGCCCATTTGTCTTCCAAATGAACCAATGTAGGTTCCATTGGTAGTTTAAATTGATATACAGAGGTCACTCACAAAGGGCAGTGGAAGCCCTGAAGGTATGGGTTGCACAGCAGTAAGTTATTTTAGGATTGTGAGAGCAAATTATATATTGAGAAAAACTTTCCCCTTGCTATGTCAAGATTCATTTCCTAGCAACCTCTTTTCATTGATTAATTTTAAATTAAAAAATAAATCATTTTTCATGAGAGCATTTATATAAAGGCTGTTTTAGGCATATTTAAAAGACAACATTAAGCTTTCAAGCTGCTGAAGTTTGGTTATTTTAAAGGATTGATGTGGTTATAAGAGTGATTCAAGGATACCCATATATATATATATTCCATTTTTGAAAAAGGTTCTTCGGGCCATAGTGTCATCTGGACATTTCTGATTTTGCCTTCTTTGCATGTAATGCTGGCTTGTCTCTGTCATTGGTGAGGAATATAACTTTTTCATATTCAGATTGATAAATTTTTGATGAGGAAAGTGAATTCTCTGTTTACAGAGAAGAATTCACAGGCCTGAAGTTTACCACCCCCAGCCTGCTGTTTGGTCAGAGAAATCACTGAGTTTCTTCACAAAGATCCCCATGGAAACTAAACAAATAAGCTACTTGAAGGGAGACAGGTTATTGGTTTTTCTCATTAAACCTACTGCTGAATTTTCATTAGTTCTAATCCATTTTCTTTCAAGATTAGACATATAGGCCAGTTCTGATTTTCATGAATTGAATAAACTAAATATGTTGAGTTGTGTGTGCCTATATATGTAGGCTGAGAAGCAAAAGTAATTATTCTACTTCTGCCATAAAATTACCCCAGAAAATAAAGCCAGGAAAAATGACTGATGTAAAGGGGAAAGGCTACCTCCATTTTTAAAAAAGAGGTTATTAAATAAAGTGGAAGTAGTGAGAGTGATTGTAGGCTAATCTGATCAGTTTTATGCTTCGTTCAGTTTTTCCCACTTTTAAGTCGTAATTGTGTGTGAAAGCAATCTAAATGAAGTATGGAAGCATGTTTCACTGACCTCAAACACTTTAGACCTCATAAAGCTGTAAGCATTTCATTTGCTATTATGAGTAGATTTCAAAGTGTTCTTCTAAAGCAAGAAATTTGGTAAATTTAATTATTAACTTCACCTTTTTGAACTTGCTATATAAAGAAAGACAATTTTCACTTTTTTCTTTCCTCTCCTTCTCCCTGCTAAAGTTGTTAAAAACTATTTAGATTGAAGGTGGTTTGTATATTTCCGGAAAGCCTCACTATTACATATATCTTCTAATATTATTCATATCTAAAAATCTCAGCCTTACTTCTGAGGCTCAAACCACTATCTTATTCACACAAGATACGGATAGAAATTTCATTTTATGTGAACATTTAGTGAAAATAGTGATAAATAGGAGTACATTTATTATTAAATTTATGAGTACCACATTGTACATTTCAGTATAATGTTTTCTTCTCCAGCACATTCTGCTGTTTAGAATGTAACAGTAGTTCTTCTTTTCCCCTTTCAGGTGGCTGTACTTTTGATGATGGTCCGGGAGTTTGTGATTACCACCAGGATCTATATGATGACTTTGAATGGGTTCATGTTAGTGCTCAAGAACCTCATTATCTGCCACCCGAGATGCCACAAGGTGAGAATCCTTCTGTTTATCCAGTGTTGGAAAAATCCCTCTGGAATGAATAGCATTTTCTTATGTTAGGTATAGTACAATAATTTAATTATTATAATAAACTATTGTGGTCAAACTGATTGACCCCATCAAAGACCCTCGATGGATTCTTTGCCTTTCCCTCAATAACTTTATATAATCCTGTTTTCCTCAAGAATGTTCACTGTATCTTCATTGTCTCTAACTCTGGAAAAATAGAAACATTAGTTTCCGGCCCCCCCCCCCCCCCCCCGTTCAATAAAAAAGCAAAATGGAAATGAAACCAAGAAATTAAAAAAAAATAAAATGAAGAACAAACCATATAGTCTAAAAATGAGTTCAGCTCACTTACTACCTATTCTATTAAATCACAAGATTTGATCTAATCAGACTGAAGGGAAACATCTTTATTTCATGGTAGGGAGAGAGCTTATCTCATTCCACTGGCCCTGAGCATGCCAGTGACTCTGAGGAGAGGCAGCCTGGAGACCAAACTGTCAAATGGAGAGATCTTTTTTGAGTGGATTGTAGAAAAATAGGGCTGAGCCCTACTTTCTTTACCTTGACCTTGTTATATCCTTTGAATTTTGGTTTTGTGAAATAGTACATCTTCTTATTGTTTAAGCCAGTTTGAACTGTGTTTTCTCTTAACTGACATAGGATATTAACATATACATACCATTTTATACACTAGCAGACTAATGTTTGTGCCTTCAATTCTGCATATTAATTTTGAATTAATTCCAAGCTCTGTGCATATATGTTTACCAATAACTTATTAAATTGAGAAATTGAAAATGCAGACAGGAATTTTAAAATACTAAAGAGAATGAATTATTTTTCTAAAATTTAGAAATAAACCAGCCTGGAATATAATTATGTATGATCACATATATAATATACAATATAATTATATTTAATGTAATACATTAATTAGTATTTAATAATATGTAATCACTTTATTATAGTATATTATCATACATAATTGATGGGATGATTGCCTATTATTAGTAACTTAGGTTTTAAAATATATTTTCAGTATTTTAATCATGATTATAAACACTTTATAACTAATTTTTCTTATTGGTCCACACTGTGATGTGCTGTTTGAGAATAGGGTGAATTAAATCTACTTTTTATTCTAAATTGTCACTTATCCCACCCCGCACCCCGCTACCCCCCCAGACTTTCCATTTTGGTATCCATAAGTTTGTTTTCTAAGTCTGTGAATCTGTTTCTGTTTTATAAATAAGTTCATTTGTATCATTTTTTTTTAGATTCCACATATAAGTATGTCATATGATATTTGTCTTCTTCTGTCTGACTTACTTCACTTGGTATGACAATCTCTAGGTCCATCCATGTTGCTGCAAATGGCATTATTTCATTATTTTTTATGGCCAAGTAGTATTCCATTGTGTGTGTGTATGTGTATATATATGTACACATATATACCACATCTTCTTTATCCATTTATCTGTCAATGGACAATTAGGTTGCTTCCATGTCTTGGCTATTGTAAATAGTGCTGCTATGAACATTGGGATGCATTATCTTTTTGAAGTATGGTTTTCTCCAGATATATGCCCAGGAGTGGGATTGCTGGATCATATGGTAATTCTGTTTTTAGTTTTATAAGGACCCTCCATGCTGCTCTCCATAGTGGCTGTACCAACTTACATTCACACCAACAGTGTAGGAGGGTTCCCTTTTCTCCACATCCACTCCAGCGTTTATCGTTTGTGGACTTTTTAATGATGGCCATTCTGACTGATGTGACGTGATACCTCATTGAAGTTTTGATTTACATTTCTCTGATAATTAGTTGTGTTGAGCATCTTTTCATGTGCCTACTGGCCGTCTGAATGTCTTCTTTGGAGAAATGTTTATTTAGGTCTTCTGCCCATTTTTTGATTGGGTTGTTTGTTTTAGACTCATTTAGTTGTGTAAGTAGGTTTGTATTTTTCTGTCAGAGGTACATAACCTTATTTCTCTGGTACATTTTAGTTAAAGAAACTCCTGTAATATTTCACCTGAGTTTTCTCTGTGGTACATTTAGACTGAATTTTTTATATAAAAGTAAAAAGGGTAGGCTGGGATGCACATATTTTGACTGTTTATCATCAGAGAGCAATCAGAAAGATGTTGATTTATGGAAATGTTACCATTGTTAATTACTATTGAAGATGGGTAATGAATAGCTGAAGAGATACTGCTCAGGTGACCTTGCTGGTTCACCTTTGATGAACAGCTTAATCGGTGGTTACAGTACGAGATGATGTGCACAGAAAATGAAAGTGTTAGAAATTCAGCCACATCTTCCAATTAATAGGACATTAATTAATTAATCATGCAGAGGAGGGAAAAAGGTCACAGCCACTTTATTTTTACCAAATATAATTTGTGCTTGTTTTTCAGAGAAGGTGAAAGAAAGCATCCATGTATATATTCTTCTTTTACTGTTCTCTTTTTACAGTCTATACTGTTTTTTTCATTTTCCTTCTGATATTCCTTTAAAATGCTCACTGAACATTATCTATTCATAAATTGGGAAAAAGGAGACATTTAGATTTATCTTATTAAAATTTTATGAATGATACATTTATTTTAAAGTAAATAGTCAGTAAATGTTAATGCTTACTTTTTTCAGTTATTAAAAAAAGAGAACTCAAACATTTACCAACTTGAAAGTAAGAAGGCTGGGCCTGTGATGCACACTTGTTATTGAACTCTCTTTACAATACTTGGACATTGTTAATTGACTTCTGTTTATTGATCTTTTTGGAATGAAAAGGTAGACGGGAAGATGAAAGAGAGGGTGAATAAACAGATTAGAATAAGAAAAGAATTGGGCTTCCCTGGTGGCGCAGTGGTTAAGAATCTGCCTGCCAATGCAGGGGACACGGGTTTGAGCCCTGGTCTGGGAAGGTCCCACATGCCGTGGAGCAACTAAGTCTACGTGCCACAACTACTGAGCCTGTGTTCTAGAGCCCACAAGTCACAACTACTGAAGCCTGCGTGTCTAGAGCCTATGCTCCACAACAAGAGAAGCCACCGCAATGAGAAGCCCGCACACCGCAATGAAGAGTAGCCCCCGCTCTCTGCAACTAGAGAAAGCCCAACAATGAAGACCCAACGCAGCCAAAAATAAATAACTTAATTAGTTAATTAAAAAAAAGAGAGAGAAAAGAATAAGAAAAGAATGAAGATGGGTAGGAAAGAAGAAAATTATTTCTTCTCATTTGAAGACGTAATGCTGTCAATAATTGCTTAAAGTGTTCTTCAGCAAAACTGCCTTTGTCAGGTGACAATGATGGTGGCTGAAAGGCCAGCTAAGTACGTTTAAAATAGCATGCAAGAATGAGTATATCCTAATGGCCAAAAATCATATGAAGGTGTGAGCACCTGCTCAACTCAGTCATCAAAGGAATGCAAATTAAAACCACATTGAGAAACTTCTACACACTGAGCAGAAAGATGAAAATCAAAATTTAAGTGTTGGTGAGAGTATGGAGAAAGTAAAACTCTTCATATACTGTACTATAGTCAGGTATAAATCTGTACAACCACTTCATACAGCCTAATGACCCAACAGATCCATTTTGGGGTATATGCCCAGCAGAACTGAGTACACATGTTTTCCAAATGACATGTACAAGGGTATTTACAGCATCAGTATCCAAAATAGTCCCAAACTGAAAACAATCCAAATGTCTGTCAACAGTGCAATGAATAAATGGTGATTAGTCACATAATGGAATATTACACTGCAGTATAAATGAACAAACTGTTGCCATATATGATATGGATGAATTTCACACACATAATCCTGAGGGAAAGAAACACAAAAGGATAATGTACTGTATTTCATTTATGTAAATTTCAAAACCAGGCAAAACAAATTGATGATGTTAGAAGTCGGGGTATTATTTACCTCCAGGAAGGGCTGGCAGGGGTTGGGGATGGTTAGTGCTTGGAAGGTGGCATGAAGGGGGCTTCTGGATGCTGGTAATACAGTCTTTCTTGATCTGGATGATGTTTTCACAGGTGTACTCAAACTGAAAATCATTGAGCTGTACAATTATGAGCTGTGTACTTTCCTCTAGGTATCTTATATGTTAATAGAAAATGGCAAAAAACAGAGTAAATAAAACCAATGCTCACAAGGATACTTTGGGGAAACTAGGCTAAGAATTAAAAAATATTATAGATTAGAATGAAAGATATATAATAGGATACCTCAGATGGGCTCAAACTCCTTTTTTCTCACCAACCTGGACCCCCCACATTCAAAGATAATATGATCTTTGACATCTCTGAGCCTTTGTATGTTCTCTTCCCTCTGTTGAGACAATTCTCTGTTCACTTACCACTCACCAAACTCCTATCCATTCTTACTATGTCTACTTAAGTTCCATCTGCTTTGGGAAGATTTTCCTGGTTGGCATGGAGCTTTTTTTTGTTTTTTTCTTCTTTTTGAGGTATGCGGGCTTCTCACTGCTGTGGCCTCTCCCGTTGCAGAGCACAGGCTCCGGACACGCAGGCTCAGCGGCCATGGCTCACGGGCCCAGCCGCTCCGCGGCATGTGGGATCTTCCCGGACCAGGGCACGAACCCGTGTCCCCTGCATCGGCAGGCGGACTCTCAACCACTGCGCCACCAGGGAAGCCCGGCATGGAGCTTTTATATAATATTTCTTCTATCTTCACATTCGGATATGCTCCCCACTGTACTTGATACGTATTTCAATTGCTATTATAGTACATTTTTTTTTTAAGAATATGTTGGGGGTAGGAGTTTATTAATTAATTAATTTTTGCTGTGTTGGGTCTTTGTTTCTGTGCAAGGGCTTTCTCTAGTTGTGGCAAGTGGGGGCCACTCTTCATCGCGGTGCGCAGGCCTCTCACTATCGCGGTCTCTCTTGTTGCGGAGCACAGGCTCCAGACGCGCAGGCTCAGTAGTTGTGGCTCACGGACCTAGGTGCTCCGCGGCATGTGGGATCCTCCCAGACGAGGGCTCGAACCCATGTCCCCTGCATTAGCAGGCAGATTCTCAACCACTGTGCCACCAGGGAAGCCCTATAGTACTTTTAAAAATACCTCCTTCTTTCCACTAAACTATAATGCCTTCATGAACATAAATCATATTTTTCATCTTTGATTTCCTAAGGCACTATTTCATTTTACTTAGGAAAATTGTCAACTTATGTAATGTGGTTTAAATATTTTGGTCAAAGGTTGAACAAAAAAGGTCTTTCTCTTGCTAAAAAATTAATTGAATAAGAAAAAATACTTCATTTCCCAATATTATATTCAGCTCAGATTTTAATGTAGTTAGAAGACCTTCACATACTTACTAATATTTAGCTTAGCCTTTATAAATGATTTCACCTGTTTATTTTGGATATAATTTTAAATGTTATTAATACTAAAGAAGGAGCTCCCTTTTAGTATCTCACTCTTTCTTTTGTCTTTTGCTAGTCAAATTAATCCCAATCTTCTACTCTTCAAAAGTCTAGTCTATAAAAATCAAATCCATAGAGAATGAGAAACGTTGCAGGGAACTGGAAATTGTTCTTCTGTCTCAAATATATCTGTGTTCATGACCTTGTTTGTCAGTTGTTCCTTTATACTTGTGACATCATGAAACAAATTCATTGGATAATTTTACTACATGTTCTGACCTAGATCTGAGCATAGAGATCATGATTGACATCTCAATACGTTTATCTTCAAGTGTAATTATAACTGCTTTTACTTTTTAACAGGTTTTTGTAAAATGACTAATTGAATTTTAGAGTCTCTAGAGAACCCATTTGACAGCATAAAATTACGCTACATTGTATCCTACCTTGAATTTGGTACCTTTCACTGATAATAATGTAAATCACTATACAGAGTTCCATCTGTAAAATGGAATAGAATAGACATTCTTTCTGTCTATGTATCTATCTCTGTATCTAAAAGGCCTTTGTCATTAAATTAATCTGAAGATTGAAGTAAGAAACCATTCCTCTTTTGTTGTAAAGCTTAGTGAGGTGTGATTCAGTAGTTTAAGGCCCTACTAGATCTCAATTTTGCCCCCTTATCAAATCCTCAAACTAAAATTTAGAGAGCAAATGGCATTACACTGAGAACAATAAGAAATGAAATGTGCCTTTATATTTACATATTATTTTTAGAACTGTGTATCCTTTTTTTCTTTCTTTTATTTTTATCCCAGCGTTTAAACATAAATTATTAGCCACGTTGTTAAAATAAGGCTTGTTTCTTCAATATCTATTTGGAGAAACTAAATGTGTTTTGTACTCGATAGCGAGCATGCATGGGTCTCATGATTTTGTGCCTGGCTTTCTTCTGAGAGTGTTATATAGTGAAAATTGAATAAAATATTTGATCTATATGGTAACATATATAACTAACAGAATTTCAGCTAAGTTTTTCTATGTAATGATAATAGTCTCTTAGGTTTCTAAAACAAGACTTAGGCAAAATTTACTAAATAATATTAGTATCCAGTGTATCATATTTTAATATATCTAAGAAATTTCAAGGGAGTTTTTTTGTTATCTTACCATTTCTAACCTATAGTCTGTCTCTCTGGGAACCTTAGTCACTCATTAAAATGAGTGGATCACCTTGCCTAATATTTCCATTACCCTCTTGTAGACAATTGATAATAAGGCATGTGTTTCTTTTTTGTTTAATTGATTTTTATTTATATTTTTTACTTTAATTTTTTTATACAGCAGGTTATTATTAGTTATTTTATACATATATACGTATATATGTCAATCCCAATCTCCCAATTCATCCCCCCCCCATCTTCTTACTTTCCCCTTTTGGTGTCCATATGTTTGTTCTCTACATATTTGTCTCTATTTCTGCCTTGCAAACAGTTCATCTGTACCGTTTTTCTAGACTCCACATATATGTTTTAATATACGATATTTATTTTTCTCTTTCTGACTTACTTCACTCTGTATGGCAGTCCCTAGGTCCATCCACATCTCTACAAATGACCCGGATTCCTTCCTTTTTATGGCTGAGTAATATACCATTGTGTATATGTACCACATCTACTGTACCCATTCGTCTGTCGATGGGCATTTAGGTTGCTTACATGACTTCGCTATTGTAAATAGTGCTGCAGTGAACACTGGGGTGCATGTGTCTTTTTGAATTGTGGTTTTCTCTGGGTATATGCCCAGTACTGTGATTGCTGGGTCATATTGTAATTCTGCTTTTAGTCTTTTAAGGGACCTCCATACTGTTCTCCATAGTGGCTGTATCAATTTACATTACCACCAACAGTGCAAGAGGGTTCCCTTTTCTCCACACCCTCTCCAGCATTTGTTGTTTGTAGATTTTCTAATGATGCCCATTCTAACTGGTGTGAGGTGATACCTCACTGTAGTTTTGATTTGCATTTCTCTAATAATTAGTGATGTTGAGCAGCTTTTCATATGCCTCTTGGCCATCTATATGTCTTCTTTGGAGAAATGTCTATTTAGATCTTCTGCCCATTTTTGGATTGGGTTGTTTGTTTTTTTAATGTTGAGCTGCATGAGCTGTTTATATATTTTGGAGATTAATCCTTTGTCTGTTGATTTGTTTGAAAAAATTTTCTCCCATTCTGAGAGTTGTCTTTTCATCTTGTTTATGGTTTCCTTTGCTGTACAAAAGCTTCTAAGTTTCATTAGGTCCTATTTGTTTTTTTGTTTGTTTTTATTTCCATTACTCTAGGAGGTGGGTCAAAAAAAGATCTTGCTGTGATGTATGTCAAAGAGTGTTCTGCCTATGTTTTCATCTTAGGGTTTTATAGAATCTGGTCTTACATTTAGGTCTTTAATCCATTTTGAGTTTATTTTTGTGTATGGTGTTAGAGAGCATTCTAATTTCATTCTTTTACATGTAGCTGTCCAGTTTTCCCAGCACCACTTATTTAAGAGACTGTCTTCTCCATTGTATATGCTTGCCTCCTTTGTCATAGATTAGTTGACCATAGGTGCATGGGTTTATTTCTGGGCTTTCTATCCTGTTCCATTGATCTATATTTCTGTTTTTGTGCCAGTACCATATTGTCTTAATTGCTGTTACTTTGTAGTATAGTCTGAAGTCAGGGAGTCTGATTCCTCCAGCTCCGTTTTTTCCCCTCAAGACTGCTTTGGCTATTCAGGGTCTTTTGTGTCTTTATAGAAATTTTAAGATTTTTCATTCTAGTTCTGTAAAAAATGCCATTCGTAATTTGATAGGGATTGCATTGAATCTGTAGATTGTTTGGAGTTGTATAGTCATTTTCACAGTATTGATTCCTCCCATCCAAGAACATGGTATATCTCTCCATCTGTTTGTGTTATCTTTGATTTCTTTCATCAGTGTCTTATAGTTTTCTAAGTACAGGTCTTTTACCTCCTTAGATAGGTTTATTCCTAGGTATTTTAATCTTTTTTGTTGCGATGGTGAATAGGATTGTTTCCTTAATTTCTCTTTCTGATCTTTCATTGTTAGTGTATAAGAATGCAAGAGATTTCTGTGCATTAATTTTGTATCCAGCAACTTTACCAAATTGATTGATTATCTATAATAATTTTCGGTGGCATCTTTAGGATTCTCTATGTATAGTATCATGTCATCTGCAAACAGTGAGAGTTTTAGGTCTTCTTTTCCAATTTGTATTCCATTTATTTCTTTTTCTTTTCTGATTGGGTGGTTAGGACTTCCAAAATTATGTTGAATAAGAGTGGTGAGAGTGGACATCCTTGTTTTGTTCCTGATCTTAGAGGAAATGCTTTCAGTTTTTCACTCTTGAGAATGATGTTTGCTGTGCGTTTGTTGTATGTGGCCTTTATGATGTTGAGGTAGGTTCCCTCTATGCCCACTTTCTGGAGAGTTTTTATCATAAATGGGTGGTGAATTTTGTCAAAAGCTTTTTCTGCATCTATGGAGATGATCGTATAGTTTTTATTCTTCAATTTGTTAATATGCTGTATCACACTGATTGATATGTGCATATTGAAGAATCCTTGCATTCCTGGGATAAATCCTACTTTATCATGTTGTATGTTCCTTTTAATGTGTTGTTGGATACTGTTTGCTAGTATTTTGTTGAGGATTTTTGCCTCTATATTCCTCAGTGATATTGATCTGTAATTTTCTTTTTTTGTAGTATCTTTGTCTGGTTTTGGAATCAGGGTGATGGTGGCCTCATAGAATGAATTTGGGAGTGTTCCTTCCTCTGAAATTTTTTTGGAAGAGTTTGAGAAGGATGGGTGTTAGCTCTTCTCTAAATGTTTGTTAGAATTCACCTGTGAAGCCATCTGGTCCTGGACTTGTGTTTGTTGGAAGATTTTTAATTACAGTTTCAACAGACCAATACAGATTGGTCTGTTCATATTTTCTATTTCTTCCTGATTCAGTCTTGGAAGGTTATACCTTTCTAATAATTTGTCCATTTCTTCCAGGTTGTCCATTTTATTGGCATAGAGTTGCTGGTAGTAGTCTATTATGATGCTTCGTATTTGCGGTGTCCGTTGTAACTTCTGTTCTTTCATTTCTAAATTTATTGTTTTGAGTCCTCTCCCTCTTTTTCTTGACGAGTCCGGCTAATGGTTTATCAATTTTGTTTATCTTCTGAAAGAACCAGCTTTTAGTTTTATTGATCTTTGCTATTGTTTTCTTTGTGTCTATTTCATTTATTTCTGCTCTGATTTTTATGATTTCTTTCCTTCACTGACATTGGGTGTGTTTTGCTCCTCTTTCTCTAGTTCCTTTAGGTGTAAGGTTAGATTGTTTATTTGGAATTTTTCTTGTTTCTTGAGGTAGGCTTGTATTGCTATAAACTTCCCTCTTAGAGCTGCTTTTGCTGCATCCCATCGTTTTTGAACCGTGTTTTTGTTGTCATTTGTCTCTACTTTTTTTTTTTTTTTTTTTTTGCGTTACGCGGGCCCCTCACTGCTGTGGCCTCTCCCGCCACGGAGCACAGGCTCTGGACGCGCAGGCCCAGCGGCCATGACTCACGGGCCCAGCTGCTCCGTGGCATATGGGATCTTCCCGGACCGGGGCAGGAACCTGCATCCCCTGCATCGGCAGGTGGACTCTCAACCACTGCGCCACCAGTGAAGCCCTGGTAGAGTTCTTTTTTTGAAAGCAATACTCAGCACTCAAATATGTAAAATTGATAGCAAGGAGCCACTGGTTCCAGAACCTGCTTGCTTTGTACTTCCTACCTCCCTCCTCTACCCGTTTCCTCTCTACCTTCCAGCTCCATCAAGATGGCTTCTCTGAAAAATACTTACAGAAGTAAGGCTCCAAGAGACATTTTGCAAACAATGGTTAGATGCACACCAAACACTTTGAGATAAGCATCTCTGAAATGAGGGTACTTGCTACCATTACCTGTGACTTACTGGTAGTTTACTGGGTTTTACTATACCAGGAGCATGAGATATATTTTTAATCCTCACATGAGCCGTACAAAATTAGTGACGTTTTAGACATAAGTAGAGTAAATAACTAGGTGAAAGCAACCGAGGGGCAGAGTTTGAAGTTAGGTCTGTTTGTCTAACATCACAGTTACTCTTGCCACAGTGCCCTCCTGCTTCATAGTTGTAGTGTGGCTGATAAATTTCCTTGACTTGGTCTTAGATCTCTAAATCCTGTATAAAGTCAGCTATATATTAGCTTTAATCTAGAATGATTTCCTACTACTTCATTTAAAATACTATTTCTTTCCAAAATTTAAAAGCTTTAAATGATTGTGTGTTAATCATCATATGAAATGAGATCTGAGACTCACTGTTGTTTGGAATTTCTGCCGAGCTTCAGGGTTTCCTCTGTGACATTCTCACCCCCTAGTGAGATGCTTTGTCCTTTTTTTGATTTACCTGTATGTTATTTTTAGTTATTTGATGAATACTTGCTTGCGTGGCTGTCTGTCTAAGCAAACTTTTTGAAACACATATATTATCTGCTGTCTCATTAGAGCATGTATGGTAGAAGAAAAATTTTTGGACTAAAGAACTCAGACTAAAGGTTAGGGTTTGAAAATAATCTTAAGACTTTTTTTTGCAATGGGGTATTTTAGGACTAGAATTATGGGCTTATTTCCATGTGCTCTTCCAAAACCATGTCATCATGTGTCTGTTGGTGCTTTTGCCCTCGGCACTGAGAAGACAGTTTTTACCACATTTAAGATGCTTATTAAAAACAGTGGGAGTTGGAGGCAGTGCAGGGTCAGAGAGTGAAAGGCTGTAAAGGACTACGTGAAGGGTGAGTTACTTCATGAGGTCCAGTTTTTAATGTAAGTACTATTACCCTTGTGGACATAAATGCAGCATGAAGAATATCCAAATTACAGTGGACAGAAATGGCATGCTGAGACAGGAATATTTTCCTGTTATTTCAAGTATGAAATGTATCTAGGTTAGATATGTCCCGATATATCTCAGGGGAAGAAAACAGGCCAGTATTTAAAAAAAAAGAAAAAAAAAAGGAAGAAAAGAAATTAATATTGGTGTCACTGCTAGAGAACTTCCAACCTCCTAAATGAATTAGGGCTAAGAATACAGAGTAATCTCAAAGACTATGCAGTCACCTTTAACATGCCTTAAAATAAAATCAATACATGGCCCAAGGAAACAAAATTACTTTTCCTTGGGGGGAGTGTGACTGAAAGTACAGGTACGACCTTATACTTTCCTCTATAAAAATAAACTTGCCTCATGATGACTAAAGAACTCTCTTAGGCACTCTCAGCTTAAAAGCTTTGTCTTCAAACACAAGAAGAATAACAGGGGAAATAATTATGCAAAAAAGCAAAGAAATCTAAGTGATTAAATTAGAGATTATTTAAAAATATGTGACGCTAATTTTCTCATATAGTTAACATTGTGAAAAATATAGAGCTATGCATATATATTTATCATTACATAAAAAGATACTTTGGAAATCTTGGAAGATTGTCAGTTTTCCAACCTTATGTATGTTGAGAGTATGGTGGTATGTTGACAGACCTCTTCCCCCTACTTCAGAGAGGAAATTATTGATTGAGAAATATTTCTCAACAAAAGTGAATGTTTTATATATTTAGAACACGTGACAACTTAAAATGCCAGCAGCATCATGAAATCTTCACCTCGGGACAATAAAAAGATATGCTGACTTGCTTCTTGTTGTTTATCAGAATAAAATTAAATAGGACAGTTCCACAAATTTCATAAGGTCAATTATATATTTCTGTACCTCCCTCCCTTCCCCAGTTCTGAAATAGTTGGTGAATTAAATAGAAAAGTAGAATGGCAAATCTGGCTATTTAAAAATTATGTTTTGAGTGTGTGATTTTTATCCAAGCTAGGTTAGACTTAATAGATAATTAAAAAAAAATGCTTTTCTGACCAATTCTATCCATTCCTATGACATTTCACTTAATTCTCATAAAAGCCCTTTCAGGTATGTATTAATGCTTGCTATAGATGAGGGAACTGAGGTTCCTAGAGGTCAAATAAGTTTCCAGAGGTTTCATGTCTTGGGAACCTCAAGATTGGGAATCCAAGTATGTAGAAATATAGGAGAAAGGTCTCAATTTTGAACTCTATGTAAACATATTGGAGTACAGATCCTTCTTTAGAGAATACAGAAAAAAAAGCTTCAGGGCTGACTTGGAAGTATCGCAAAAGTTAATCTGTCATGCTTTCTCCAGCTCCAAATAATGGAAAGCCCAACTCAAAATGTCTTTAAACCATAAATAAGGAAAGCTGCTTTCACATAACAGGAGGTCCAGGATTGTCTAATTAAGTGGTTCAGTGATGTCCTCAAGGTTCCAGGTTCTTTTGTCTCTCTGCTCCTCTACTCTTAAGGTCATCTTTTAACCTCAGGCTAGCTCCCCTCATGGGTATAAGATCTGCAGCTATTCTAGGTATTAATTTCAGACATGAAGAAAAAGAGGTTGTCTCTTCCTTATGTCTGTTTTTATTTTTTTAATCAACGTAAAGAACTTTTCTGAGGTACTCATCAACAGATTTCTCTTCTTGTCCAACTGGCCATAATTATGTCCCATATCTATGCCTAAACCAATCAGTGATGAGCAGAATAAGACATGATTGGCTGATACTATAAAGCCTGTCCTCCTCCCCTAATTGGAGCTGAGGTTGAAGTTAATGCCGGTTTCTCCTGGTACATGTGGCTAGCCAGGTTGTAATGGAGTAAGGATGGGAGGATACTGGGGAGGTAAACAACGGTGCCCATTACAAAACTATCTAATGCAGATATAGTAGGAGAGATATATAGGTAGTAGTATTCAGAAGCTGTGATATTTAGAAGAGTGAACAAATAAAGCAGTTATAATAGCAGCATGATATTCTCTAATGCTTGTCAGCCTAGTGTGAGTTTTTCCTTGATTTCAAAGCATTTACTGTATCTGAAACTTGAGAAATGGGAAATCTTCCTGCCTTAGTAAATTTGTTTTCTAACGGCAATTGTTACTATTGAGAGTTTTTATATTATCTTTTTTCTTATGACATAGAAGAAATAAGTCAACATAGTTTATAAAAACTCAAAACCTAAAAATGACTGAAGTATTATATAATGTAAATGAACACATGCTAAAGATATGTTTAATTCATCAATTCAGGAACCAGCAATATAGTAAGGCTGGTTCAAAAGATTATAGGAACAAGGGAGGCATTTATAGTCACTGAAAGAAAGAACGCTGAAGTAAGATTCCTAATTTTATACTAAATAAATTAATGTCTAGCAGGGCAATACATTTGAAACCTTTGAGGTTATCTTTACTACCAAACAGAAATCATTTGCCACTCTACTAGACAAAATTTATTTGTATTTTTCTCGTTTAAGTTTGTATTGCCATGAGCTTTCTGCAAATTAACATCTTCTCTCACAGATTTATTAAATGTCTTAATCAATAATGAATAGTACTCAGACAAAGGTACATACAATTAAAGAATCAGCTAATTCTTGGGTGAAGGATATGTAGTCATTCTTTTGCCTAGTTGCAAGTTTTGGAACTTTTTTAACAGTTCCCCCTTATGATCGTAAATACTCTCCAAAGATAATTCTTGTTAAAAACAACAACAAAAAAAGATGGTTGAAATATATGGAGCATACCAAACAATTATTTTTAGTTTCTGTGGTCTCATAAGTTAAGGGAACAAATCTTTGTGGTTGTCCAAAGCCCCATAGGAAACTTCACAGTTTATGAGGAAAGGCTTTTTGAAATTTTTGTTTTTCTGAATTTAGGGTCTTATTATGCAGGCAGAATCAAACGATTTATTGCAGGAGGTTAGTCACTTGACTAAGATAGTAGCATAGGTGTCTGAGAACAAAGAATAATATCAATATTTTAATATTGCTCATAGTAATATTTATTACCATAGTAATTATATTAATTTCTATTAATATTTAGTATTTAAAAATAAAATAGAATATAATGTCATTATAAGAAAACTCTTCTAGAAGTAATGAAGTTGTGTGTTTGTTTTTAAAAATCAAAACCATAATAAAATCAGCTTAATGCACAAAAGAAGTTATCTGCAGAGGTACAGAATTTCTGCTCAAATTACACAGAAAGTTGGGAATAATTTTTACAGCCTCTTTTTAAGAGGAGATTGAAATTGCTAAGATCAATTTGTTATTTTAACAGAAAGAAAACATAATTCTAGTCTGGCATTAATGTGATGTTTGGCAGTAAAAGCTAAGAAAAAATTACAAAAAAGCCTGTCAAAACTGAGCCAAAGTTTTCAACACAGTTCATCGCCTCTTTTCAGGACACATTATTTGCAGGTGTTATACTTCAAAAATACTCCAAAATAAATAAATTTTCCTCTGCAAACTTGTTACAGTTTCTTATATCCACTGAAGTTTTACCTGGACTAATTTCTTTCAACGTTCTAAAACATTATACTTATTTTTTCCTTTAAGACAAACTTTCTGTCTTTTCCCTTGCACATAATAGGTCATCCCTTGGTTCATAGACATCTCCACTTAATGTCAAAAGTCTGTTTCCAAAAAGTAGATATTCTATGTGAGAATGTTAAATAAGAAGGAGTCAATTTCCTATTGTTTTAAATGGGAAAAAATGTAATGTGTTAGATTGCTAACTAAAATGCCTGATCAGTTAATTAAAATGTAGCTGAAACATAGCATACATAATAGGTTATCAAAGTAGGTGGTATAATGCTTGAAAAAACTTCTTCCTGATCCAAAAAAATTATTATGATCCAAATAACTAAATTTATTACAGAGTTTCTTTGTATGGAATACGTTGCTTTATATTCATTATATCTGCACACATACCACTTGTAGTCACTCTGAGCTTTTCAAAATATTTACATAATTCTGATGTTATACTGTATTTGGATGTAACACACAACTCTTGCCATGCATAGTTTTATTTATCAACTATATTGATGTTTTGAGTCATAAGTAAAAATATTTTTTCAGAAAAAATATTGGCCAAAAACTTTGTATTGAGAGATATCTCTATTAAGTTGGATATTAAACCAAGAATCATTCTGCTGATAAAAATGTTAACAAGGGAAACATTTTGTGGGAACACCTGTGTATGGAATGTATCAGAAGTTCACCTGACACTGGTTGTCAGGACAGAGGTTTTATTTATTTATTTTTTATTGGGTAAGATTGGTTTATGACATTATATGTTTCGTGTGTGTCACATTATATTTCTACTTCTGTATACACCATGGTGTGCTCACCACCAAACATTTATTTTCTATCCATCACCATACAGTTGATCCTTTTTACCCATTTCTCCACCCCCCACACCCAGCCCCTTTCCCTCTGGTAACCACTACCCTGTTCTCTGTATCTTCATGTTTGTTACGACAAAGTTATTCTTTAATGAGAAAGGAGTAATTTTTAAAAAAGGAAAAAGTTAATTTGAAAGTCTTGATTTAATTGTTCGTAAAGAGCAAACCTGTTGAGGTACGAATATACTTCCTAAATTAGTAGCTACTTCAACAAATAGATGATTCTTCTCTGAAATGTTTAAGAAATAAATTCAGTATTAACTATAGATAGCATTTAGTATGCAGTTTGTCTCATGGTTCTAGCGTTTTACTCTACTCCATACAGGGCTAAGAAGTAACTTAGAATTTTACAGAAAGTAAAAATCTGTCCAACTGTAAATGACTTGTGAATGTAACCCTACTGCTATTTATTTATTTATTTATTTATTTATTTATTTATTTATTTATTTATTTATTGTTGTGTTGGGTCATCGTTGCTGTACGCAGGCTTTCTCTAGTTGTGGCGAGCAGGGGCTACTGTTCGTTGCGGTGTGAGGGCTTCTCATTGCGGTGGCTTCTCTTTGTTGTAGAGCACGGGCTCTAGGCGCCTGGGCTTCAGTAGTTGTGGCATGTGGGCTCAGTAGTTCTAGCTCGTGGGCTCTAGAGCGCAGGCTCAGTAGTTGTGGCGCACGGGCTTATTTGCTCCGAGGCATGTGGGATCTTTCCAGAGCAGGGCCCGAACCCGTGTCCCCTGCATTGGCAGGTGGATTCTTAACCACTACGCCACCAGGGAAGTCCCTTGACTTTCAATTTTGTGGCTTAATACATTGATATCTAAAACAAAGCTAAAGGATATGGTAGTGTTCATAAAGTTACGTAATTCTTGAAAATAAAGTTAAGAGACTGAAGCTTAAAATAAAGAGTAAGATGAAACAATACCACCATTCACTTTCGTGCACTGTTTGTTACACGGACCTGCAGTAAATAATTGCTGAATGAACGACTCAAAATCTTTTAAAATATGATTGAGCTTTTCTCCACATTTTTTCTTGAGTGCATTTATTAATTATCTTGAAATTAAAATTATTTTTGCATAAATAAGTACAAGGAATGATAATATTGATAAAAAAGAGAAAAGGGGGTGTTTTAGAAAATGATTTGAATTAACTGCTGTTAATGTATTCTGTTGCTAAATTGGCCTTTTTAAACATTTCCCCATAGATGAATGGAATGGATCTAGTACTTACAAGGATGGTCTGAGTGGATTTAATTCCAACCCTGTTGTATTTCATCTTTCTGTATGTAGAAATAATCTCTGGTACTTCTCTTGTCATTTTTGTACTATTTTCTGATGGTTAACACTATAATAATACTTCATTGTGTTTGTGTGTATGCTATGTGAAATTTTTGGAGTTTCAGATCTTTGCAGCAGTTTTGGAAGATGATATTTCATGTTATGTTTTATAGTGTAACTTGGCTACTGAGAGTATAATTGTGACAATGAAACCTTGCTTGATGTGATAGGCACTGATTTTTAATTTCTTTTTTTTTTTTTTACTGAATTGCTCATGTAGATTCATTGTCAGTGAAATCGAGAAAGGGTCTTCTTAGCTTGGTAGAGGTGAATATTTCTTCTGTTCTCTTTTACTCAAAAGTAAATCAATGAAGACAATAAGCCAGTGGGAAGAGCTGACTATTGCTGTTATATGTCACATTCCTCATCATAAAGTCCAGGTTTCTCTCTAGTCACAGTGTTTATATAAACCCTTTGTACTGAAATCCATTTTAAAAAATAGGACAGCTTTCATGTTATTCTCTTGTTTGTGCAGGCTGAACAATTTTTTACTGGACCAGTGGCAGTGATCCAAATGTTGTTTGGAATTTCAAATGCTCTGTATCTGTATTTAGAGAGTGGATACCTATAGGCCCCAAGAAATCATTTAAGTGGAATGAATAAAGAGAAATGAGTGGTCAACAGAAATGATTTATAATTTTCATATAGGTTCTCACTGCTTTTAAATATCTACTACCCTTTTTTTTTAATGGACACTTGACTATACTATAATAATAAAATAATAATAGTATACCATTAAAGAAGGCATTTTCCTTTGTGCTCAATTTTCCTTGTATTTTGACACTTGAAATCCCCAAATTCAGTGTATTGTACCACCCTTGGGTGGTAGCACCAGACTAGTACCCTTAGCATCATCAAAATGAATTTCCATTAAATCTAAAAGAGACTTCAGAGATTGTCTCTAGACCAACTTTTCATTTTACAAATAGAATAGTGTAGGAATAGGTTAACTGACACAGGAACCAGAGTAACCTGAATTCAAATCCACCTTCTGTTGCTTGCTATTTGGTTATGATACAGAACCTTTCTGAGTTTCCATTTTCTCATCAGCACATTTGGAATAATAAAATTCTCTCTCAGTCTCTCTCCCTGCCTCTTCCCTCCCTCCCTCAATTTTGTAGTATCAGTGAAAGTAAATGTCTGTGAAGCATTTGATAGTATCTAGCATGTAGTTGATACTTATTAGATATTATTTCTCTTTTTCCCTATGGCCCAAGGTGACATGGCTGGTTAGTAAACTCATTAATCTGTAAGAAATTGATTTGAATTTCTTCACTTACTTTTTTTTAGCAAGGAATAAATTGCCTTTCCCCATTATACTTTTTCAGCAGCTCATTAGGAATTATTTTATGTCCAATTCAGAAAATTACCTTTCCTATATAATTGTTCACTTAATGCAGGTGCTTTGCACTATGACACATAATAATATCTGAAAATGATTTCCACAGAACAGTATTGCAGGTCAACTTGAACTTCTCAAATATTATTCTTAACAAGGATAGGATATTTAGGATACGGAAGTAATTTTGGAAAAGGTTTATTCTTTCTCAATTTTTTAAGACTTTCTACATAATTCTATCTCTATTTGGCTTACTGAATTGCTCTGTGATCATTATTTTAACATTTGAAAAATGAAATACATCATTTTACTTTGGATTTTATTTAATGTTGAAAGCGGCTGCAGCCTATAATGTCATAAAAGCATAGAAAGAAGATATGTGAAAGCATTTGAAACATTGTGGAATTGGAAACATTTAAAAAAAGTGTCTTGTGCCACCAAAACTGTGTCTGTTACTATACAAATATCTTCAAGCAAATGCCAGTAAATATCCACATTTGAAAAATTGCATCTGAATCTGTCTGATATGGTTTATTGTTATTATCTTTCAAATCTGAATTTTATGTCACGCAAACTGATTTTTATAGCTTAAAATAAAACTTGTACAAGTACTTACTCATCAACTACATATTGGGGAAAATGTTTAACCTTTTATCAGAGACCAAAGG
Organism: Tursiops truncatus; assembly: GCF_011762595.2. Classification (NCBI taxonomy): domain Eukaryota; kingdom Metazoa; phylum Chordata; class Mammalia; order Artiodactyla; family Delphinidae; genus Tursiops; species Tursiops truncatus. The sequence goes on along the minus strand of NC_047045.1, from coordinate 55,829,182 downwards.
TATGCTCAGGTTGCTAGTTGTAAGTTCTTGTTCTAATGAGAAAATAGATTATGTCGGCTCTTTTGATGCCTTGGTTTCCTCTTTTGAAGAATGAGAGAAAGGTAAGTTCAATTCCCTCTGCTCTTTATACATCTCATCTACATATTGCATTAATAATGAATTTTTATGGGGTTTATGAACCTTTAAAAATTGTCATATTGTATATATGGTGTTTGTGTCTGTGTGTAAGTATGTATGTGATTTTCCAGGGAAATATTAGATGCTGCATATCAGAAAAAATCACACAGAATAGTACAGAATTCTTTAATAGACTCCAAAATTGGACAGTTCTCTAAGGCACAGTTCTTAGGGGAAGGTTGAGTTTTTCATGGGGAACAGAACTCGCACTTTGCTCCTCTCCTACTCTGTTATTTTGTACTGACTCAATCAAAGATTATATCTTTCTACAAAGTTTCCCCTATGTCCTTTTAATTTTATCTTGACTACTTCAAAGAGAGTCATATCTAGATTTTAAAGGATTTTAAAATCCTTTATTTTCAAAGGATTTTTCTCTGAAACTTTTTTCCTCCCACTTAACCTGTTCCTAGGTTAATTCTGTACTAGATGAACCCACCCCCCCTTTTTTTTTTTTTTTTTCGGTACGCGGGCCTCTCACCGTTGTGGCCTCTCCTGTTGCGGAGCACAGGCCCCGGACGCGCAGGCTTAGCGGCCATGGCTCATGGGCCCAGCCGCTCCGTGACATGTGGGATCTTCCCGGACCGGGGCACAAACCCGTGTCCCCTAGCATCGGCAGGCGGACTCTCAACCACTGTGCCACCAGGGAAGCCCATAGATGAACCCATTTTTGATGTTCTTCATGCCACATGGTGTTGGGATTGAAGCCTTATTTTCAGAGGTTTATATCCAGGATGAACAGGAGTTGGAAAGTCCCTTCCCTACTTTTTCTTTCACGTACGTGTCCATGGGAAAGCTTAGATAAAATACTTCATTGTGTTCTCCATTTCCTGTAACTTATTGTTGATTATTCCAGGTAAAACCATCAGTAAAAACAAGCAGAATAAATAAGAACAAAACATGAAACAAACAAACAAACAAAAACTGAGGGGATTTGCTCTCCACTCTGTGAAGTGAATACCCTGGACTCAATACCTTGGACTCAAAGCTTTTTCTCCCTGATCTAGCCAACTAGTGTTAGAGAGGACAGTATGACTTCCTAAGCATTTCCCAAGAGTCTGTGAATATCTACAACCTGTAAAGGATTTAATGTTTTGGGGAGATATACCCAATACCTTATGAGGAAAAGGAAGCAATCAAAGCAATTTTTATTGTGAGCTTATTATTTTGGAAGATGGAGGTTCTAGATTCTAACACTTACGACTTGGACATAAGTCTACATGATTTGGACAAATGGTCCCTTCTTTAAAGATAAAATCAGGATGCGACTTCCCTGGCGGTCCAGTGGTTAAGACTTCACCTTCCAGTGCAGGGGGTGCGGGTTCAGGGAGCTAAGATCCCACATGCCTCGGGGCTGAAAAACCAAAATATAAAACAGAAGCAATATTGTAACAAATTCAATAAAGACTTTAAAAATGGTTCACATAAAAAAAAAATCTTAAAAAATAAGATAAAATCAGGACATTAATAGTTGCCCTTCCTTTCCCAGATGGTAGTTGTAAGGACCAAAATAATACATCGTTGTGAACATACTTTGAAAACAGTGAAAGTAGATTTTAATAACCCCGACAAGTACTAAGGGTATCGTGTTGGTAACGTACATGGATTGGTCTTGTGTCTTTAATTATTCCATGTCATTTTAGTAGCCAGTACTTCAAAGGAGAGAGTGAATTATATGGTTTCCAGAAGTGCATTGTATTTCATGTAATTGATTCATGGTATTTTATCCCATGACTGTAGGTAGCAATGGGAGAGTGTAGAGAGAGAGAGTGGGAAGCAAGAACCAGGTACACTGGAGTATGTGGAAATAAAGTGGCTGAAACAGGAGTTGACTAAGTTCCAAAAAGAACAGAGTAGAGCTTTTAGTCAGAAGCTAGGCAGTCTAATAGAAGACTTTCAGGGAGATGAGGCAAGTGGCCAATAATTAGGTACTACGTTTTACTTTCTTTTCCTAATAGTGCCTACAGTAATACTTTATTGTGATAAATATTCAAAAATTAAAATAGCTTCTTACAATTTAGTCTCTAAGATCATTTTAGTCATAACAAATAACTTATCATTTCATTCTGTTATCTTCAATCTTATTTGAACTTTATATAATGTAACAACTATACTGGAATGGAGGTAAAGGTAGAAGATAGTTATACATAAGTAACACTAGCATTTTAAAAGAGAAAATAGAAGACATCAGGAAGTGACAATATTCTGCTCTGTAAAATTTCCCCCAAAGGGAGTATATATAATTTTTAGTTATGTAGAACATTTTATGGAATTATTTGGGCTTCTTTGAAAAAAAAGAGAGGTTCTACATACGCATTAACAGTAATTATTTTGGAGAATAGTCTTTGCTTTCAGATTCATGATGGGTGTTTTTCTCAACATTTATTTCTTCTTTATTTGTATTTTCAGTGGAGATTTGTCATGCTTATTTTTTCTCTGATCTTATAACTATACATGTATAGTGTACAGAAATTTATTTATTAATTTAATATTTATTTATTTATTTATTTGGCTGTGTTCGGTCTTAGTTGTGGCACATGGGCTCTTTGCTGCGGCGCGTGGGCTTCTCCAGTTGTGGTGCGTGGGCTCAGCTGCCCCACAGCATGTGGGATCTTAGTTCCCCAGACCAGGGACTGAACCTCAGTCCCTTGCATTGGAAGGTGGATTCTTAACCACTGGACCACCAGGGAAATCCTCCAAAATTTAAATAACTCAGAAAACAATTAAAAAATCACAAATAAGTTTCATAACCAAGAGAAAACCACTATCAATATTTGATGTTATTTTTATTTTGCTCCCAATGAGAGTATATGTATATTATATTGTGTTAGCATAGTGTTTATGTGTACATCTCTATGTATGTATATGTATGTTTACGTGATGAAATAATGACCCTATAGGATATAAGATTCTTCCCTTTTTTTTATTACGTAATATATTATCTGTGTTTCCTTATCTTTCAAGATAATTTTGGAATGGGTAACATATAAAGATTCTTTGTCATATGAAAGTGACATACATTTTAAAATATTTCCACAATACCAGGCATATATATCTTCCCTTCTTTTTTTTATTATTATTATAATTAATGCTGCAATAAATATCCCAAACTTCTATAGGTTATAATTGTCATCTTTGAGAAGGTTGGTTCAATAAGAACTATTCAGTCTTAGGCCTTCCTGGCAGTCCAGTGGTTAAGAATCCATGCTTCCAATGCAGGGGCCACGGGTTTTATCCCTGGTGGGGGAACTAATATCCCATGTGCCACGTGGCACAGCCAAAAAAAAAAGGAACTACTCAGTCTTGTCCAGAGGCAGAGCATAGCTTATGTTTTATTTACCTTACTTTACTAATGTATTTACTCTCTACTATATAAATGTAATAATTTTTTATATATATATAAATGAAAGTAACTTATAATTCACATTTATTAAAATATAACTTTCACTTTAATATGTATAGTTAATTTGTTGTATTTCTGTAAAGATTTGTGAGGCTTCAGATCCTCAAAAGCATACAGTGTCCACAGATTACATCTGAAACATATTTCTTGACTGTATTGGAGTTAAACAGGGCAAGAAACAAGTCTTCTTTTTCACATTAAGAAAGGAAGAGTTTTAATGTGTTTAAAATACAACCTAATTTATATGCTTATAACAGTTCTGAAATGGCTTAAAGTCTGTAGAGTGAATGGAAATTGCATGTAGTTCTCATTTTAGTTGACCTTCCATGTTAATTAGGACATTTTTTTCATTTATTTTGTAGTTAAGTACATTTTCTTTGTCTAGTAAACTTTGATTCTGGTTTTTGTTTTTGTTTTTGTTTTTTTTGGCTTCTTCTTGCTTTAATGAAGTTGATCACTTTCAGATCCCTTTTGACTTTCCTCAGTATTTTGGATAACATTTAAGTACTGTGATGAAGATAATTCAGTCACTTCTAATGACCACCTATTACTTACCAACTCATTCATTAATTCACTTTACAAATATTCATTTAATAATGTATGTGCCAGGCATTCTTCCAGGCACTTGGGATAAATTCAAGAACAAAATAGATGAAATTCCTTACCCACAAGGAGCTTATATTTTGAGGGAAGAAAGATAGTAAAAAGTTAGAAGTAAAATATACAGTGATTCTGAGTGCCATGGAGAAAAATAAAGACTTAGAAGATTGTGATGGAGCAAACCATGCAGATATCCAGGGGAAAAACATTCCAGGCAGAGGGATCAGTGAGTGGGAAATCTCTGAAGGAGGAACATGCCAGCATTTGGGCTGAACAAGAGTGAGTGTGAGGGGCTGTAGTAGGAGATGAAGTCAGGGCAGTAATGGTGATTGTATAGGACCATCCACAGGACTTTGCAAGGTTTTAAGTGGAGTGACGTGATTTGACTTGAATCTTTTTTTTTTTTTTTTTTTTTGCGGTACGCGGGCTTCTCACTGCTGTGGCCTGTCCCATTGCGGAGCACAGGCTCCGGACGCGCAGGCTCAGCAGCCATGGCTCATGGGCCCAGCTGCTCTGCGGCATGTGGGATCTTACTGGACCGGGGCATGAACCCGTGTCCCCTGCATCGGCAGGCGGACTCTCAACCACTGCGCCACCAGGGAAGCCCCGACTTGTATCTTTTTTTAAATTTTTAATTAGTTCTTTTTTTTTATTAATTTTTATTGGAGTGTAGTTCCCTACAATGTTGTGTTAGTTTCTACTGTACAGCAAAATGAATACATATACATATATCCCCTCTTTTTTGGATTTCCTTCCCATTTAGGTCACCACAGTGCATTAAGTAGAGTTCCCTGGGCTATACAGTATGTTCTCATTAGATCTATTTTTTATATAGTATCAATAGTGTATATGTGTCAATCCCAATCTCCCAATTCCTCCCACCCCCCCTTCCCCCATACATTTGTTCTCTATGTCTGTGTCTCTCTTTCTGGTTTGCAAATAATATCATCTATACCATTTTTCTAGATTCCACATATATGCGTTAATATACGATATTTGTTTCTCTCTTTCTGACTTCACTCTGTACGACAGTTTCTAGGTCCATCCACGTCTCTGCAAATGACCCAGTTTCGTTCCTTTTTATGGCTAATAGTCCATTGTATATATGTACCACATCTTCTTTATCCGTTGACTTGTATCTTGATAGGGTCAAACTGACTGAACGATGTGAAGAGTGGACACTGGAATGGATCAAGAGTAGAAACAGGGAGACCAGTTAGGAGCCTTGTGATAATCTAAGTGAGAGAAGATTGTGACTTGGGACCAGCATATAGTCAAAGGAGGTGTTTAAACATTAGGGTTAATGGGATTGGGTGACAGATTGGATTCATTGTGTCTAGTATGAATAAACAGTGTTTCGGCCTGAGCACTTGGAAGGATGGAATAGATGTGAACTGAGATAATGATGAATGTGGGCAGGGCAGATAATTGGAGAAGAACAGGAGTTAGGTTTAGAGATGTTGTATTTGATATACCTGTATATTTTCCAAGTCTGATATTTGGGGGAGAGGACTATCTGGGAGTCTGCAGTATATAGATGATATTTGAAACCATGAAAACTAGATGCGATCACAATAGTAGGTATGAATAGGGAGCAGAAGCGTTCCAAGATCTGAACCAAGCATTACGCCAATGACTAGAGATCGAACAGGAAGAGAAATATACAAAGTGAACTAAATAGTAATGGCCTGTGTCATCAGAGGAATATGCCCCATATTGACAAATATAGCAACAAATACTGAGAATGATGCAAGTGAATTTAGAGTAGCATAGAATTATAAAAATCTGTCTCTTTTTCTATCTTTATCAATAAAAGAAGGAAAATAATATGAAACAAGGTGTGAAATTAATATTTAAATGTACACTGGGGAGGTCCTGGAAAGTTGGAAGATAGGGACTATATTATTGTTTCTGTGGCTGTCTTCTGTCTTTTTTTATGCAGCAGATAAAAAAATGAAATACAATTAATTGCAGTGTGATAAAAGGTAATCATACATGCAGTAGAAACATTTTTGCTACTCAAGAGATTGTTTCTGTGCTGAGACCACGAGATACCCATAGGTCGGCAAAAGGTTTGTCTCATAAATTTGGACTGACCACTAACACAAGGACAATTGGATGATGGAAAACCCCACATTCTTGATCACTATATATGAAAATGTATTTATTATATAATTGCCTTTAATAATTTGTAATGTATTAGTATTAGCATAATGGACTATTAGGATACTAGGACTAGAAGAGAAGATAATTTCAAGTAACATTTAGGGAATGTATTAAAGCAATTGTTGAACACTTGTTCTCAGAGCTCTCTGCATTTTAGAATATCTGGGGATTCTTTATAAAGGACCAATGCCACACCTTCAGAAACTCTTGTTTAATTGGTTTGAGTTAGGGCCAGGGTATAGATATTTATTTAAAGTCCCCCAGGAGATTCTAATGTACAACATCAAATTAATAAACATCAAGTAATGGAAGCAAAGGGCATGTTTATCTGTGTATGTTTTGTATAAACCATTTCTAGCATTTTGTGTTACAGTGGTCCATCCTGTTTTGTTATAGATGCATCAGTGCCTGATTGATGTATATGTACTGCACATCAAAATGTGAATTGACATAGACGCGTAGTGCATAAAGTCAGGGAATAAAGTTTAAGGCCTAAGCCTTGAAATTGTATTTAAGCATATCATCATTGGGTGAAAAATTCTAAAAATAGCATATGAACACTAGGAACAAATTGAGTTGGTTGACTAGAAGCCTTAGTACAAAATTTTTGGCAGGAACTTCTGGTGTGCTGTTGTGCACCTTGCTTTTACTTGGAAATACTAATTAAAAATATATTGGAGGGGGCTTCCCTGGTGGCGCAGTGGTTGAGAGTCCGCCTGCCGATGCAGGGGACATGGGTTCGTGCCCCGGTCCGGGAAGATCCCACATGCCGCGGAGCGGCTGGGCCTGTGAGCCATGGCCGCTGAGCCTGTGCGTCTGGAGCCTGTGTGTCTGGAGCCTGTGCTCTGCAACGGGAGAGGCCACAACAGTGAGAGGCCCGCATACCGAAAAAAAAAAAAATTTTTATATATATATATATATATATATATGAATGTTTCCAGTCTTAGATTACCATTTCCTGCCTTGAAATTGCTTGTCTCACTTTCCAACATTTACAGTGTATGGTGCATCCACATGGGACTATATACACACCCAAATTCACATACACAGATGTACCAGCCTTTTCTGTTCATTTCCCCATTCCATGTTCTATTCAAAATTTGGCAAGGGGAATTGAAACAATTTATGACACTGACTTATTAGAAATGTCTTTGTGAAATACCAAGAAGTTAGATACACTCTTTTGAGAGCAGAGTAAGTGTCTATTCTATATTCCATGGAGTAGTCATTTGTACCAGTCATCAGAATATCATGCTTGAGCACTTAAAATATAGCCTAACTAAAATTGTCAGTCCTAGTTATCATTATCTGTTCTCAGTAACTTAAAGTTAAGTAAAAAAGACCAACTCCAGATAGCCTTTATTTGTCCTTAGGTTTCTGGCTTACTCTTTAACTCTTTGAAATTCATTTCAAGGATTAAATGAACAATGTATACAATGTGCCTACTGTACCCCTGTCACTTTTCCTTTGATTTCCCTGGATATATTGAATGTGGGAATGGATTGACACCTAATATTTGGCTTAATTCTCTTGTTCTTGGATGTTCTTGTGGATGTGTATATGAATCACCACATCCGGAGCATTAGAAAATCTTTTCTACAGACTCTCTCTCAGTTTTACTTATTTCTAGCTTGTGTTTATCACCATTCATTACCTAGTATGCTTGTGCCATGCCTCTGAAGTCCATTCCTTTATTATGATATAGGCACCTGGTAGCAGAGCTATTCCTAGAAAACCTTATTTAGAAGTTTAAAAGTTCTATAGTCATAACTTGGACATAGAATAAGAAGACTTAGGCTTCAGACTACGTAAACCAGTTAATTTATGCTAGAGAAAGGTGTGCTAACTGCATAGGCCCAAAATAACAGGGACAAACCTAGGACAATTGGGACAGTGTTCATTCCATGCAGCTGTGTGTAATCTCTAAGCATTTTTCCTTGCAATAAAATGCCATTGAACTCATAGCTTAAGCAGTTTCATCAAAGAGCTGAGAACTTGGGATGAGGAATGAAATCTGGAATGGCCTGTCTTTCTTGGGGTTAAGTACACATTTACTTGTTATTCAGGGAAGCAAAAGTTTGTGTTTGGTTGGGTGCGTTAGTGGTTACAGTGCTCCCAGTATCCCATTTTGACCTTTTGGGAGGAAAGAGGTTGGGTAGCAAAGAAATGAGCTAGGGTGGAAATATGCTGATGAGGTGTGAGAAGGACAGTGGCAGATTGAGGAGACATTGAGTTGTTACAGTTGTTATAGTAACTACCATTCAGATAAGAGTAATGACAATATTACAGCAGTAGTCAAAATCTAAATAGATTGCATTAAAATATTTTTATGAGATTATATACAATGAACATATGCTAAGAAGCTGTGCAATTTGGGTTAGAAATGCTTTGCAATAAAAGTGTTATTTCATGTGATTGATATGGAAGTAACCATTTATTTTTACTAACTCACTCCACATTGTAGTACAGATAGAGTCTGTTTAACTGATTAAACAGAGGCAACTAATAAAATGAATTGGCAGGATAATAATGGAGAGGGGCAAGAATCGAAGAGAAAGCAAATGTTTTTTGAGTTTCTTGTTGGTAGTGGTGGCAGGAGTGACAGAGTGTGGAAGAGCATGGTATAATTCACAGACAAATCCCAGTATTTCTGTTTATTCAGTTTCAATTCACTGAGTTGTCTGATTATATAATTGAGTTGTTCATAATGTGCTCTTGAAATGTTTTGAGGCAAATGAAATCTTCTAAGAATTCAATTATACTGAAACAATAGCCCTAAGACATCATAAAGTTATTACCTGTGCTAACAAAGGGCAAAATGAGAAAATACGATGTATATTTAGCTGTGTTGGTGTGATTGCCTCGAACCAAATACTTAAAATTATTTCGAAGGCAAACAGACTTTAACAGCAAATTTTTTGTAATAAATCACAAAGTTAATCTTTTTATCCTTCAAGTAATAAAATTTCTTTTTAATAAGTTAATGGATTTTTAAAAAATATATAGTAACAAAAATCTAGAACTAGTTTACAAAATGGTGATTTTCTTTTTGGGTGGTACTTTTATAGCGAAATTTGAAATGTTTAGGTGATAATTTTTTGTGTTTTTTTCCCACCAGGTTAATTTTTAATGCAGACCATTGTTTATACTTTGGAAGTGTGATAGACAAATTAATAAACCATCTACTGATGTATTTCATTTATTTTTTCTGTTGGGAACTTTTTATTTTTAAAATGGAGATAACATTGATTTGTAAGATTATATAAGTTTCAAGTGAACATTGTGTTTCTACTTCTGCATACCCTACATCGTGCTTACTACCAAAACTTTAGTTTCCATTTGTCACCATACAGTTTATCGTCTTTACGCATTTCACCCCCTCCCACCTCACCCCTTCCCTTTTGGTTATCACTACTCTGTTCTCTGTATCTATGTGTTTGGTTTGGTTTGTTCATTTATTTTATTTTGTGTTGTTGTTTGTTTGCTTATTAGTTTTTTTATTTATCACCTGTGAGTGAAATTGTACCATATTTGTCTTTTTTCACCTGACTTATTTCCAGGTGATAATTTTGAATTTAAAACTTAAGAGTTTTCTTAAGTGGAAAAGTTTCATCAGAAAAAAGTGTCCATTTAAATAGGTTTTGAAATAGAAAAATGCGAACTTGATAGGATGAAGTATCTTGATGTTAAAAAAGGCACTGCTTCATGGATAATATTACTATGAAAAACTACTTGAGACCCCTAAAGGCCTATAAAAGAGAGATATTTTATTTAGGAAATGAAAAAAAATATTTGGAGCAATAGCTTAGGGAACCCTGAGTTCTATTCCCTATTTTACTGTTAATTCTGTAGCTGTGAGCAACTAATTTAACTTTCCAAAACCGTTTCCTCATTTGGGTAAAGAATGAATAATACTTTCCAGCTACATCAATAACAGGGATGCCCTGTTGGATGATGATGTTTATTTAGTACATTAAGCTCTGTAGGTGGGAAGGCAAGTACTACAATATGAGCACAAGCTTTTATCATTGAACTGCTTGTTTTTTTAAAAAAATGTTTATTTAAAAAGATATTTATTTTGGGTCTGTTATGTGCAAGAGACCAAATGGCATGTCCTTCCTGGTAGATTCTAAGCCTCTGAAATGCTGCTTCCATTTTTTACTCATTATTGTATCCTGTCTGTTTAAGATCTTGCTTTGAACCTTCTACATGGGAATAATCAGCAAATGTTTATTTAGGCCATAAATATGAATGATGTAGTTTTATAAGTTTACCTTAAGACATAAAATGTGTGTTATGTGTGTGTGTATGGGGGAGACAAACTGAATTAGGAGGGACTTTTGTTTTGAACAAGAGCTCCTAACTTTATTTGCCTTCGCTGTTATTTCCTTCATGATTAAACTGTGCCTTACCCTCAAATTTCAATCTCTTACGTGCTTTTGTTTTATTCTGAGTTTTTTCCTCCAAATTTTGAATGGTTTGTCCCTCTACAAAACTGTTGGCTTTAGAGAAAAGGGGCTCATTTTCCCTACTTTCTACTTATCTTCCCTCATGAGAATGAAATGCTCAGTTCTGAAGTAGATTTCAGAAATATGACATCCACATGTATATGGCATAGGCCACATTAGGTACACACTGAAATGCAAAAGAAGAGATATAACTTAAATAATTTTTTAAGAATTTCTAAAGCTTGTTTTTAAAAAGATTTATTAAATTTTTATAATCTGTAAGTTTCTCAAAAAATGTATATTGAGTTTGGAAGAAAGTAATTTCTATAAAATTTAATCGACTAAATGTAATTATTTGGGCATGTAATACAACTAAATTTCTTTTAAATATCCACCTCTATGTCAAGAATTTAAGGATGAAGAATAGTCAGTTTTCTTCTCTAGCATTTTATTTCACCAGGTGAAAGGCAAAATTAAATCTAGATTTATCAGATCATGGCCTGATACATTTTGAATGTCTTATAGATGTCTATCCATATTGTGCTTATCTACTGAGGTTTTACTTAGAATGCTCAGTTTTGAACCTTATTTACTTATGGAACCTTTTCATTTTCTCTTCAGAGCTCTTTGAAGTTAAACTGTACTTTGGAAAGATCCTACTTTCTAAAATCGTTATTATTGCACTTTCGAAAACTGCATCTCTTCTTTGGGAGTATATAAGTAGAAAATGATTCAGTGAAACTTCGGTAAGAGTGGTGGGACAGTGAGGAGGCAAAAATCGGCATCTAAATATACTTTCACGATAACTTTCTTTCCCTTGGTGAAATGCCTACTATATCTTAAAGGCAGAAATCTTGACTTATGTAGTGCTGGTGGAATTTAAATTGCATGCAAAATCAAGGCTCTTTAAAAGAAAGTGAGCTAAGTCAACTGTGCAGTTTAGCTCTTGGGTGACTTTTGTTCTTTCGGAAAGAAGTGAAGAGTTTTATTCTTATATATTCTCTGAATAATGGAAAGATTTTCTGGTATCTGAATTTTAAATACCATTATTGTAGTCTGTAATCTTACAGTACTTTGGAACTAGGGAGCGATTTAGAAACCTAGCTCGATTTCCTTACTTTATGGATATGAAAATTTAGTCCCAGAGAATTAGCCATACTTGCTTGGTGAAGAGCATAGAGCTACTTAGAGTTCAGTTATAACAGGGGTGGCTTGCTGGTCTCTCACTCTGAACCTGTGACCCTAAAGAGTTAAAAAAAAGAACTTCTGACTCAGATACTCCTCATTCCAGTTAGTAGGACTCTTGGGTCAGTAGCACTTACTTTGTGTTAAAAATAAATTGGAAGTAACTTGAAAATAAAGATAAAGCTTCACTGGGGGAGAATTAGGATTACTCAAAGGAAGCTACAACTAGTCAGAGGAAGCAACTCGTAAAGACAGGATCTTGCTCATTGGCCTTGTCACAGATTGCCTGCATTTTTATTTTATTTTTTTTAACAGGAGTTAATTGTTAAGGCACCTCTCTCCCTTTATTGGAATTGCTCTTACACGAATTGATTTTCTTTTGTTTGTTTAATTAGAGTAAGTATGGATCATGGCCCTGTCCCTTTCTTTTCATCCCAGACCCTCCTTCAATTTATTTTCTCTGCTCTCTGTCACCCTAAATTCAGTTATTCTTTCCTTCAGTCTGTGCTTCCTGTTTCCCTCCTTATCACCAACACGCTTCCTTTTCCATGTCTAAATTTCAGTGAAATTGATTTTACAGTTTCCTGACATTTGTAGATTTAATGCCAATGACATAAAATAAGCACAACGATTCTGGAATGAGATGACATCTATGCATTTTGCATTAGTTTTGATTGTGGAAGTGGGGAAGGCTATGGATGCACATTAGGGAGTCAAATAATAAAAATTAGGTGCTAGATTCACTTCATTTTAATTACTTTATAACATTGAACTAACATTGTAACTCATCAAAGTGAGAATATTTTTTTCCCGAAGGTTCTCTCAAACTCTCAAGCAGGGCATTACTTTGTGTGTGTGTGTTTTTTTTTTTTTTTTTTGCGGTACGCGGGCCTCTTACTGTTGTGGCCTCTCCCGTTGCTGAGCACAGGCTCTGGACGCGCAGGCTCAGCGGCGATGGCTCACGGGCCCAGCCGCTCCGTGGCATGTGGGATCTTACCGGACCGGGGCACGAACCCGTGTCCCCTGCCTCGGCAGGCGGGCTCTCAACCACTGCGCCACCAGGGAAGCCCTACTTTGTGTTTTTTATAGTAGTTAATGGTTTCCATTTTAGCACTGCTATTATGTGCTGAGAGACCTGTGTTTGATGTAGAGACCTAGTATTCATGAGGCCCAAGTTAGGGGTTTGATTTATATATGAAACAACTTCTGAGTGTCTAGAAGGAGAGACACTCTTTATTGCCATACTTACTATTATCATTTGTTTTAATATGAGCCTCTGTCAACACGACTCAGAGATTCAGCAAAGGGCAGTGGTAATCAAACCTGATTGTGTAAACTCTAAGGGAGCTTAAAAAAAATATCGGTGCTGGTTCCACTTGAGGCCAATGAAATTTAACTCCAGAGAGAGGGCCAGAGTGTTGGTGTTTTTAAAAGTGCTCCAAGGTGTGTCAGGACAGAGAATATTGGGTACACTATGAGGATTTCTGAATTCACCAAGATTTGGATTTGAGAAGTCTACTATTTTGGGCCCAAGTGGGTATTCTCTTGAGTGTTTTACAGATAACTAAAATTCTAGAATCCTGTGATATATTAGTAATTTTTCTTTAAGTAAATGTTGTCAAACTGGATAGAATCAATGGTAGAAGGGTTGGGGGGGCCTGGATAATTCGGTATCGCTTATTGCCAGTGCCGGAAAACAGCATGAAGACTACCATGTGCAGTAGAACTGCATTTAATTTAACCATACATCACATCAACAAATATTTATTTAGGGGCTGCTATATATCAGACACAGGGGTTAGAAAAGTGAACAAGATAGTAAGCTATTCTGCCCCATGGAGTTTAGATCCTTAAAGGAAGATACCGCGTAACGACCAAGGTACTTTCATTTAGTAGGTCCAACACAGCTCCTATCCTCCATGACCCCACCCCTGACATCCCTAGTGTTGGGATAACTGAGCATTAGATGAGTAGTTTGCTTGGAATTAGAAGTCCTCTTCTATGAAGACACATATTTTCTTACACTGGAGTCATCCTCTGCATCTAAAGAAGCTGATACTGTGAGCTAGAGGAAGGAAGTGACAAGATGAAGCGTATAGCAGATCCACGTTTGTTGTCTCACATGCATGTTCATTAAATCTAAAAGCAGGCAAACTGCATTTAAATTCTAATAATTCTAATTCACTATCTTTCCTGGTTCTTGAACCCACACAGTTAATTTGATATCCTTTAAGTACATACATGAGTTGCCTCCACATCCTCATTGTATATAATTATTGCTGTAAAACTGCAGGGCACTGTGGACACAAAGGCTCTGGGGTCAGAAAGACCTGGTTCATTTCTCAACTCTGTCTCCTATAGTGATTGGTACCTTAAACTTCTTTAGGCCTTTATTTTATTCAGCCATAAATATGATAAAATGATATCTATTTTATAGGGATCTTGTGCAGGTTTGACAGATATAAAGCCCTTAGCCTGGTACTTGGTATATATAGAGATGCTTAGTAAACAGGAATATTTGTGTTATTATGGAAAGGAGCAGCAATTTTTATTTAATACTTAAAATCGAGAAATAGGGACATTATAAGAACTTTAATGTACCACAACAGAAGAGGTGTGAGACATAATTTGTATAAATCCTTTAGTTTAAGGTTTAAGTGTTTTAACTAAATCTGTTGGATTAGTTAGAACTGCTTTGGATAGCTACAATGTTTTTGCCCAAGTGATTCAAGCTTTCTTTTCTGCAGACTTTTTCAGAAGAGTGCCCTAACATCTATAATTTAGCAGCTAAAGAGCTGGTCAGAGTGATAAGCTACACAGAAGCATCTAGGGTTCAGTTCATTTCTGTGCTTACTTTGGGCTTCTTTGACTCCTATACTGACAAGTTTTTCTAATGGTGAAGAGCTAAGTCCATCAGGTGTACTCTGGAAAGGCTTATGTGTTTTACACTCAAATAACTCATATCTTGTGACTGATTTGAACACAGAGGAAATCTCCTGGCTCAGTTCTTCCACCATGTTTGCGAAAAGATTCAGAAACCAGGAAAACACTACTTTCTGTGGCTTGAGATATGGGTGACAGGTATCACGGTTATGATACTACTGATAGTTTCTTTGGAGTACTCAAGAATGGCTTGGCATTTGGATATCAAACCTGATAGGGTTTAAACCAATCTTATCAGGTTTTCCCTGTTTTTGATTTAACTTAAACATTACTCAGAACAATTGTCTTGGAAAACACCCAACCCTGGAGCTAGGAGAGGGACCTGTTCTCTCTGTTCTAAAAGACTGATATCAACAGGTTATGTAACAAACACATAATCACAGTCCCAAAGTGCCAAAATGCTATCAGTAGCTGAAGTAGGCACACCATGCTAGTGGGTATGTACCACTGAGGTACTTGTACACGTGAGTGTGAATGGCCACTGACTAGAAGAAAAGCCATTTCCACTTCAGGTCAGTTATAAAAGGCTTTGGAAGGACTTTTATAATCTGAATTTTAATCTGCTGAAAGTACTTTCATTTTGCCAATAAATTTGTTCTTAGATAAATAACACCTCAATTTTCCTTTCACCTCTACCTCTATTCAAATGAAATAAAGTCTCAAATGACACTAAGACCCTTAAACTTTAAACCCAGAAATGACTTCTATTTTTTAAATTAATTAATTAATTAAGTTATTTTTGGCTGCGTTGGGTCTTCGTTGCTGCGTGTGGGCTTTCTCTAGTAGCGGCGAGCGGGGGCTACTCTTCGTTGCGGTGCGTGGGCTTCAGTAGTTGTGGCACACAGGCTCAGTAGTTGTGGCTGGTAGGCTCTAGGGCGCAGGGTCAGTAGTTGCGGCGCACGGGCTTAGTTGCTCTGCGGCATCTGGGATCTTCCCGGACCAGGGCTCGAAACTGTGTCCCCTGCATTGGCAGGTGGATTCTTAACCACTGTGTCACAGGGAAGTCCCAGAAATGACTTTAAAACTGACTAAATATCATTTGATTGTTCCTGGCTATGGAGATTTAGATTAAGATTGTTAGGAAAAAGAAAACTGAGCATGTGGGTTATACCCCAGATTAGAGCTTGAATGTGGCCTATGATACCTGCAAGCTTTTATTCACATCCATGTTTACTTCCTGTGGCCTATTGTGCTAGGTTCTGTAAGGTGCTTCCAAGAAATTGGAGATAGGTTTGAATCACATTGTTTATTAGATATTCTTTGCCATTTTTGAAATATATCTAATGCAGATATATGCTGATACAGTATTTTTATAATAACCTGTTCTCAATTTTGCCACTAACAGTACAGATATATAGCTCATCATAATCACACTGTGACTAGGAAAGGAAGTCATTGATTCCATCACAGCAGTACTGTTTAATAAACTCATACTTGCATATATGAGATGACAGGAAAAGGAAAGTTTTTTTCTTTTTAAATTGATTCAGAATATTAAAGACATTATAGGCCTATGGGTCACCCTAAAAGGAAAAACCAGTATGTGGTAGAAATGATGTGACTATTCATTACTATATTTAAATTAAAATGTGCACGTGTAAACTGTGTTTACATAGGTGAAATAAACAAGTGAGGTAACTGTTATCCATATACTTTAAAGTAAATTATCTAAGCATTGTTGCTTGGGAAGTATTATTTATTTATTTGTTTAATTTGTTTTGGAGAAGTCAGTGATCATTATTGACTCTTGAAAAGCTTAATAATGCCTTCACTTTCCTTTTGGAATGTTTTCAAAAGCTTATCAAGATGTGAGAGATATTCATGAGAATAAATTGAACCTGTTTTCATGCAGGTGACATATCAGTTATCTGTTTCTAATGATATGTTTTTACAGTCATCCTGTATTACAACATGTGTTGAATTCAGTAAAAGTAACGCAGACGTCTGCAACTATCTGGCAGGTTTATGTATGGATCATTTTCCCCCCATAATAAGACAAGAAATAAAATGTAATTGTTTGAATGCCATTTGCTTCTAAGAAATACATAAAAATCTGAAACTCAGCATTGAGAATGTTTAAGAAAAATTAAGCCTTGAACAAACCCATGTGACTCTGAATCACAATATGTTAGACTTTTATTATATAACACAGTGTAAGTTTCCACATTTGAGTTACTATAATTATATAATAATGAGATGATAAAATTTGAGTATGGTCTGTTTATTGCATAAATTGCTAGATATCTAATTTGGAGGTTATGATAACACCAAAAAGTTCAGGATTTTGCTCTGTTAATTACTAACTGAGGGATTTGGTTTCCTCATCTATATAATGGGAGGGGGACTGATTAAATAATTTGTTCCTTTTACTTCTGAAATGCTGCAAATTTGATAAGGTAATGAACCATGAATATGACTATGGAAGTATCATTGGAAGGGTATTGTCTATCAAAAGCAGCATGTTACAAACTAAAATTCTGGGCCCGAAGGAAACACATAGGTAATTCTCCGAATTTACAAAAGGGGAATTTGCTCTTTAATGGGCTTTCTAGGGACTGTTTGAATTGTGTTGTGAATATTTTTACTTCGCCATGATTGACCAAACATCAGTGGCAAAAGTAATAGATAGAAATGAGTGATCAGGAAACTGATCCCCATATAAAGAAGATGTAGTGTTTATGCCTGTTTCTAGTGAGACTGCAATTTATGAGCCCCAATAATAGGGAGGGACCTGAAGGAGGCTTCCAGATGTGCAGTTAGGAATGGAAGCAGATACTATTATACCACGTAGTTTAGAACAGTCCATTGTTATGACTATCTCTTTGATTTTGGAAGGTCTTTTGGTTGAGCTAGACTAGATTATGTTGTAGTTCCTGATTAATCATGGCATTCAGAGAATTTATTTCTTATTGATGTTACATGTCCATAGCAGGTCATTGGGAACTTTGTACCCAATTGTAGTTGTAGTGACTACAACTCAGAGACCCATGCTAACTGAAGCTCTGCATGTTTGTAGTTGCACCGTTTGGATCACTGAACTTTCTCTATCTCAGTGGTAAGGGAAGACAGTGACTAGAAAATCTCCATGGGCATTCTGCTGCTTTTTTCATTGGTCAAAAAAGTCACATTACGTCATCTAACTACAAGTGGGATGGGAAATGTGGACAGCAGATGGAATGCTTGATGCTCATCACTGCCTGTGACACAGAGATGGTACAGAAGAAGGTTGCCTACTTCTTTCTACCTTTTTAAGTTTAGAGAGTTGTATTAACTACAAAACATTTGACTTTCATTACTGGATTTGCAGTAATTCTTTTCCTTCCTATCTTTATTTCTCTTTTTGGTACCAGTTATCTTCAGTTTATAATGACCTATTTCATGATAGTTCAATTTTCTGTTTACACTGTGTCATTAGCACACTGACATCTTTGTTTGAGGGGAAAGTATATGTACATTTGATATGGAAATTTAAATTTATTTTACTTTATTTTTTTGGTGTACATGTATTTTTAAAAAATTTTCAATTTTATTTTTTACACAGCAGGTTCTTATTAGTCATCAGTTTTATACACATCAGTGTATACATTTCAATCCCAATTTCCCAATTCATCCCACCACCACCCCCTCCGCCACCACTTTCCCCACTTAGTGTCCATACGTTTGTTCTCTACATCTGTGTTTCTATTTCTGTCTTGCAAACCGGTTCATCTGTACCATTTTTCTAAGTTCCACATATATGTGTTAATATATGATATGTGTTTTTCTCTTTCTGACTACTTCACTCTGTATGACAGTCCCTAGATCCATCCACGTCTCAACAAATGACCCAATTTCGTTCTGTTTTATGGCTGAGTAATATTCCATTGTATATATGTACCACATCTTCTTTATCCATTCATCTGTCGATGGGCATTTAGGTTGCTTCCATGACCTGGCTTTTGTAAATAGAGCTGCAATGAACATTGGGGTGCATGTGTCTTTTTGAATTATGGTGTTCTCTGGGTATTTGTCCAGTAGTGGGATTGCTGGATCATATGGTAATTCTATTTTTAGTTTTTTAAGGAACCTCCATACTGTTCTCCATAGTGGCTGTATCAATTTACATTCTCACCAACAGTGCAAGAGGGTTCCCTTTTCTCCACACCCTCTCCAGCATTTGTTGTTTGTAGATTTTCTGATGATGCCCATTCTAACTGGTGTGAGGTGATACCTCATTGTAGTTTTGATTTGCATTTCTCTAATAATTAATGATGTTGAGCAGCTTTTCATGTGCTTCTTGGCCATCTGTATGTCTTCTCTGGAGAAATGTCTATTTAGGTCTTCTGCCCATTTTTGGATTGGGTTGTTTGTTTTTTTAATAGAGCTGCATGAGCTGTTTATATATTTTGGAGATTAATCCTTTGTCCGTTGATTTGTTTGCAAATATTTTCTCCCATTGTGAGGGTTGTCTTTTCATCTTGTTTATGGTTTCCTTTGCTGTGCAAAAGCTTTTAAGTTTCATTGGGTCCCATTTGTTTATTTTTGTTTTTATTTCCATTACTCTAGGAGGTGGGTCAAAAAAAGATCTTGCTGTGATGTATGTCAAAGAGTGTTCTTCCTATATTTTCCTCTGAGAGTTTTATAGAGTCTGGTCTTACATTTAGGTCTCTAATCCATTTTGAGTTTATTTTTGTGTGTAGTGTTAGGGAGTGTTCTAATTTAATTCTATTACATGTAGCTGTCCAGTTTTCCCAGCACCACTTATTGAAGAGACTGTCTTTTCTCCATTGTATATCCTTGCCTCCTCTGTCATAGATTAGTTGACCATAGGTATGTGGGTTTATCTCTGGGCTTTCTATCTTGTTCCATTGATCTATGTTTCTGTTTTTGTGCCAGTACCATATTGCCTTGATCACGGTAGCTTTATAGTATAGTTTGAAGTTGGGGAGTCTGATTCCTCCAGCTCCATTTTTCTCCCTCAAGACTGCTTTGGCTATTCAGGGTCTTTTGTGTCTCCATACAAATTTTAAGATTTTTTTGTTCTAGTTCCGTAAAAAATGCCATTGGTAATTTGATAGGGATTGTGTTGTATCTGTAGATTGCTTTGGGTAGTATAGTCATTTTCACAATATTGATTCCTCCAATCCAAGAACATGATATATCTCTCCATCTGTTTGTATCATCTTTAATTTCTTGCATCACTCTTAGTTTTTTGAGTACAGGTCTTTTGTCTCC
This sequence comes from Tursiops truncatus, assembly GCF_011762595.2. Taxonomy (NCBI): domain Eukaryota; kingdom Metazoa; phylum Chordata; class Mammalia; order Artiodactyla; family Delphinidae; genus Tursiops; species Tursiops truncatus. The sequence continues at coordinate 55,809,049 of NC_047045.1, read as the reverse complement.
CTAGGTAGGTTTATTCCTAGGTATTTTATTCTTTTTGTTTCAGTGGTAAATGGGAGTGTTTCCTTAATTTCTCTTTCAGATTTTTCATCCTTGGTGTATAGGAATACAAGAGATTTCTGTGCATTAATTTTGTATCCTGCAACTTTACCAGATTCATTGATTAGCTCTAGTAGTTTTCTGGTGGCATCTTTAGTATTCTCTAGTATAGTATCATGTCATCTGCAAAGAGTGACAGTTTAACTTCTTCTTTTCCAATCTGTATTCCTTTTATTTCTTTTTCTTCTCTGGTTGCCGTGGCTAGGACTTCCAAAACTATGTTGAATAATAGTGGCGAGAGTAGACATCCTTGTCTTGTTCCTGATCTTAGAGGAAATGCTTTCAGTTTTCCACCATTGAGAATGATGTTTTCTGTGGGTTTGTCATATATGGTCTTTATGATGTTGAGGTAGGTTCCCTCTATGCCCACTTTCTGGAGAGTTTTTATCATAAATGGGTGTTGAATTTTGTCAAAAGCTTCTTCTGCATCTATGGAGATGATCATATGGCTTTTATTCTTCAATTTATTAATAATGGTGTATCACATTGATTGATTTGTGTATATTGAAGAATCCTTGCATCCCTGGGATAAATCCCACTTGATCATGGTGTATGATCTTTTTAATGTGTTGTTGGATTCTGTTTGCTAGTATTTTGTTGAGGATTTTTGCATCTATATTCCTCAGTGATATTGGTCTGTAATTTTCTTTGTAGTATCTTTGTCTGGTTTTGGTATCAGGTGATGGTATCAGGGTGATAGAATGAGTTTGGGAGTATTCCTTCCTCTGCAGTTTTTTGGAAGAGTTTGAGAAGGATGGGTGTTAGCTCTTCTCTAAATGTTTGATAGAATTCACCTGTGAAGACATCTGGTCCTGGAATTGTGTTTGTTGGAAGATTTTTAATCACAGTTTCAATTTCAGTGCTTGTGATTTGTCTGTTCATATATTCTATTTCTTCCTGGTTCAGTCTTGGAAGGTTATACCTTTCTAATAATTTGTCCATTTCTTCCAGGTTGTCCATTTTATTGGCATACTGTTGCTTGTAGTAGTCTCTTAGGATGCTTGGTATTTGTGCAGTGTCTGTTGTAACTTCTCCCTTTCCATTTCTAACTTTATTGATTTGAGTCCTCTCCCTCTTTTTCTTGATGAGTCTGGCTAATGGTTTATCAATTTTGTTTATTCTCTTAAAGAACCACCTTTTGTTTTTATTTATGTTTGCTATTGTTTTCTTTATTTCTATTTCATTTACTTCTGCTCTTAGCTTTATGATTTCTTTCCTTCTGCTAACTTTGGGTTTTGTTTGTTTTTCTTTCTCTAGTTCCTTTAGGTGTACTGTTAGATTGTTTTTTTGAGATTTCTCTTGTGTCTTGAGGTAGGCTTGTATAGCTATAAACTTCCCTCTTAGGGCTGCTTTTGTTGCATTCCATAGGTTTTGGATTGTTGTGTTTTCATTGTCACTTGTCTCTAGGTATTTTTTGATTTCCTCTTTGATTTCTTCAGTGATCTCTTGGTTATTTAGTAACGTATTGTTTAGCCTCCATGTGTTTGTGTTTTTTTATGTTTTTTTCCCTGTAATTCATTTCTAATCTCATAGCGTTGTGGTCAGAAAAGATGCTTGATAATGATTTCAATTTTTGTAAATTTACTGAGGCTTGATTTGTGGCCCAAGATGTGATCTATCCTGGAGAATGTTCCATGCGCACTTGAGAAGAAAGTGTAATCTGCTGTTTGGGATGGAATGTCCTGTAAATATCAATTAAATCTATCTGGTCTATTGTGTCATTTAAAGTTTCTCTTTCCTTATTTATTTTCATTTTGGATGATCTGTCCATTGGTGTAAGTGAGGTGTTAAAGTCCCCGACTATTATTGTGTTACTGTTGTTTTCCTCTTTTATAGCTGTTAGCAGTTGCCTTATGTATTGAGGTGCTCCTATGTTGGGTGCATATATATTTATAATTGTTATATCTTCTTCTTGAATTGATCCCTTGATCAATTATGTAGTGTCCTTCCTTGTCTCTTGTAACATTGTTTATTTTAAAGTCGATTTTATCTGATAGGAGTATAGCTACTCCAGCTTTCTTTTGATTTCCATTTGTATGGAATATGTTTTTCCATCCCCTCACTTTCAGTCTGAATTTGTCCCTAGGTCTGAAGTGGGTCTCTTGTAGATAGCATATATATATGGGTCTTGTTTTTGTATCCATTCATCAAGCCTGTGTCTTTTGGTTGGAGCATGTAATCCATTCACGTTTAAGGTAATTATCGATATGTATGCTCCTATTACCATTTTCTTAATTGTTTTGGGTTTGTTTTTGTAGGTCCTTATCTTCTCTTGTGTTTCCCACTTAGAGAAGTTCCTTTAGCGTTTGTTGTAGAGCCGGTTTGGTGGTGCTGAATTCTCTTAGCTTTTGCCTGTCTGTAAAGCTTTTGATTTCTCCATCAAATCTGAATGAGATCCTTGCCGGGTAGAGTAATCTTGGTTGTAGGTTCTTCCCTTTCATCACTTTAAGTATATCATGCCACTCCCTTCTGGCTTGTAGAGTTTCTGCTGAGAAATCATGTTTTAACCTTCTGAGAGTTCCCTTGTATGTTATTTGTCGTTTTTCCCTTGCTGCTTTTAATAATTTTTCTATGTCTTTAATTTTTGCCAATTTGATTACTATGTGTCTCGGCGTTTTTCTCCTTGGGTTTATCCTGCCTGGGACTCTCTGTGCTTCCTGGACTTGGGTGGCTATTTCCTTTCCCATGTTAGGGAAGTTTTCAACTATAATCTCTTCAAATATTTTCTCGGGTCCTTTCTGTCTCTGTTCTCCTTCTGGGACCCTTGTAATGCAAGTCTTGGTGCGTTTAATGTTGTCCCAGAGGTCTCTTAGGCTGTCTTCATTTCTTTTCATTGTTTTTTCTTTATTCTGTTCTGCAGCAGTGAATTCCACCATTTTGTCTTCCAGCTCACTTATCCGTTCTTCTGCCTCAGTTATTCTGCTATTGATTCCTTCTAGTGTAGTTTTCATTTCAGTTATTGTATTGTTCATCTCTGTGTGTTTGTTCTTTAATTCTTCTAGGTCTTTGTTAAACATTTCTTGAATCTTCTTGATCTTTTGCCTCCATTCTTTTTCTGAGGTCCTGTATCATCTTCACTATCATTATTCCGAATTCTTTTTCTGGAATGTTGCCTATCTCCACTTCATTTAGTTCTATTTCTGGGGTTTTATCTTGTTCCTTCAACTGGGACATAGCCCTCTGCCTTTTCATCTTGTCTTTCTTTCTGTGAATGTGGTTTTTGTTCCACAGGCTGCAGGATTGTAGTACTTCTTGCTTTTCATGTCTTCCCTCTGACATTTAAATTTACTGAGTTGACTTCTCTTTGGTGCTCCTTGAAGAAAACCATGTTACACACATATTTATATTTATACTATGTAATTTGTCTCTTTGCAGTTTTGACATTAAATGTGGTTTTTACCCTCATTTATAAATGGTTTTGTTTGATACTGGGTCTTTTAATTTTTTTTTTAAGAGTTTTTAAAATTTTATTTTATTTATTATCATTTATTTTTGGCTGCATTGGGTGTTCATTGCTGAGCATGGGCTTTCTCTAGGTGTGGCAAGCAGGGCCTACTCTTTGTTGTGGTGCATGGGCTTCTCATTGCAGTGGCTTCTCTTTTTATGGGGCATGGGCTCTAGGTGCGCAGGCTTCAGTACTTGTGGCTCATGGGCTCTAGAGTGCTGGCTTTGTAGTTGTGGCGCGTGGGCTTAGTTGCTCCGCGGCATGTTGGATCTTCCTGGACCAGGGCTCGAACCCGCGTCCCCAGCGTTCACAGGCAGATTCTTAACCACTGTGCCACCAGCGAAGCCCCTGGGTCTTTTAAATTTTTAATTCAAAATTTAATATTCAGTAACTCTGGCAATTCAACGATCCTTAATCTGTCGTTTTAAATGTAGAAACCACAATTTCTGTTATTCTTTAGCAAAAAGTTGCACACCCATTCTTTCTCTTATTTCTCTTCAACGGTTAATGAGGAATCAAGAGTTGCCTTTATAAATGACTTTGAGTATAATTTAGATTCTGTTTATAAATCCTCTCCAGAGTAGTACATACTTAAAATGACCTGGTTATATCTGTGTACTCAAATTTACAAATTAAGTACACAAAAGATTCCGTTCCATGCTCTAAGATATAAAATATGGATTTATTTTAATAAAATTTGGTTTATATATTACTCTGTTAAAATGTTGAGATAGTATATGAGTGGGTGGGAATAAGCTGGAAACTATGAAATGTGTTATTTGCAAGGCATTTTTTTGACAAAGCTATCTCTATTTAGATGAATTAAACAACTTAATATACTATTTAAATATACAAAATGTTCCATATTTTTTGGAAATTTTACACAAGTTAAGAGATAATCCACTGTGCTTAATGGCCTTCGTAGAGTCAAACCTGTGCTATAAAAAGTTAAAAGAAAACAAACAAACAAAATAATGGAAAGTAGTAACTAGATATTGTTTTGTTGATGTTTTTTAATGGAGAAGTAGAGGCTTAGTTTCATAGAGGAAAAATAACCAGTCCTAGGCACAAAATGGGAGAGCAGATTTTCTCATAGGTAAATATTTTTCTTTCTTGAGATAGTAATTTTATGTGAATGATTTTCCAGGGACTACCTATATGTAGGGTTAAAAATTGTATTGTTGAAATAACTTGTGGAATCCTTATAAACTGTGCTAATTATTAAACATTCTAAGTAACTGAAAAGCTAATCCTTATAGATTTAGATACTTGGCCATATTCATTTCAAGTAGTTAATGATACTTAATATGCTCTGAATTCTTAAGTGTAGGAAAGAAATAATAGGGTTAGTGAGTGTCCTATGTCCCATTTTCAATATTTCAAAAAGTTTAAAGGCTATTGTATATTTACCATTGTAAATTTGTTCATTCTAACACAATACTGAAATCTCTAATTTTTATTGAAATTGTATTATTTCAGAATTGTGACATAAGTTATTTCATGTTAGAGGTCTGGATTGGCAGTATTTATATATCTGAAACTAAAAAAAAAAAAAATTTAGTACAGTAATGTTATGTTGAAAACAAGCTCAGGCTAATTTTAGTCATAAGGGGCGTTGGAATGACATTGCCATCCAGCGCAGCTTATTTTTTTCCCTGTTAGTTTCCTCTGTGCTTATCTAAAAGCATATAAAAGCACATTGACGTTTTATCAAGGCTCAAATCAACATAAAGAGAATCACATGGGGTCCAAGCAATTATGAATATTTTGAAGAAGTAGTCTAGGAGTTCTATCAAGGGAAGTAGAAAACATAGACTAAATTTGGCGGTGAGTAAATGGCTTTGTACTTACCATCCATATTAGGTTAATACTCTGGATGTGTTACTCAAATGCTAATTAGTGATTCACCTTGACGTTATGTAATAGCAGCTGTCCTCACGTCTTAATGTTCTCTGACTGATGAAATTTCAAGAAGATGCTGTTCAATAGAGCAAAGATTTGGAATTCTGTCTGTACCACTTACTGGCCCTTATACAAAGGGCCAGTAAAGAAATACAAAGAAATACGAAGATTAAGTGAGGATTAAATGAAATAATATTTGACAAGCTTTAGTAGTCTGACCTTATACATATTAGGAGTTCAATAACTGTTGGTTGTTTTTCTGATAGTAAAGTGAACAGGCCCTGGGAAATAAGAGGCATTTAAGTTTTTTAAACTTTCTTAGATTTATATTAAAATGATGGGAATTTTATGGGATGTTCTCTTAAACTTTTTTATTCTCAAAAAGATCATGCGTATCTCAAAGAGTTTTTTTTATTATAAAAACTTTGTAGGGGCTTCCCTGGTGGCACAGTGGTTGAGAGTCCGCCTGCCGATGCAGGGGATGCAGGTTCGTGCCCCGGTCCGGGAGGATCCCACATGCCGCGGAGCGGCTGGGCCCGTGAGCCATGGCCGCTGAGCCTGCACGTCCGGAGCCTGTGGTCCGCAACGGGAACTTTGTAGGATCTAATCTTGAGTAACAATGAATGTAAACATGCTTATATTTGAAAGGAAATAAGAAATTTCTATTTATTTTAGATAAATGCATGTTAATGAAGAAGGCTTTCCCCTAACGTACATCACTCAGGAAGTAGTGAATTGAACTACAGCAGTGGAAAATGTGTGTGAGAGAGACCGGCCTTCTCTTGATTCTATACTAAAGGATAATTCCAGCTGAGCAGTCTATTGAAATATTACTGTGTAGCCTATGGCTAACTCCTCACTTATCAACTGAGCTAGTTGGGAGGCACTTACACATCTGTTTCAGACTTTTTTTTTTTTTTTTTTTTGCGGTATGCGGGCCTCTCACTGCTGTGGCCTCTCCCGCTACGAGGCCACAGCGGCCATCCCACTCAGCGGCCATGGCTCACGGGACCAGCCGCTCCGCGGTATGTGGGATCATCCCAGACCGGGGCACGAACCCGCGTCCCCTGTATCCGGCAGGTGGACTCTCAACCGCTGTGCCACCAGGGTAGCCCTCAGACTTTTTTTGACCTGCAAAGATACACACATAAATTTTCACTTTCGGATTTCTAGTAAATGTTATAAAAATTTTATTCTTTAGAGAAAATTAAATTATACCACTGTATAGAGAATAACATTAGATTTACTCAAAAATATTCTTTTTAAATCCAATAAAATGAATATGTTAGTACCTTTATGGAGTATAAGTACTATTGCAAATTTAAAACAAGAATTTTTGCAGGCAATTGAAATGCATGATTCTTAAATATTTAATCATGTGTATAAAATGTAATATAATGTAGTAATCCATGAGGCACAAAATGCAAGCATAAAGTAAATGAAATAATATCATGTAGCTATCAAACTGGAAAATGGAAACCATTTCTTAAAATTAACTGTTTCTTACTCGATAAATCTCTCTGAGGTTCAGCAAAACAGTGATTTTTCTAGTGTTATATCAGCTGACTTTCCTAAAGCTTCCTTTAAGTTATCCACCATTTGTTTTCTTGGGCTGCCAGGGATGGAGCAGGTACAGAGTACTAGGAAATCCTGTCATTCTTTTTCACAGTGTGACCCAAGGACCCCACACATCAGAATTTCTTTGGGTGCTTATTTTAACTGGGAGACTCCGGGGCCCAAACATCAGAATGTGGTATCTGGAAACTGTGCTTATTAATGAGCAACCATTGTGTTGTGTGATTGCCCTCCAGTTGGAATCCTGTGCCATATCTGAGTGCCAATACCGTGGGGAGTATGTATCTTAATGAGGCAAGGCTAGATAGGATATTGCCTGTATCACATATCCTTCCTAACTAGCTTATGTGGTGGAAACCATGAGCAAAAATATCACACAGGTAAAGGCTTTTATCCATATGTGTATCAGTCTTCCCACTTTTCTCCTTCTGCCTTCAAATCTGAGCGGTCTATTATATTTTCAGGAACTACTCTTCCCATCTGAAATCTATTGCTGCTTTCCAGCTGCTGCCTGCAGATATTTAAAAATTGAAACGAGCATCTTGTTTCCTATTATCTTTCTGCCTACCCATGTGCTGAGATAATGCACTGGATATTTTTGTTATTCAGTTGAACAAGAGTTCTATTTGCATGATTTATCAAGATAATTATTTGCTTTGAAACAGCAGATTGAGAAAGACATCTCACTTCCAGGTAATCTGCTACTGAGGAAAGCCCAGTATCGTTGAGTTATTGCACTGTCCAGTGAGAATTTTTGGTAGACTAAACCTCCCAGTCTTTGGGAAATGTCCTAGAGCTGTGCTCGAGGTTTCTTCTTTCATCTTTTTCTCATTCTTCTGCTGTGGCTGAAACTTAGGGATGTGCAACCCTTTCTACTAACATTTCTCTGTGGTTGGAGTAGTGTTTTCATTCAACTACACACAGCTGGGTTGTTCTGAATAAGTAGCAGGTATTGAACTCTTCAGTTGACACAGAAGCCATGAGCTGTGGTGCAGGAGGAGGAAGGGCCAACTTGCACAGAAATGTATGAGAGAGAACCGCCCGCCCCCTCCACTGATGGTGTCTGAATGGGATTGTAGGCTCTGGCCTGAATATGCCCTCTCCTTCAGGGCTAAGGACCATTATAGTAAATAGTGATTATCGTGGACCAAGTGGAATTCGGCCTCTGCTTTATTACAACTGCTTAGATTATCGCTGGCTGCTCTTACCACTCTTTACTTCTGAATAAGTAAACCTGTTTTGATGTATTTGAGTATTAAAGGTGATAAAAATACATTGAATTTAACTTTGAGAAAAGTTTACAAGTCTGAAATAATATTGTAATTGATGCAGGCTCTTCGAATGGGCCTATTCTCTATAATCATTCATGTACTTCACAGAAATTTCATGAGTGTAGACATGGCAAAGAGAGGTGATTGAATGGCTATATAACATCACTACTAGTTATTGTTAAAACATATCAGTACTTCATATATTCCTAAAAGTGATGCTGCATCTTAAATTTCTAGAAAAGAATGCACTGGTAAAAGAGATGTTTATAGTCAAGTTAGGAGAACAGACATAAACAATAGTTCCAGTATAGGAAGACATATTACCAATACAATATGATCAACAATAAGTTAATTATAGTAAAGTGCTTGAAATGGAAATATTGTATCATTTTTCTTTCATTTTGAAAAATAAAGACAGTTGCTGTTGAATATTTATAATTAATTATAATTTCGAATGATAATTATGAATATTTATAGTTATTTAAGCATGCATTTTTATAACTATTTGGGTGGTGTTGATTTCTTTTTCTGGTTACAGAGAGCTAGTTAATTCTCTAAATATAAATAGGCTGAGGCTGGGAACAGTGTGTACTGTGACAGTGGCCAGAAATGCTGAATTCTTAACACACATGGTGGGACTAGGCATCTGGGTGCTGGAGCTCCCCACGGAGGCAGTGAAAAATAGACCCCTCTCCATACTTCTTTCCTACTCCTGCCTTTCTTGCCCTCTAAGGGAAGTGACTACTTCTTAGATCATGTTATACAACTTGTAAAAGGCAGTTAGTAATCAGAGGTCCTTGATCTCTATCTTTGCCTTTTTCCTGCTGCTTAATATTGTGATATAAAATGAGACTATTAAAATATGAACTCTGATCCATAGCTGGTTAAATAGTTTCTAAGTTACAACTACAGAATGAAAACACTTAAAGCTCAGATTTAATAGCATGATAGATGCTACCTTGCATTGTTTCTTCTGTAATTGCAAATATAGCAAAAGAAAATATGGAAGTGAAAAATGTCTCAGTGTTTTGGTTTATGAGGAATGGATCTTTGTACCCTGTCTCATCTCCCAACACTTCCGGGCTCCACCTCATTCTTAAATTGTGTCTAGAAATTTTAAACATTCTTAATTTCCAAGTCCCAGCTTCACCATGAAGTACTACCCTTATGTAAAGTCCTGAAATTCACATTTCTTCTACTCTTTCTTTGAAATTTAACATTTCCTCCCTTGTAGAATTAGAAAAGCTATGTACCATGTTAGAAAATGCATGGGACTAAAGTGGAGTCAGAAATCATGGCTTATAGTTTCAACTCTGATCCTGCTTTATCTTCATGATGTAGAGCAAATTGAAATATTTCCAGACTTACATTGTCCATACTAGTTTGGAAAGTGATCTGAAGTAGAAATATAGATTTGTGCATTGTCAGCACAGATTGATGGCTGAAGCCATGATGATGTGGTAGATTGTCCATGAAACATTGCAATTTCTGTTGTGAAGAAAGAAACTCAGATGAAAATCTTTAACTGAGGCATCGGCAGAGAATGAGGAGGCCATAAGAAAGTTGAGGAGGATCATCAGAGAGGTAGCAGGAAAAATAGCAATAGTTGTGTCAGAAAATGCAAGAATTTAAAGAATGCAGAAGAATGGTAAATTCCTCTTGTTTCTATGGAAAGATATACTAAGGTGAGAAACGCCCAATAGATTCATTAATTAAGGACTCATTGGTGACCTTGGTGGAAATAGTTTTACCCAAAGAAGCAGACAAAAGCAAGGTAGCAGTGAAGTGAGCTCACTGTGCAAGTGAGGAACCCCATTGATTATGCCTTCAGTAAGCTTGGGTGGAGATGGGGAAAACACAGGAGATAGAGAGGAGTGTGGACCGAAGTGAGGGGCTGCTGTTGCTGTGACGATGGAGGAGGTTGTACGCAGGGGCTAATCAGTCAAGAGGGATGGACTAAAGAGACAGGAGAGAATGGGTATAACTGTTGGAGGAGGAGGGAAGAGAGTGAGGCCCTGCACCTAGAGAGAAGGCTTAGCCTTGAACAGGATGAGTAACACCTGTGGCCTAGACGTTTCTCCATTTGGCTCAGTTAAACACAATGTGTGGACTGATTTTCCTTTATTTACTTTGCCCAAAACTATTTGCCTTTCAGTTGGCTCACCGATGTTTAACAACGGATGCTTTGAGAATGACTAGGGGAAAACCGCATTCAGCAGCAATCTCAAATTATGAAATTCCAGCAGAAAAAACTGTTTTTGTGTAGAAAAATTGGGAACTTCAGTGAAAATATTTTTTAAAAATTTACTTAAATTCTTTTCTTTTCAGTTGCTAGAATTTTACAATATGATACGTACACATACACACTCAGACTCGTACATTATTATTGGTAGAGAACGGCTGCTCTACACACTCTAGGCCCTCTACAAATATGTGTGGGCTGTGCCTTGTTAAATATATTAAAAAACCTTTCTTGGGTAAGAATGGAAAGGGAAAGTACAAGACCGACAGAATCAAATTTTAAGTATTTCAATTCTTCTATTTTAAATTTCAAATAATTTGGACATCCTGGATAGAAATGTACTTTTCTATTATCTTTGGTAAAATGGTTTGCCCAGCTGCTTCAGCCTATACTGTTATACTTTTGGACACAGCATAATTTACTGAATTCAGTTGTTCTGAGTGTAGGTGTAGGAAAACTCTTTCATCTTCACAACATAACATTCAGAGGGTAAACACTGCTGAAGAGAGGATGTTTAAACAGTGTACAATTATGAAGTCAATATACCTTTAAGAATTTCAGAGTTCACTCTTACCATAAGGAAAACATAGCCTTTTGTTTCTGTAAACATAATATTAACCCTCCAGCAAAGTGTTAAATTCATTAAAACATCTACTATGCTTAATTTCTGTTAAATATTTGCCAGTGAAATAAAAATACTTATTTTAAAACATGCTGCAATTTGGACTTGAATGGGTAAGAGCTGACCATGAGAGACTGAAAGCATGTGATTAAAGAGCAGTCCAGATGAAAATGGTCTGGGCTTGAATCTGAGCTCCATCATATATCAGCTGTGTAATTTTTAGTTAGTTTAAACTGTCTAAGATTCATATTTCATATGAAACAGGAACAATAATAGTACCTTCTCGCTGTCATACGAATCGAATGAGTTAAAATTTATAAAATGCTTAGCACATTGCCCTACTCTTTCTAATGATGTTAGCCATTCTTACTGCTGTTTATATTGATTCCTGTGTTGGGTAGTAAAAGATAATTGAATAAAAACCATAACACATTCAGAATATATTATGTAAGGAAATGCACTTTATAAGAATGAGTATCCTAGGAATTTAATTTTGTTTGGGAGAAAATCATTTCCATATATAGAAAACACAAATATGTTAAAATGTAAATAAACAGTGATTATCTCTGGGTGGTATGGTTATGAGTGCTTTTAATTTTAACTTTTTTGCATTTTTCATATTTTCTATGAGCATGCATTACTTTTGTAAAATGTATGTAGCAAATGTTATGAAATAATACAGATCATTCTAAATATGAAATATTTGGAGATTAAATGCAAAGTTTAACAAGAATACAAGATGAGTCTTTTTATATTTGGGATGCAATTCCCTTCTAAAAAATTGAAGCACTTTCTGGATTTAATCAATGAGCATGGTAATTAAGTGGAGGTTTTTAGCAGATTTTACATCCTGGGATAAGATTCTTTTGCTACCCTGCAGCACACTTTTGAGATAGCTCATCCTAATGTCAGTGGGTGTCTGTTCAAGATGTGAAAACCAGCATTTTAGCATGGAAATTGCTGGGTAAAGAAGAGTAAAATTAAAATAAGATAAAAACAAAACCAAACCAAAACCCCACTAAACCATGTCTAAGTTATTTCTAGAGGTTTTTTTATTTCTTACATTATTAACAGTAGATAGTCATGAGATGATTTTAAACTCCAGAATTTGGGCAGTGTTCTTTCACTAGAGTTCCGTATTAACATGGTTATTATTATCAGTATGACTGTGTTTGTGGTTTCTTTTCAGGCTTATGTTTTCATGTTATGAGAGTTCACATTTACTGGGAACATTTATCACAATCTCTCTCAATATTTACATAAGGAGGAAATAAAGGATAGGATGAAGAATTTTTTGGCAATAATGCCTGGGAAAGTAGGGGATCACATACTAGTTGGTATATGGGACAAGTTCAAGCACGCTTTGCTTGTACTGCTGTTTACCAATCCACCAGCAACATGGTCAAATTTCAGTTACTCTGGTTTATTAACTGTGAGTAGTTGCATAAAACACAAACCTTACTACTAGGTGTTCAGCCCACAAATCATTATATAAATAACACATGCATCATGATCAATGACATATCATGTCCCTTCTTTCAAAATCTGTTGGTAAGCGGTCGCTGCTCATCTGTCTTCAGTTCAAGCAGACAGCAAGCATGTAGTTGTATTGCCTCCTTGTCTCCCTGTGGTCAACCTACGTGACATTTTATAGAAATGGGTAATTTAAAGAGTAAATTGTCTGACAAAGATCAAAGTGCAGCGAAGAAACAAAAAATGATAATGCTGGAAGTAAAATTTGAATTGAACTTAAATGGAGTTAGTAGAAGAAATTGCTGACCATAGAAATGTTGATCTTCAAGCTCTTGAGACTAGACATATGGACAGAGAAACTTACTGAAGGAGAATATGTTGTCATAAATGAGGAAGGGGGTTGTGACAATAAAGGAAAAGATGTCCCAGACGTGACACTGGCAAAATACTCAGATTAAAGGAATTCTCATAGTTATTTCACGACATTACGAGTGCAAAGGGTAAAATGTTGGAAGCTAATCCAGATTTAGATAGGAATATGACAAATGATGGAGGCATAAAATACCCACTAGCTCCATATATAAGACTTATGAAGAAGGCAAGCCCTGCTCAAACTACTTTTGATAACTGTGTAATTCAGTTTTTATTTTTGAGATAATTGTAGATTCATATACAATTTCAAGAAATAATAGAGCTCTTCTGAACCTTTCATCCATTTCACCCCCATGATACTCTCTTACATTTTGCATAACTGTAGTACAGTAGCACAACCTGGAAAATAATATTGATACATCCTGACCTTATTCAGATATTGCTGGTTTTACATGAACTTCTGTGTGTGCACGTGCACACGTGTATGTGCATATGTATGTGTGTGTGTGTATGCAGTTCTGTGCAGTTTTATCACTTGTGTATATTCATATAACCAACCACCAACATAGTCAAGATATTGAACAGTTTTGTCACCACAAGTACCCCTTGGGCCGCCCTTTTATAGCCACATCCACCTCTTCCTGCCCCTTCATCAATATCCATTGGGAACCACTAAACATTTCTCCTTCTCAGTAATTTTGTCATTTCTAGAATGTTATATAAAGGGAGTGTGTGTGTGTGTGTGTGTGTGTGTGTGTGTACGTACAGTATGTATTTTTTTTAAGTCTGTGTAATTCCCTTGAGATCCATGCATGTTATTGAGTGTATCTATAGTTTGTTTCTTTTTATTGCTGAGTAGTATTCCGTAGTATGTATGTACCAGTGTTTTTTTAACAATTCTATCATTGCAGGACATTTTTGTTGTTTGTTATTTGGCTATTATGAATAAAGTTGTTACACTTTTCTACATGTTTTTGTGTAACTGTACATTTCTATTTTTTGATAAATGCTCAGAGTGCAGTTGCTGTATAGTATGGTAGATGAATGTTTAGTTTTATAAAAAATTGTCCATCTGTTTTACAAAGTGTCTGAGCCATTTTATATTCTCACTGGCATTGTGTGAGTGATCCTTTTTCTCAGCATTTTCTCCAGCACTGGGTGTTAGCACTGGTTTTTATTTTAGCCATTTTGATTGTTTTTTAGTGATCTCATTGTGGTTTTAATTTGCATTTTTCTAATGGTTAGTAATACTGAATGTCTTTTCATGTGATTATTTGCCATGTCTAAAATGTCTTCAGTGAGGTGTCTCTTTGTTGAGTTTTTAATGTCCTTTATATTAATGTTTTCTCAACATTTTTAATGTTTTAGTGTACCAAATAATTATTAGTTTCACTTTTTTTCATTTCCCTTTAAGTTTATGATTGAAAATAAGAATTTTTTATAGTTTTGACAAAAAGTTTTAAAGAATGTTTGAATAGTCATAAATTTCCTTACTGATTATAAAGGTTTATTTGCACAGATTTAGCTTGCATGCTCATTTTTACAGCCCCACACTGCTGAGCAAAGTTGAGGACTGTCTGTAACATTATAAATGTGATATGTGGTTTGTTAGGGGGGGTATACAGGATGCTGTGGAAGCTCACAGCCTTTGAGAATGTGATGTCTTATTTGGGATCTGTACCTGGATAAGAGCTAGCCCGGCAGAGATAAGTGGAAAGGCCACCTTCCAGGCAGAGAGAACTGCATATACAAAGACTTGGAGGTATGAGAGAGCATAGCACTTTAGAGGATATAGAAGAAGTCCAGTATGGCTGAAGCATGGTGCAAGAAGGGCTATGGAGAACCTGCAAAGATACGAGATAGAGTCAGAAAGATATTGTAATCTGTGTTACAACACATGGTTTTTATACGGGGTCATGGGAGAGACCCAGTTAAATCTGAAATTCACAGAGATCCCTTTGACCACAGTATGGAAAATGAACTGTAGGACAACACAACTAAAATATTTAATACTTTATAGAAGTGTTTTACATTCAGAGATGTTCTAGTGTTTGTGCTTGTTTTGGTGTTTGTGGGTAGTGGATGATTTTTATTTGCAGAATGGTTCCAACTGATTATATACTAACCCAAATGCCTAATATCAAAATGTAAAACTGGTTAAAGTTGAGCTATTCTGCTTAAAGTTGAGGCAGATAGTCCAGACTCCAAAGCACCACCTGATTCTCCTTTCCTGCTTCTGATCAGATCTTGACTTCATCTCTTCAAACCTTGAATACAGTGTCCCTTGTAGGCTGGAGTGCCTGGCAGAGAGGCCCCTTACCATTTCAACCATGACATTTTAGCTTTTACTTATTTTGTGTAAATTTCATTGCATGATTTCATTTTTATAAAAAATCTTCCTAAGAAAATATTCGAAAATCCTTACCCTAAGCATTTTGGAAATTCACCTTGGTAAATTCTAATTTAGAAAAGGGAAGTTTTAAACACTGGGATACATTTTTAGTAAGACCCAGGTGAGAAAATGAACTATCAGGAACTTTCATTTAATCAATTTGACTTGTGAAAATTATGTCCTCAGAGATACCTTTTATTTTTGAATTTTAAGTTGCCATGTCCTTTACAGTTATCTATCAGATCTTCTGTCAGATCTTGAAGGAATTATAGTGATGATTTTTCTCTATCCTACCTGTATGAACATGTTGTATTTAGACTTGCACTTCATTTTCTTTGGTATAAAACCACCAGTCCCTTTATACAAAGTAGGACTACTGTTGTTTTTGGATTTACAGATGTTTTTGTTCTACATTTATATCAAGTCACCACTCATTTTGACACAATGGTGCTACCCTTTATTGCCTTGAGGTTCTCAGATTCCTTACTCTTGATCAAATTCCTCACTCTTCAGGCCCTTGGACTTCAATTAGTAGGATGTGGTAGAAGTTACAGCTTCAAGATTGAATGAGTCATTTTTTAACCATTTTTAGAATCCTGGCTGATTTTAGGATTTGTCTCACTGGTGTAGTTCAATACCTAGCAGTACTTACGTAAAGTTCCCTAGAATTGAAAAAGTAGACAGAGCTGAAACCTTTTTTTTTTTTTAAACTTCTAGATTAGAGAGTAGGGGCAAAAAGAGTACTACATTACATTGGAGATAAAAGACTAGCTTTCTGGTTCCTAAGGAGTTAACACGGTTTGCAGATTCAAAGATCTGCTAGGCCAATAGGTAGTAAGAGCTTAGTGATAATTTTTCCATTTAAAATTTAAATATTAAAGTATATTCCAATCCACAGTGTTTTTTTCTGTTTGTTTGCTTGTTTTTTGTCATCCTGAATTATAGGCCCAGTGTTTCCATTACTTTCAGTTATTCTAGAAAAGCTAGAAATCTCGATTTTTATCTTAGTTTCTTTTTTAAAAAAACATTGGCTTAAGTGTTTACAAAACACTCTGTAAGCCACGCAAAACATTTCTGTGGACAGATTGCACCCTTCATCTATCAGTTTGAAAACCTTAATCCAGAACACACATTACTGGATTTTATCAATGTTCGTTTAATCGATGAATACCTCTCTGGTTGCTCATCCTTACCCTCTGCCCCCTTTTTCTTTAAGGGCATTTTGATACTGTTGATAAGTTTTCTTGTCCTTAAATTTTATCAAAGTTAGTTTCCTGTCCACCCTCCACCTTTGCACTCCCAAAACATGTAATATCTGCTGGGCTGTTTTTTTACAACAGACTGAAGCCTTTGAAGTTTAAGAACTTTTTTTATATCTGACCCTGATTGGTACCTTCAGTACTTTCTTCCTTGACTGTGAGGTAGTCTATGAGTATCCCATAAAAATTTAGTGTCTTTGGTCATCTAGCTATTCATTCTGGCCTCTTATTTCTGGCTCCTCTCCTGCTGCCTGGAGTTTTTAGGTCTTACTTTCTGTCATCCCCATCAAGTGTGTGCATGCATAGGTCCACCTACGTGGACTTGGTACATGGTTTTCTCTCAGTACTGGCCACAGTGAAAATGCTGCTTCATGTTCTGAAACTGGTGGGTAGATTGCCCACCTGTCCCTGATTTTTCTGGGACAGTCCTGGTTTATACTAGTTACCTGCGCATATTATATATAGTGTCCGTTTCACTCTGTTTTTGTTTGGAGAAAGTCTTAAATGGTCACCCTGGGCCTTTTCTTTTACAGTCGTTACTGAGTTTCCACTGTTGGAAACCTAGCCCAAACTCCAATACTCAAGTAAATTTCAAATGCATAAAATTTCCTTATTGCTCAGGTAAAACAAAACAGAATATAACACCTAAGTCTTTTCAACAGCACTTCTTTTCATCAAAATTCTGCAAGTATTTTACAAATAAAGCCCATGATGTCCACTGATTTCTGTTGAGTACTGTGAACATAGTTGTGTTACCTTTCCCTCTTAGCAGAATCAACTTCTGAAGATACGCTTATTTGTTGTTTACTAAGTCAGTAAAACAGCAGAAGCTCTTTACCTAAATTGTCTCAGTGGGCCTTTCACCACACGTTTCATTTATTCATTTATTTATATTTGATACAATAAAAAGAAGATAAAAAGGCCGAGATCATGAAAGCATAAAGCTAGAATGAATTTCTATTTTTTCCTGTTGATAAAGTCTCTCATTCATTCATTCATTTATATATATTCATTTATATATATATTCATTCATTCAATTATAAACCACTATCTCAGGGATTTAATTCTTGAAAAAAATCCTCTAGGGAATACTTACGAGCAAATTTATTTCTGATTTTGTTTCCTGCTTACATTTCACTAAATGAAAGAGCCTAAGAGGTGTGAGGAATAGTAACATCACATGTTTTTAGGTTTGCTGTAGTAATTCCCATTGCCCTTGGTTGACTGCATTATTTTTTTTCCTTTTTGTGGATTTCGTTCTTGAGTTCTTTGGGACTCTCATAAGAATTTTCTATTATGCCTTATTCATATGTCTTTTCATGATTTCTCATTTACCTTCATTTCTTTCTTTACCTGTAATTGCCTTCATGTGTAGTATAAGGGAAGGTTGGTACGGTATGGAAATCTCTGTTTGCAAAAGCCCATAGCAATTACTATCGTTCTTATATAGTTGGGTTTTCATTTACTTTCTTATTTAATAAGGACACAGTCATTCCTGTGCTGTGGTGCCGCATATTTTTATTCATTGGTAGCCAAATTAGTGATTATTTTTCTTATCAGTGCTCAACAGGATGTTTGATTTGCTCCACCTCCAATTTAGAAATTAAATTATAGACCTTCCAAGTTTTCATACATGGCTTATTAAGGGCATAGCTAAAAATACTTAATAACTAACTGAAAAGTAATTCTCTTCAATTTGACTGCTAGGATTATGTTTCTGGTAAAACTTCTCACATAATGCAAGTAGGAAAAAATAAAAATTGATTGTATATTTTGTTAAAATAAATTGAAGTATTTCAATTTAAAAATGGATATTTGGATTGTAATTGTCATAGAAAGTTTTTATAAATTGTTATGGCTTTAATACTATGAATAAAATACAATAAGCATAGGTCTTAATTGCAATCATATTTTAAAGATTTGGGGAAGGGTTTTGTTATGTTAGTATAACTAAGAGATATTTCAATATATTGAACAACTTTTTTTTTTTTGTGGTACACGGGCCTCTCACTGTTGTGGCCTCTCCCGTTGTGGAGCACGGGCTCCGGACGCACAGGCTCAGCGGCCATGGCTCACGGGCCCAGCCGTTCCGCGGCATGTGGGATCTTCCCAGACCGGGGCATGAACCCGTATCCCCTGCATCGGCAGGCGGACTCTCAACCACTGCGCCACCAGGGAAGCCCCTGAACAACTATTTTATTTGCAAGTGTAGGGTACTTTTTTTATTGGCCTAGAGATGGTAGGTTTGGAATTCAAAAGTTTAACTAGAAGTCTTCATCAACATTTGACTAAAATAACTCATTTTTGGCACAGTTTTACTGCTTGGAACTGTCATTAATCCGATGTGTTAGTTAATATTACATTCTTTTCATATAATGAGTTAATTGGGAGTTTTATTTGCAAATTATGTAAATAAATGCATATTTGGAAATCATATAGCTTAATTTGATGTTTTCATACTAATAATGCTGTGGTGACTTTTGAATATTATTCTTCATCACAGCTTTTTACCAAAGCATCTGTGTTTGTGTGAAATCTACAATAGATGACCTATGTTGAGAACCATGTCTTAATATTTTTTGTCATGATCTTTGGGTTATTGACATAATCAAATTTCTATGGCTACTGTATTTCTGACAAAGCAAGATTTCAAGAATTTAGAATCAACATTTTGAGCAAAAATGAAAACAGCTAATTCATGTTGCTAAGTCATGAAATACTATGTTTTGTTGCTGGGTTGCACTTTTAAATTTCAATTACAAGGTAGAAATTGAACTGTTATTAATATATAAATGTAGGAAACTTTTAGATTTCTTAAACAGTTTATTTCCAGATAATAGAATTCACTAGCTGAATTTGTCACGGTTAAATATTAGTGTACATATATTTAACTGTATTTTGTGTGAGAATAAGAACAGTAATTAAGCTTACAAAATGTATGAAGTATGAGATTACTGTACCTTTGCATGCACCTTCTGCCCCCTCCGTCTCTCATACATACTCATATATAGAGTTACAGATTAAATGAAAAAATTAAAGGTCTCTGATATAGGGTGGACTTTTCTGCTTCTTAGAAACATAAGCAAATGAATGAAAAATAATCTCAATATATTACATTGACCTTTCTTCACTATAGATTTAATTCCTGTTCTACAAGTTTAGATATACCTCAGCATGGTAGATATTGGCTCTGCAATGAGTTTAGTCCATCTTTCAGTTGCCTGAATTAGCAACATTTTTATGGTACCATTTTGACAAGGGAGAAGGTATAGTCTATTGATGCTATTCTCATTGTCTCAAGGAGACAAAGTCAGACCTCCCCCTGAGTCACTAGACAAAGCCACTGTGATTTAAATGATACCTCTTCTCACCTCTCCTTCCCATTACTCCCACTGTCCCACCACGCTTGCTGGTGAATGACTAAGATTTCTTTCACCCTCACAGATCAAAGATTAAAAAGTAATTTATATTATTGTTCCTAGTGAGATTGTAATAGTAACATGGTAATAGTCATTTGTTAGGAAGCCTCATTTACTGTTTCATGTGCTTGAGAGTCAAAGTATTATCACTTAAGTTCAGAGTTTTGATGCATATAAATTAATATTTTTTAATTCCTTTCCTATTGTTATTAGGATAACAAGCATGGGATTCTCATTTGTCATAGATTTACTATGCTGCAAGCCTCATATTGAGTGCTTTGCTGATACTCTCCCATATATTCTTCATGCCAATCCTATGAGGCAGGCTATGTTATCCCTGTTTGATCGGTAAAAGACCTGTGTTTTAGAAAAGAGAAATAATGTGCTCAAGATCACATATTAACATGTATTCAAGTGAGTTGGTTGACCCCATATGAATTGTTGGGAATAATTTTAAGCTTTATAAGTGTTTTATTTTTCCCTAAGATCTGTCTGTTTATTGAGAACTAGAATCTGCACTGGATTAATTTGTCAGGCAGCTGAAAAGAAAAACAATTCTATTTCATATAATTTATGAAATATTTTGGATTGGGACTTCACAGCAGACTATCTATGAATAAGATCATTATACTCAGGAAATTAATTGAAGTTTTATTATACTATAGGATGTATCAGAAAATTGGCTAAAACCTCCAACTTTTTTAATGACAGGATTACTCACTGTCAGGCAAAAATAAAAGACTGCTTCTCAGCGTTCACCTTTCTGTTTTCCTTTGCTTCCTTGACTATTTAAAATATTTGTCATTTAGGTATGTCTCTCAAATTCAGTGTTTTCAGATTTTTCATGTATAAAACATATGGCAAAATGAAATGATCTCTAAGGTCCCTAAAACCTCAGAATTTTGTGAGATTGTGGCCACTCAGAGCCTAACAGGGAAACATCAGCAATATAATACCCTTCTGTCTCCCTTTTCTTTCCTGCTTCTGACTGTTATTCATCGGAATATTTTTGAGACAGCAGGTGTATACTAAGGTGAAAGTACATTCTTTTCTGCTTTTCACTAAAAAGATGAAAGTAGATAAATAGGACATTTATTGCCTGAGATATATGTCCTTTTAAAATATAACTTAAAAAAAATAGATACAGTAAGTATTAAAAAAAAACACCAACCACTTTCCTTTGTAGTTAAAATTGAGTGCTTCTATTTTGAGGATTAGATACATATAATTCTAATGGAAATAAAGCTTATACATTTAGATTCATTATCTCAGAGCATTTGGTATAACACGCAAGGCTGTATTAAACACCTTCATGGTAACAAGATACATCAGTGAGAAGGGATACAAATGCAGGTAGTGTATTCTTCCTTTGCATGGTGATTAGCACATATATTCTCTCTCCAATCTGACTTATGTACTGAAGAGAAATCCTAGATAGTGTTGGAGGAGAAATAAATTGGAAAACATTCTTTCTTCTCCTGAAGCTGAGCTTCACATCATAACTTAATTATTTGTGTCTCAGATGTTGGGATTTTCTCAAATGTCAGTGATTGAATTAGCCAATACTTATTGATTCTTGACCCCTTCTTTAGTACAGTGCTGGATGCTGTGGCTTGAAGCAGTGTAGGGTATTGTCATCAGCAGGATGACTTGTCTTCTTGAGGAGATGGCAGACACACACAGAATAATTAAGGAATAAACAGGATGAAAGCAGCTACCATCCACTCGATACTTCCTTTGTGCCAGTCTCAAAGTTAAGTGTTTCATGTATATAATGGGAACAAAAATGTACCTTCTTGTCCGTACCTGAAGGCTCAATTCCCTTTGGAGTCACATCAAAGAGAAGCATATATTCAATATCAGAAAGCATTTAAAATAGCATGCATGCATTCACTGAAGACTCCTGCAGATTTATGTATCAATGTATTTGTGTTTGTGTGTATGATACATATCATGATAAATGGAAAAACTGCTTTTATAAAACCTCTTTATATGGCTCCTCCAAGGTCCAAGGTCCACATCACTAATTTTGGCTCTAATTTTGTGCATCTTTGTAAAAAAGAATCTTTATATTGGCTTTGTATTTAGAAACCTACCTTTTACATTCAGGGTCAGTGTTTTCTGTTCCCCAGATAACTTTCTGCCTTTTGTTAAATAAATGTATAGTTTCTCTAGATTAATTTAAAAAATTTCCCCATTTATTCTCTCTGTCAACAGGGGTATGACAAAAACTGAGGAATACAAACAAAAGTCCTCCTTAGAAATGAGGGGTGATTGTAGAGAGTGAAAGAAAGACTGAGAATAATCATAGTTTCATTTTGTTGAGCCTGGTTGCATATGTCCTACATTGTGCTGTAGCATCTTATGTTTTACAATATTTTGGTAAACACAGATCTCCAATTGTTAGCAAATTCAGGATAAGGATCCTGATGTAACTTGAGTTTATTTTTGAAAGATGAGTGTGATTTCTTTGGCTGAGTGGTGATAGGAGGGTTTCTGAGAGAGGGAGCACCCTAAGTGGATGCAGAGAGGATGGCATAAGAGAAATATTCAGCCTGGTACTGTTGATCAGAATACAGTTGCTGACTCGATTATAACAAAGAATCAATATGAGGGATTTTGGCTTTTTTTGACAGGTGGTGAGAAGAGTGATGAAGGATTTTTTTTTTTGGCGGTACGCGGGCATCTCACCGTTGCGGCCTCTCCCGCTGCGGAGCACAGGCTCCGGACGCGCAGGCCCAGCGGCCACGGCTCACGCGCCCAGCCGCTCCGCGGCACGCGGGATCCTCCCGGACCGGGGCACGAACCCGCGACCCCCGCATCGGCAGGCGGATTCCCAACCACTGCGCCACCAGGGAAGCCCGATGAAGGATTTTTGACATAAGAAACCAAAGCGTAGAAATTTCTTGTTGGTGTTTTTTCTATGCAATATTTGAAACATTTAAAGGGATAAATCTATTCCATGTATGCCTCCCAAAATTTCTATAAAGCAAGTGGTGTTATCTCTCTTTTGCTGATAAGGAACCCAGTTCTCTAAAAGGGGAAGCAAGTTGTGACAATCACTTAACTTTTAAGCAATAGAGCCAGGATTTGAACCAAGTTGATCTGACTTCAGAGTTCATTCTCTTAACTATGTGCTTAGAAAAATAGACAACATTGCAGATGTTTCTTAGTTTAAGATCTGTCCTGTTTATTTCAACTGGACTTGGGAGAAATAAGAACTTTGCCCTTGTATATTTTGTTAAGCAGCTAAAAATGCAAACAACTCTGTTTCACATAAATTTATGAAATGTTTTTGGATAAAGCATTTAACAGCTGAATTTCTATTTAAAAGTTTGTAAGGGAATTTGTTAATGGAAGTTTTACTGTACTATAGAGATAGCCTATATGAAATAACCTTTTATGTGAATTAGGTCATCTTCTATTTCTTTATTTTACTTTTATTATTTAAGTGTTAGAAAACCTTGTATGACTTTCATTAATGATAACAAAATATCTATTGATTTAAAAAAATTATTTATTAATTTATTTTTGGCTGCGTTGGGTCTTCATTGTTGTGCACAGGCTTTCTCTAGTTGCAGTGAGCGGGGGCTACTCTTCGTTGTGGTGCACGGGCTTCTCATTGCTGTGGCTTCTCTTGTTGCAGAGCATGGGCTCTAGGCACATGGGCTTCAGTAGTTCTGGCAAGCAGGCTCAGTAGTTATGGCTTGCGGGCTCTAGAGCACAGGCTCAGTAGTTGTGGTGCATGGGCTTAGTTGCTCTGCGGCATGTGGGATCTTCCTGGACCAGGGCTCGAACCCGTGTCCCCTGCATTGGCAGGCAGATTCTTAACCACTGAGCCACCAGGGAAGCCCCTATCTATTGACTTTTAAAAAGTGTTTTATATAGACATTTATAGCATCTGTCTTACAATGTTGTTCAGATATCCAGAACAATGTTCTTTAGGAAGATAGGGGACATCTTTCTTGCTTTTCTGATTTTAAAAGGAATCTTTGTGAATTTTTACTAATCAAAATGATGATTGATGTAGGTTTTGTAAGCTGTGCTTTTGAAGATAAGAAAGATTTCTTCTAATCAAGAGATTTCTTCTTTGAAAATTTGCTAGAATGAACTTGTTAAAAAGATGATTTTTCAAAGTCTTCTTTGAATTTGTTACAACTTTTTACTGTAGTTCTATCATTTAAATTTTGTTCTGAATTTGGATTTTCTGCTTTGGTTTAAGTGGGGATCCATTTACAATTTATAATACATTTTAATGCAATTTATAATACCCTGTTCTACAGCCAGCACACTGCTATTCAAGGAAGATGAGGTGGTGTTGGGACAGAGGTATAACTACACGATGCGCATTTTTTTCTTGACGTAACTATGTTCAGTTTTAATATTGAGATAAATAACCAGTAGATGGTTTTACTTCTTAGATTTAGCTTAGCAGGAAATCACAATTGACTGTCTTCTCCAGTCACAGTTTTATGTAGAATTGGCTTTTGGGCTTTTGGCAAAGTGGTATAGGCATGTATGGAAAACTTGACCTTAGTAACAAGTCAGGGTTGTCTTCATTTACTAATCATTCATTATTTAATTTATATACTTTCATATAACTTTCATTGTTACACAAATAATTAGAGGTGACTTACCTCTAAGATAATTACCCAAATGGCCAAGATAAATAAGGAGAAAAGACTCCTGCTATGCAAGAAAGCAAATATGATTATAAAATCAAGTTCACAGCCAATAAACCTAAATTTTCCAGCCACTAAGGCCTACATTGCTGTTCTAGCTGAACTTCAAATTAGATGCAAACTTCCTGGCACCAACTTGAAAAGAAAATACATAATTAGCTATTTAGTTTTTACTACTTTCAGGGGAAGCAAAGCCTTTCCTGGTATTAAATTCTAAAGCTGAGGGCAAAGAGGAAACCATAGAACATAAAGTGGTGGTTCTTACTTTAAGGGGGTGAATCCCTCTGAATACCTTTTGAAAAATGTTTTTCTTTAGAAAAGTTAAAGAAACTTTAACTTTCAGATATCTGTATTGTAAATGATAAATTTACACTTACAGCTATCTGTATTGTAAATGATAAATCTTCCTTGAGGCTGAGTTTATTATTAACTGAGCTAGGGCAGTGCTTCTCAAACTACAATCTATAGGTACATTCTCTGAGTTGTATGAAAGTTTTAAAAATTGTAAGGGATTTTTTGAGTCTAAAATTAATATTATACATATTTAAGATGATGCAGATGATTAAGAAATAATTCAAAGGCATTATTTGCATTTGTGTTGATGTTATATCTTTGCTAAGGGAAAGTACAAATTGCATCATAGTTTAGGGCACAAATGAAGGTTTAACAGTAGTTCACACAGAGAAAAGTGATGGGAGCGTTTAGCTACTATGTGGCAGATAATACGTACCATAAGTGTGAGAAACTTATAGTAAACTGTGCCATTTATATTAGCTGATATCATACTATTTTTTACCATATATATTGTGTAGGTCCTGAGTTTGTATATATTAGCTTGAAAAAAGTTCATTAACAATAAATATAGTAAATAATCAGAAAAGAAATGTTTATACATGGCTTTAAGTTTTTTCTATTATTGTATTTTGGGATGCATTGTTAAATTATTGGCCCAACAGAAACATGAATCAGGGGCTATAAATCACTATCAAACAAAAATAACAAAGATATAATAACACTGACTGAAATGGTGTTTCATTGTGATCAAAATCAAAAGAAGAATCAAATCCAAAAGTGAAATGTAATTATACAAAAACGTATACACGTTTTCACTGTTAAATGTAATATTTGCAATATTGATTCTGCAAAACATCATTTATTACATTAAATTAGTTTTAATTTAAATTTTATTGATTTTTACATTTGTTTGTATGGATAAGAGTATGATAACAAAAGCTCTTGTTATAATAAGTTAATGCTCAGAGATTATCTGTGCATAGTTTAACACTGAGGCCTGTGAGAAAGTTTTCCTTTTTAAAGATTAGTATTTTACTCAGGTTTGAGAAACACAGAGTTAGGGGTTTAGTCCTAAATGGTTTCCTGCCCGTAGGGATTTAACAGACCATGCTTTCTTGCACATTTGAAGTTTGCTAAAGTAAAAGTAATAATGCTTACTCAGTTGCTGGGTCTGCTAGAATGAGGGGATTCCTTATGTGATTGGCATACCGAGACTGGTGCTTGAAACAGATGTTTATCAACAGAGAAAGTCTTGAAACCCTATCTGGTTCTGTATTTATGTTATGAGATTTATGTTATTTATGTATTTATATTATGAGACACATGGGTTTACTCTGACCGTTCAGACCAATGAACTCTTAGCTATTTTTACTGATTTGATAGAGAACCAAGAAATAGTTTATACTTAGACAAAATGACTAATTTTAGGAGGAAACTGTATCCACTGGAGAAATCTTATCCTTCTTGCAGGTCATCTGAGCAAATCTATGTAGTTGCTCTGAGAACTAGATTCCTCAGGCATCTGCCTCTCTCCTTTGCTTACCTCCTTAACAGTTTACATCTCTCTCACCACCACCCTTTTTATCTTGTTTTGTATTGGACGGGGCTTGGGGTAGTAATTTTGACCTTTGGGTTTCATCCTACCTATGATGCTGGGCACCTAGAAAGGTGGGTGGAACCATTCTTTCCATTACTACGTTAAGGAACTTGATCCTGAGGCCATTTCTACCTGTAAAAGAAGAATCTGAGTCACTGTGGTAAGACTGGTGTCCCTCGTGGGACCTTTTCTAAATCTAAGGGAAGTCCTGAGCCCTGTGTCCTTTGTGGAAGCCCAAGGTTGATATCAGCGTGAACTTCTTCATTCAGCAGATGTCGCTGCAGCTGGTATATCCATAAACTTGTTTGAGTCTCATTTATTTATTTATTTTCATTTTTTCAGGTGTAGACGGACATTTATGTGCTTTTCTGTGTTGCAGGAAGCAATTTTAGGCCAAAACTACTGTGGAGAGGATAATCACAATGGTGTTTCAATCACAATTAGTTCCAATTTTCCCTCTCTAGATAGGTTTGTCTGTTTTAGCATCTTGTCAGTTTTTTCTTCCCCAGAGCACATTGTCTTTTAAAATGAGTGCTGTTCAGGATAAATATACAATACACTCAACAGGGAATTTTGGTTTTGTATTTGAAAAAAATAAATCAGGAGACAACTGTTCAGGTTCAAAGATGTGTTTAGTGAAGGTCAAGAGGTGAATATACTCGAGATACCCAAACTAGTTATGTGTGCTTGTGAGTGCAAGATTAAGTCGCTTTCATCCAGCTGCAGACAAAATCTGTTGTGAGGTCTTGGAAATCACTGAAATGGCTAATCACTATTGAAATAACATTTTGGTAAAAGATGGTAAGAACATTCGTAGTTATCAGAGACAGCCATATAAGTTAGTGGTTTAGAATGAATTTCTCTCTTGTCTTCTGAAGTATTTCTATTAATATTAGTGATAAAAAGGTTTGCAATCAGATTGTTGTGTTCCGTGTTCCATTATAATATGTGGCGTGACACTAATTGGATTAACTTTACTTTGTAGTATCATGTTTATAAAATATTTAAGATTTTGTTGAAAAGTTTATAAAAAGCAAAAAACACAGTAGGATTATGGAGTTTACTTACATGTGTAAATATAAGTGGAGATAATTCATAAATGTGTTTATAGCTAAGATCTTTCCTCTAAGATACAGAATCATATATCCAATTGCCTACTTGACATCTTCTCTTGTATGTTTCAACAAAATTAATGCTCCTTCTTCCTTAGATGATATTTATTATTCTTTTTGGCAGCCTTTCTTATATTTGGTGCATTTCTTGCCTTATGAGTTCTCATGGCTTCAGAAAGAAATCCAACACCTTTAAGCCATCCTTACAGCTAGGGTATTGATAGGTGACCAAATCTCCACTATTCAGACCACCCAAAGGAGGTTTGATCAGGCAGCTATTGGCTACAGAAAGGAGGCACCATGAGGTTTTCTTCTGCAGAGAGTAGAAGCATAGACATCCATGGCCAGCAATGTATAAGACTCAGCCTGGGTGTTGGGAGGAGTGTTGTTTGCACTGAACCATGGGTCTCCATTAAAGAGGTCCTGGGGTATATCTTGGTCATTGTCTGGGCTTTCTAATGTTCTTTAATGGGTTTCTTTTTTGCTGAAAATGATATAGTAGCTTCTGTTGTTTACAATAAAAATCTTGAACTGAACTTTCCCCCTAAAATGATCTCTGTCTAGTGTGCCAAGACTCAGGAAATTGCACTACTGTTTATTTGGGTATTTGAGCAAGAAACATAGTTGTACATTATGGACCCCTGTCTCTTCTTCACTTCTGTTTCTCATGCAACACCAATTCTTGTTGATTTTTACCTCTTATATAGGTTTTGGATGGTTGCTTCACATTATCTTTACCATCTACTATCATAATTAAATATGAGGTTCTCTTCAGGGATGCTGTAACTATTTCCTAACTGGTCTCTACACTATAGCCAGAGTGATTTTTTCCAAAATGTAAATCTGATTTAGGACAGCAACCTCTGCTTGCCCCAGCTTAACTCTTCTCTATGTCTTTCTGTAACAGTTAAGATAAAGGCGAAAGTCCTCATTTTGTTTATAAGGCC
Source organism: Tursiops truncatus (assembly GCF_011762595.2). Taxonomy (NCBI): domain Eukaryota; kingdom Metazoa; phylum Chordata; class Mammalia; order Artiodactyla; family Delphinidae; genus Tursiops; species Tursiops truncatus. Next base: position 55,780,349 of record NC_047045.1, on the reverse strand, counting down.
TTCTTGGGCTGTTCACTTCCTTCATCTCCATCTTCATCTCCCCCATTTTCTTCTACCCAGCCAAACTTTCAGTCTCTCTTATTCATTATACTCTGCCGTGCTCCAGGTCCTTCACGCAAGCTGTTTCTACTGTCCTAAATGATCTTCCGTCTTCTCTTCAGCTATAACTCTCATGCTTCAGATCACAGATCTTTCTTCATATCACATCCTTTCCTTTTTCTGAGATAAAGGATCTCATTATACAGTCTCACAGCCAACCTCTTTTTTAAGGAGGCAGAGATTTGTTTTGACATATATTTTTTGACCCTTTGATTATTTTTGTGATACTTCATCCATGTAGACAAGCCCCATGAAGGAAAAGTACTGAAATGGTATTTGTTAGAGCATTTTAAATACATTTCACTAGGTTTCCCAAGCAATTAAAAAAAATTTAAATTATGTGTTACCTTTGTAAACTGAACTTCTTCTTATCCTCTTTGTTAGGCAGTATAATATAGAGGCTAAAGAAGATGGTTTTAGTGTTAGACTTGGATTGAGTTCTGAACAAGTTAAGTTACTTTTCTGAACCCCACATTCTTCTGTATAACATTAAGCACTTTACATATTCAGTATCTTTCTCACTGGAATGTTGGATGATTTAAATAAGATACTTTTACTGTTTTAAATAGTTCCATTAATATAATCCAGTTAGCCTCCATCATCATGGTGCTATGTGTAGCACATCATCTGCTATGTGTAGATCACTGTGCAGAATCAGAGGCAGTAGAAGTTTAACTTTAAGAAGTTTACTAATGAGTTTGGAAAATTCTATATATTATAAACTCCAAGGTAGGAAATGTAAAATTTGTTGATTACTTACAAAGGTATATGTTCAATCATAGGAATTCCTAGAGAAGGTAGGGATTAGGCTCCACAGGGGAGAAAAAGAGACCACAAGCCTTCTAAACAAAAAGGAGGGGTAAAACAAGGCAAAAAAGCATGTTGTATCATTATGAATTGTGAACTATGAGTTCATGCTGGTGATTCATGGCAGATGAGCAACACAAGGTTTATATGGCCCATACTTGTGAGGATTCTGAGTACCAGATGAAGTGTATGGTATTATCTGTGTCTGTGCATACACTTGGTTACATCTAGCAGATGTGTAACACCATGATTGGAGTGTCACTGCCAGTTCATGGTACTTGCAGAGTTTAGTCACTACTTGTAGGATCATTTAAAAGTAATTACTTTTTTTTTTTTAAGTTATGTAAACAGTTCTTAGGGAGATATTTGGTAATTTTCTAGTTAGAAGGAAAAAATGTTGGAGACCTATCCCTGCTTCTGGTTATCCTCAAGGGAGAAGAACTTGATCCTCTTCTGTGTGCCTAAGGTGTTTCCATTTATCTTATGAATATTAGTGAAATCCTGAAAGTACATCTCAATAATAGATTGAGTCAAAATTTTGAAGTTATTGAAATATCCCTCTTCCCTTCTCCACATTCTCCTTTTGCGGGGGGGCGGGGATGGTGGTTTGGGAAACACCTGTGCTTGATTGTTGGTCAGAGTTCCCACTGTTACTTGTTTTGGCTGAAACTATTTTCTATTTTAGTTTCTACAGTACATCCCAGAGGGAAGCTTTAAAAAGTTAGCATGGGAATTGAAACTCTACAATTTCTCAATGTTTGTGTTCACTCATTGAGCCTTCAGTTAGCATTTATGAAAACAAAATACAGTCCTTATTTGCTCTTAGGGCAACAAGAGCACTGTTGGAGTGGAGGTCACTTGTTCACTTGCATCATGCAATTTTTCTGGTTATGTTTAAAAGGAATGTTTTGTTGGAAGAATATCCTTGGTGATTATATTTGCTAAGAGGAAGTTGAATTAATCGTATTTCAGCAGTCAGAGAAGTATTTGCCTGTTCTTCCTTTCCTCACCATTGACCAACACGGCAGTTTACAATTGACCAGGTGTGTTTTGGTGGGGCTTTTTTCCTTTTTTTTTTCTTTTTTCTTTTAATAGCAGCTGGATTGGTAGCATTGGAGATGGAATAGCTTATCCTAGAGAACAGTATTATGCTTTGTTCCAGTATTGGGAACGACTAATTCCACTAGAGCTATCTTAAATTAATGTAGGCTCAGGAGACTTCAAAAGGGCCTTGTAGTTTCAAAAAATTTTATATCACATCCTTGAATTATAGAAGACTAATCGTCTTGTGACCAAAAGCAACAATCTCTGCCTTTGAGGTGATGATATCATTCTTTTTTGCTTTTTTGTTCCCTGGAACTTCAGTTTCTTTTATCATATTTGGATGGTTTATGAAGTGACTTGGGAAGACAGAAAATAAATGTAACCCCAGTTTTTTCTACCACTGCGTTCGTGCCTCTTTTGTCTTTCCAAATTTTACATTTAAAGTGTAAGCACTTCTTTCGTCTCTTTTTCTCACCTCACTTGGACTCTCTTCTTTATTTCTCTGTATTCGATTTCTCACTTTTCTCTCATGTTCTGTGTTCTCATTCCCTTTTGCTTTTTTTACACTTTGTCTTATGCCTCCTAAGGCAGGCACTGTTTTCAAAAACAAGCAGGCAGATTTTCTGTTTAAATAATACATTGTAAATAAAATAGTAAAAATATGTTTTTACTTTGATAGTTCCTATTTCTGTAATCCCCATAACAATCCTCTCAAACAGTATTTTTATTATATCTCTGGCACTTATCTTTTTTGGGGACTGATTTTCATCAGTAAAATGGTAGCGGAGAGGTGGATGGCTGGGGTGAGTGGTGTCAGAGCCAGGCTGCAGAATCAGGTCTCTGACTTCAGAGCCTGAATTCTTAACCTTTTCATAGATGGGAATATGAGTTCCTTTGGGTGAGAGTGGAATGAATGTTATTCCTTCCTTTCAAATCCTTTATAAAGTGTCTTCTATTGTAATTTGGAACTTCAGGGTTTACTAAAAGAAGCAACTTCCTTGGTTGCCAGTTGAATTCTTGTAGCCTGATTATCCTTGAACCTGAGAACTCAGCTGAGAAATTTTGCTCAAGCTGAGTTGTTCTCTGATTGATCATTGCTTGCCATTTCCTTATTTAGTAGTTGTTGACTCTTGTCAACAACTAATTTTAAGTCAAAATAAAGTCTTATTCTTCTGGTATATGGTATATTAACAATTTAAAATAGATTTGTGGTACCCTTAGACAGACTGTGACTGCTGAGTAGGGTATTTTGTTTTTGGGAATATCCATTTATATGGAAATAAGTAAATACTGTACGCTCATTCTGGACTGACCTTAAGTTCTGGTCTTTCATTATTAACAGAATTAAGCTATATCCAGACAACAGGCTGGAATTGTTAATGTGATATTTAGTCTTTAGGCAGTTTCCAGAGACCGCAGCCTATACTATCTTCTCATACCTTTCAGTGTTCTTTTCAGTCTTGGTTCCTTTGAAAAGGCAAGTGATGATTACAAAATTGGCTACGGAATAAAGACTCTCTTGCCTTTTGGGGTAATGCAACATCTGATTATTCTCTCTGAAGTTGCTTTTCATTTTAGCAACTGCTTCTCAAAACATTTCAGTACCACATAACACAAAAGCTACACAGTTTGGAGAGCCATGGGGGTGGAGTGCCAAGATTTCAGAAATCAGAGAAATCTTAGAACAAAGATCTTCAACTTAGATTTATGAGTTTTATAGATGTTGGTAACATTATGTGTGTGTGTGTTTCCAGTGTGTATTTATATCAGATTTTAAAGATAAAAAGTGAAAAGGGTAGAGTTAGAAAGAAATAGGCAAGAAGGAGATGGGAAGGAGGGTTGATTCACATGGGTTGAAAGGAGTTAGGTAGAATCTTGAAGGGAAGGGTTGAGAAAGGTTTGAGTGCCTCTGTATTGGAAGTTTACTATTCTTTAACATTGTTATCTCATTTTTCACCTTTGAAAATGTTCTTTTCATACATTTTCCAGTTTTATTCTCTGTACTATTTGATAGAGAAAGGAATGAATATGACAAAGGAACACGTATTAAGGACCCGCCTAATCAGTGTGTTTTAGCACATCATACAGACAGTCTCATTTAGTCCTGACAGCAGACCTAAGGCGTTTAGGCATTCCAAGATAAAGAAACCAAGACAGAGAAAGGTTTAATTATTTGCCCAAGCTAGGGAGTTCAACAGATGGTTAAGGAGTAGGGAAAACTGGAGTCCTAAAAGATGAGAAAAGCAGAGCACGTTATAAAATCAGCCTCTCTTTAAGAGGGGGTGGGTGATTATTAATAATAGGTCTTTTTCATAATATGTTGCACAGATTTTCTGTGTCATACAGGTGAAAATGAAAATTCAGGTAGTCAAAATAAGGGCCAATTAGGTTCATGTTTTTGCTTTCTAAGATGTTGTAGGGGAAGGAGGTTAAACTGTAGCACAATGTTTGGCCCAGTTCCTAGATCTTTTTTTTTTTAAAATATAAATTTATTTATTTATTTATGGCTGTGTTGGGTCTTCATTGCTGTACACGGGCTTTCTCCAGTTGCGGCGAGCAGGGGCTACTCTTCGTTGCGGTGTGCGGGCTTCTTATTGTGGTGGCTTCTCTCTTGAGAGCACGGCCTTCAGTAGTTGTGGCGCGCGGGCTCAGTAGCTGTGGCTCACAGGCTCTAGATTGCAGGCTCAGTAGTTGTGGCACATGGTCTTAGTTGCTCCATGGCATGTGGGATCTTCCTGAATCAGGGCTCAAACCCATGTCCCCTGCATTGGCAGGCAGATTCTTAACCACTGTGCCACCAGGGAAGTCCCTCGTTCCTAGATCTTAATGTGTAGCAGGTAAACTTCCTGAGGTGACTAGTCTCCCAAGAAGGAGAAATGTTGTGCCATTTTACCTGAAACCTTCTTCTTACAGTTCTGTGTTTTCTGAAAGTTTCAGATGCTGTTCTTGAAAATAAAATACATTTTATTTTCAAATGTAAGTTGGCTACCTAGAACAAAGCCCTTACTCAGGGATTAAGAGAAATTGTATTCCTGCAGAATGTTGATGAAAAAGTTTTATGTTTTGTCAAGGCAGTTGAAGGGACATTTTCGGGAGAGTAAAGTTGTTGGAATAGAATCCTGTGAAGTTGCAAGTTCTGTCCTTTTGTGTTGGAGTTTGGGGGACGAATTTACTTTTTCTAAATGTGTGCCTCATTCTGTCCTTTAGAAACAAACTTTGTAATGTAGGGGGTGAATCTAGTAGAAGACATTATCTTAAGAAATAATGGAAGGTAAATGTTTGAAGAAAATAATAATAGACCATGAAAAAAGTGAGGGGCACCTGTGTCAACCTTACAAAATAATGGAATCTCTGGGGGGAACTGTCAACATTGAGAACATTGTTTTTCTCTCTCTTTTTTTTTAGAACATTGTTTAAAGTTATTTGATTCAATGATTTTTTTTTCTTTTTTGTTCTTTGAAAAAACAACACTGCTACAATTTTTGAAATTCTTCATTTTTGCTCACCTCTATCGGAGTTCACCAAGAGTTTATATGTGCAGAATTCCTCTGTTAGGTGCTAGGAGGAAAAAGAGGTTTCTGATCTTGAAAAGATTGCACTGGGGCTGGGGGGATGCACCAACCAATATGGTATATTTGGTACATAAGAGAGCATTATAGAAATGCTACAGACATGCAGAGCAGGAAACCTGAATAGATGGTTGTCAGATGTTGTCATAAAAGCCTTCCACTCCATGCTGAAGGCTCCAGATGTTGTTCTAGATTTTTGAGTGAACAAGATAGATGAAGTACAACTTTTTTGTGGAGTTTTTCAATCAGGTAAACAAATTAATTAGATTCGGTAAATGGCAAGTGCTATGAAGGCAATAACAAAGAATGGCATGTTAGAAGGAATCTTGGAAGGAACTACTTAACAGACCAAGGAATGTTTCACCAACATACGGTATTTGAGATGAGACCTGAATGATAAAAATAAGCCAGCTGAGGAGAGAGTACTCCAAGCGGAGGAAAATCCAGTGTAGAAACACTGACACAGACATAAGCTTGGATCTTAAAAAGGCAGAAAGAAGTCCACTGTTTCTGGAGCATGTTGAGTGAAAGCAGAAAGGGGTAGGAGACAATGTGAGAGAGGAAGGCAGGGGCAATATTATACTGAAGCTGAGAGGTTAAAGAGTTTGGATTTAATTCTCACTGCAGCGTAGAGATGAGAAAAGATTGTATGTTTTGAAAAAATCTCGCTGCCTGTAGGAAACTACTGTAGGGCTGCTGGTGTGGAATTCATGAAACCTGTTAGGAGCCTTTTCTAGTTGTCCTCCTGAGAGGTGAGAGGGACTTGATAAACTAGTGAGGTTGAAGAAAAGTTGGATGGATTGAGGAGACAGTTTAGAGGCAATAGGAATTGCCAGTGGATTACAAGAGGAAAGTGAAGGAAAGGGAAAAATCAAACTGATTTCTAGGTTCTTAGCTTTATTTACTTGGTATATCATGTTGCCACCTAATCAGATGAAGCAAAATTGGGGTGAGGAGAAAAAAGTTGATTAAAGGAAATGAGAAGATGAAAAATATTGTGAAAAATAAGACATTGCCTTCAGTTTAGTAACGGCCACATAAATGCTTAGAGATACTAATTTTACAATGAAGAAAAAGATCATCCCAGATGGACTGGGACCCAAATTGCTATTTCAGTTGTCACTAGTCTCCCTATCCAGCGGTCCTGATTATGGCTTCTTAAGCTGGCTGGGCATGAAATTATATTAGTGTTCATTAGTGTTTCTGGCATGTTCTTTGCTTCTGCTGGGAAAATCTCACTCAGGGCCAAGAACTAACTGTTTTGCACAGTGTGCTGGTGTTTTGGTAGCTATTCAACATGGTCTTCAGAACACACAAAAATGCTTTTCTTATTAAGGTAGAATATTACTTAGCCTTTGGACTTGGACTGGAACTATACCATTGGCTTTCCTGGGTCTGTACTTCTCAGCCTCTGTAATCACGTAAGCCAGTTCTGTCCAATAAACCTCTTTCTTTCTGTGTGTGTGTGTGTGTGTGTGTGTGTGTGTGTGTGTGTGTGTATTCGTTTGTTCCCTGATGTACCTTGATCAATACACCCTTTATATTAATACTGGTGTAAAACTATTCAGTTTTTTTGATTTTTATTCTCCAGACATCCAACATCCCAGTAAAGACTTGTTTTATAGAGATCTTTAAACCATGCAGTGACTGAATGAAGAAGTAGATTCAATATAAATAAGTGCACTGATAATGTTCTCATTATAGCATGAAGTTAAAAAGAATTGTGCATATTAAAATATAGTGATTCTTCATATGTAGTCCAGGGACCACTGTGGGTCCCCAAGACCATTTCAGAGGAGCTGTGAGGTCAAAACTACTGTCAAAATAACACTAAGATACTCCTTTTCCTTTTTTCCCTTTCATTTTCTCATGAGTGTATGGTAGAATTTCTCAGAGGCTACATAATGTGTAATATTACAACAGATTGAATGAAGAAGTAAAAATGAGAATCTAGGTATCTTCTATTAAGTGATACATTGAAGAGATTTGCAAAAATATGCCTCCATACTATATTTTTTGGGAAAATGTAGTAATTTTTCATAAAAATATTTTATTTTGGTTATATATAAGGGCTTTATTACTGTTAATATTAACTGAATTAACAAATGTTAACATTTTTGTCAGAGCCACTCGTATATATACAAAACCTTCTCTTAGAGCAATGGTTCTCAAACATTTTAGTTTTAGGAGACCCCTTTTCCACTCTTAAAAAATATTGAGAATATCAAAGAGCTTTTGTTCCTTTGAGTTCTTGTCTATCAATATTGACCATATGAGGAATTCAAACTAAGAAATTTCAAAAACATTTTTCAAAAAACATTTTTCAAAAAACATTTCAAAAAAAATGTTTGTCTCCTTCTCACTCATTCAGTCATTCAATTAACCAAAGAAGTTCTCATTGAACCTCTACTATATGCAAAGTTGTTTAATGCAATGTCAGTTCATTGCTAAGCTGCTCTAAATCTACCCTGCAGTACCTGCTGTATGAGAGTGGAGCTTGACCCTTTAAGCATTTCTCCTTTGTAACTAGCACAATGTTAAGCTTTGTCAGTAGAGGGTGCTGAGGGGGCATTTTAGTGGGAAGGAGCTTTTCCTCTTTTTTTAAAAAAACTTTTTGGCTGCATTGGGTCTTCCTTGCAGCACACAAGGTCTTTTGTTGTGGCACGCTGGCTCTCCGTTGCAGTGCACGAGCTTCTCTCTAGCAGTGGTGTGTGGGTTTTCTCTCTCTAGTTGTGGCACGTGGGCTCTGTAGTTTGCAGAACGCGGGCTCTCTAGTTGAGGCGCGTGAGCTCAGCAGCTGTGTCACGTGGGTTGCCCCGTGGCATGTGTGATCTTAGCTTTCTGCCCAGGGATGGCCCCCGCGTCCCCTGCATTGGATGGCGGATTCTTTACTACTGGACCGCCAGGGAAGTCCCTGGAGCTTCTACTCTTAACTGAACTTTGTATTTTAGTTTCTTCTTGCTGGTCCTGTGTAGCTGTACGTCCCCATTGCATGCAGTGCCTCATGAGCTTGCAGCCCCAGCCCTGGCCTGGTGACTACCGTGTCCTGTCCTCCCAGCACTCACATAGCTCACTCCAAACCCTGCTATGTGGGAGCATTTCCTGCTTGCCCTGCAGGTGTGGACCAGCTCTGGACTGAGTGACCCAGCAAAGGTCTTCCTTCACCACCGAGTGGGCTGCAACCACACCTTCTAAGGGGATCTGATTCTAGGCAGCCTCACTCCCTTTTCTACATTTTTTTTTTCTGCCTTGGGTATTGTGGTTACCTTTAGAGTTCTCTTTATACTTTTAAAGTCTCTACCCTCTTGTAGTTAATAATTCTTTATATTATACTTTTACTGTTACATTTACTGTGTGACTTCTCTCTTCTGATTGGACTCTGAATGAATCACGTGCTTTCTAAGAGAACATTATTACTCTTCTGTGGGAGATAAATGTTCCTATGTAAATTATTTAAAAATTGTATAAGAACATTGTATTGTATAATGAAGGGATAGAACCAGAAAGGCAGAAACTGTGTATTGAAGGCCGGGAAAGGTCAAGGTGGGCTGGGGCTGAAGAAGAATAGTGAGTAAGAATTGGCTAGGGGCTGAGATGAGGGGAGGATTTCTTATAAAAGCATGAACCTGTTCTGGAGGAGAAAACTGGCATGATATGTGGAGAAAATAGTGAGTGCTCTGTCAGTTTGGGGAAGCTGGTTTGTGAAGAGAAGTAGTGGGAGGTAATGTGGAAAAAGTACTTTGGGGCAAGATCATGGAGTGTGGTCAGTACTAAGCAGAGAAGTAGAAATTTCTCTCTGCTTACTTTGTAGGGAAAATTCAATGGATATTGAATAGAACTGATTTAATAAAAATATTGGTAATGTACAATAAAGGGGTTTTAGGAAGAAGTATGGAAACCTATTTATCATTCATTATTTTCTTAGCAATTAATCCTATTGTCTGTGTTACTATGTTTTTCCTAGAAGTATAGCTTAAAGATAAAATTTTCATTAATACAGAAAATCAATTGGGCATTATTTGTTTATCTAGATATTAGACTGTGGTGTTTATGAATATGGGACTTGTTTTCTTTGTGTCTTCTTTTAAATAAAAACTGCTACTTAGTCTAAGTACTTGCAGCCTCTCTCTTTTTTTAATGAACTGAAAGAAATGAGAAGTTCCTGGTTTTTGTATTGTGTGTTTTTGAAAGCCAAGTTGCTGTTAATCTGTAGGATTCAACTAGGATTTATTTTTAAAAGGCAAAAAAAAACCAACCCTGTGTTTATTTCCTAGGTATTTATCATTATTCATTTGATGTTCCTGATGTAAGATAGCATTCGTGTAGTCTTTTGTTTTTTTAGCATACGAATCTAATGCATGTTCATTGTAGAACATTCAGTGAATATATGTGAACAAAAATAAGAAAACAGAAGACAAAGTACAGCTTCCCCCTGATAGTGCAGTTAACATTTTGCTATGTATTTTTTGTTCTTTTCCAGTCATATGCATATTTATGTGTACATATGTGAATACACCCACACACCTACACAAATGCATTTATTTAGTATAAATATATATTTTCATAAATGAGCATAATATCTTATAATCTGCATATTTTATTTAACATATTATATCTTCCATTAAATGGTTTTAATAATATCATTTTTAATGACTTCATAATTATTGATCAAACTATTTTATCATAATTTTACAAATTGCCTCTTATTGGACATTTAAATACTTTTGCTTTTCTTTATTTTAAACAGTGTAATGATGAGATAGACATCTTTTTTAGGCTATAACTTTGTTATAGTTATATACATATACAAGTTATAAACATATACATGATTATTTTGCTAGTGTACATTCTTAGATTTGGAATTGCCAGACCAGAGGGCATATATCTTTTTATAAGGTTTTTGATTCTCATTGGCAAATTACTTTACAGGAAGGTTACACTTTAAAAAAATTATAACCATTTACATTTTTCTCCTCTGTCTTAAATGATATATTTGAGAACTCTATTGTTCAAGAGACTGTAAGGAATATTTGTAAGGCCACACTAAAGAAGTTTCATTGATAAAAATTAGTATGTTATATGTGTGTGCACACAGATGTTTCATTATTAAGCCTTGAGGTAGCTAAATTACAACTGAATAGAACTAAACTCATCAGAAATCTAAGGGATTAGTTAGCTGATAACAAAACAATAGTAAATAAGCTTAAATTATAACAAAAAGAATGAAGGAAGTACGTATTACACACTTGCTTGACTCTTCTGGTTGGTAGCCAGTTATTCTGGGAGTCTGTGGAAGTAATTTTTAGAAGTTGATAAGAATAGCATAGTGTTCTCTATGTTTGGGATGATGGAAGGGAATCTTGTGTCAAACAGGCAGCTACCTCCATGGTGCCTAGGGGGTAAATTGCCACTCTTTGAAGTCAGATGGCAGAAGGATTTAGACGGCTTTTTGATGCTGGTGCTTCTTCCTTTCTGGAACTGTGAAATAAATACATATTATTGCATAGCACTCAGAAAATGTAGCAATAGTCAGGCTGCATTGAAAGAAGCCCATTTAGCAGAAACACTCTATAGAAATAAAATATCAGCACTTCTAAAATTTTATTTAACTTGCACCAAATGCCCTTGAAGTGCTGAAATAGTTTGGACAAGGTTTTATTTTGTGGCTTTTGTCTTTCTAATGATCAAATTGATAATTCCTACAAATTAATTTACTTTGCTGATCCCATTTTCTTAATAAGAAAATTATTGTAGCTTAAAAGTGCAACTGGCTGAAAATTGCTAAATGGTCTTAATGGTAAATATCATACTATATAATTAAAATGTGAGACAAAACATTTTATTTCAAAGTTTATTTTACAATGGAAGAAAATAACTATTTGAAAGCCTGTAAATCATTTAGAGAGCACTACTTTAAAATTGACAATCAGAAGCCATAATTGATGCAGACTTATAAAAATAATTAAAACCCACTACTACCATAATATGTCGGTGAAAAAAGTTGTAATAGCGTGGAGAAATAGGTCACTAGGTTTGTGAAGAAGCTGAGGCCCAATAACACGAAGTAACTTACCCAAGATCTCAGGGCTGGTCCTACTTAAAAGCCATAACCATAATTGATCTGTTCTGCTGTGGTAAATATGAATGACATCTCTGCAATTCAGCCATGGACTTCGGAATGTGAGTATAACCAAGGATAGAAACATCCTGCTTCTATAAATTGTGCTGGGATCCAGGATATCCTATTTAAAAGAGAAAGACATAATTTCTTCAAAATATACATGGCCATTTTATTCTGTTAATGTGCAATCTGCGAGAATCAGGGGAGAACAAAGGAGAAAAGAAAAGAATTCCAGGTTACAAGAGAAGATGAGTACTGGGAAAAAGGAAGTGAAAGTAATGTCAATTACTATCCCTATAGTAAGTTTATTCTGTACTTGGCTTGGTAACTGACAGTGTTATCACATGAAATCTTCACAAAAGTTCTGAACCCTAAAGTACCACTGACCAGGAATTAGTAAAATTTGAAATTTCGGTTTCATAAGTAGTTGAAGCCCTCTTATCTGCTGTGATTTGAACTTGCTGTTGGGGGTTAATTGAACTAGTTAGATGGGTAGTCAATGAGTGTTTAGTGTGTCATGACAACAGTTACTGTGTTTTAAGGAGGAGACACAGAGGGTTGATTAAAATTCTTCAAGTTCATCCGTAAGAGAGGTCCAAGTGTAACAGTTGGTTCTGTAACACTGGGTTCTGTAACACTACATCTAATACATTTTGGTTAAAATTACACCCTGGGGAAAGATATTTTACAATAAAATTTGTGTTCTACCTTAAGTGTGATAAATGGGTGTCATTACTTAAAATGTAAATAGTTACATTTTTGTGATACATGTCTTTGTTAAAATCCAAAGGGACATGAGAAAAACTGGTTGTTTTTCTGAAGAGGTCCTAGGACTAATATCAGCAGCTAATGTATACTTAGCACTATATGACTTTGCCTGTCATGCAAGGAGTGTGTGTTTGGGGGTGGAACTATGAGGAATTGGGAGGTTGAGACTTTATGTTCTTTGCCTCCTCATGATAGATTACCAATGAATGTTTAAGCCAAAGGTAGTGGAGTAGATTAGTGATTTTCAAACCAGATTTCTTGCAGCTCTAGAAGAGCTTAGGGACTATTACTGAATTGGGGACAATAGCAATGGTGATTAGCTGACAGGTTAGGAGGAGACTTCAAGTAGGTGAATCTACTGTGTGTCAGAGTCTCAGCTCTAGAAGTTTTGGCATGTTAAACTTCAGTCCTCACACTTACACTGCAAAGTATCCATATTCCCCGAACAAGTCCAGAGTTCTAGTCCATTGCAGAAGGTCACACAACTTGCATAAATGATAATCTTGGGATCTGAAATCAGAAATGATTCCAGTGCTTGCACTCTTAGCCCCTCTCTACATTAGTATTATGAATGGGGAAAAGGAAAAATACACTCCCTATGTAAACCAGGCCGATAACATATTTCTTTTGTTTGTTTATTTATTTTGTTTGTTTGATAAAAGACCTTTGTTTAGCAAGACTAGAGATTATTTAGAGTGGGATCTGGACTTGAACCAGGCTCTACATGGTCTTTTTGACTTAGAATAAGTTACTAATTGTGCCTCAATTTCCTAATTTGTAAAATAGGAATAATAACATGTTGTGAAGAGTAAATGAACTTGTACATGTTATGTACTTTGAACAATGTCTGTTACCCACTATAAATTCAATTCATCTACCTACTTGTTTGATACCTTTTTATACCTCTGTTCTGGAAGATAGTCTTTTAAAATTAAATTTGATACTCAGAATAGATTAGTATTTTAGCTTTCTTTCTATTATTATATTTCCCCTTTTGCTTATATATCTATTTAGCTTTATTTTATGTAATGTCATTTCAGGTTCCTATATGATAGTGGATTCTTCAGATCATGACCCTGGAGAAAAAGCCAGACTTCAGCTGCCTACAATGAAGGAGAACGACACTCACTGTATCGACTTTAGTTACCTATTATACAGCCAGAAAGGATTGAATCCTGGCACTTTGAACATATTGGTTAGGGTGAATAAAGGACCTCTTGCCAATCCAATATGGAATGTGACTGGATTCACGGGTAGAGACTGGCTTCGGGCTGAGCTAGCAGTGAGCACCTTTTGGCCCAATGAATATCAGGTAATCACCTGTTCTTTTCTGGTTCATGCTTTGATGTCATTGGATCTCCCTGTGTATGTAATACTTAGAGGTAAATACTAGCCCCATAGGAATGAGAGATTGTTTCTTTAGCTCTCCTCCAGTGTTAGGCTTGAGGAAATGTTTGACTACATTGGCACAAAATCTTCAAAGTAGGGAAAATATTTCAACATATGGAAAAATGTAGTTAAGGTACAAAATTTGTTGGTTGTTTGGCAAAGAGCTGCTTATTGACAGATATATTTCTATGTCTCTGTTCAGGAAGAAATAGGCTTTTTGAGTTGAGTGTACGATTCAGACTGGATTGGTTTACTGGCTTCTTGAAGATAACATTTGAAAAATAAACATGAAATAGTGTTTCATGAAATATGTTATCTAAGGGGGAGGCATTTTCAGTAATTTTAAAATATTTTTGTCAATTACATGGAGTATAAAAATAGGCAAACAAAACCTCACCAAGACTTGAGTGGGGGACAGTTTTGACTTAAAGGTAGCACTGAAGAATTTCAGTAAGAGTTTAGAGTCTTCATTCTAGTGATGAAGTGAATGCTTCATTCCATCCCACTGCCACTTGACTGCCTCTAATTACTTATTATTACTCATAAGTCTCCCTTACATGGCCTATCATGGCTTCTCCAGCCTCAACTATAAAAAAAAAATAAGCAAGCAACAAAAAAAGTTGTCCACATGTCTTTGGATCCTTTTTCCCCCCCAGAAACATTTGATTTAATTATGAGTAAACCAGACAATGAATAGTGTCAATACCTACATTGTGATTTGTGTGACAGAGTTTATATGGTTGAACCAAAGAAGTCCATTTACCAGTTTGGAAAGTTGTTCAGTAATCTTCATTGTAAGGTTCAGGACCTGGTAACAGAAAGTTACCTCTTCTGAAAGTTCACTTCTGTGTTAGATCTTGAAATTTAAACTTTTAAAAGATTTGCCTGTTCGTAGCTTATTATAGAACCTAATGGGAATGAGTTTATGTAAAGGTATATTTTTTATTATTGTCGGTGAGTAATTTATAAGCTAATAGTTTTATTTCTGCTCTTTAAAAAAGCATGTTAGGCTTATCTTTATTCCTGGGAAGAGGGGAGAGGAAATCAATGCATTCTTTTAATTGCTTTGTTTTGAGTTGATTTTTTATTTTATTAGAAGTCTCTTCATACAGGTAAGGTTCTCCATTCAGGGTTATGTGTCTATGAAGATTTCAATGGATTTTTATTAGGTACTAGTTGATTCCATTATTCCTGAACAGAAAGATGTTTCTCTTCAGTCCTGGAGAGCCATCTGCTTCTTCAGGGTGCATAGCTCTGGGCGGGCTGCTTATGTGGTAGGTGAGTGGGTGGAGGTGTGTGAAACTAATGCTAAAGCACTGAAGCAGGATTAATGGGCGCATCTATGACAACAGTGGGTTGATAACTGTCATTGCTGGGTCACCCTTACAGCACATTATCATCATACTGATTTCTTTAGAATCTGCTATTGGAGCTTAACATAACACTGAAAAGAAAAAGCTCTGATTCAGCAAAATAAAACTGTCGACAGGTTCAGCCTCCTTAAACTAAATTAAAGCTCAGATAACAAATCTAGCAAAATTATTAAAAATTTGGGTTCTGGAGTAAGGTTGCATATATTCAACCCTGTTTGTTGTTTGCTACCTGCATAGATGGTACATTAAAGAATCAAATTGTTAGTTGCATCTTTGAAAATAAAACCTATAGAAGTAGATTTTGATAAATCCAGCAAATAATGTGTCTGTGGTATCATACGGCTGATCCTTTGTAACTAAGAAATGGCATACATGTAATTACTTTTTCCTATTTTTTTGCTAAGATCTATCTTTGAATCACTGATATTAATAACATTTTCTTTTTTTTACCAAATTGTAGTTTCTATTTTATTTTATTATTTTTTATTGAAGTATAGTTGATTTACAATGTTGTGTTAATTTCTGCTGTACAGCAAAGTGATTCAGTTATATATACATATATACATTCTTTTTTCTATTCTGTTCCATTATTGTTTGTCACAGGATATTGAATATAGTTCCCTGTGCTATATGCATTAGAACCTTGTTTATCCATTCTACGTGTAATAGTTTGCATCTGCTAACCTCGGACTCCCAGTCCATCCCTCCCTCACCCCCCCAATAACATTTTCTTACGGCACAGATTTCTGGAATGTTAATTTTAATGTTGAGTTATAGTACCAAGAGCTGGATGAACGCTTCTTTGTTCAGTCTCATTTTGCATGACACAGCTGCCTAGGTTACTTGTACCTGTGGTATTTTAAAGCAAACAGTGCAAAAGGAACCTGTGCAAGTTTCAGCCTGGCTAGTGAGATCATTTTGGAAATCTTTTGTTCGAGAAAATGATTGCTAAATACATAGAACCTGTGGGTAAATGTCTCTTTGTTGCAGACTGAAATTTGAGCAATAGGTCATTTCTTAAGTGATTACTTTGCTTCCACATCCTTTTCCTTAACTTGCAAAACTTAACAATCAATGAGAGCAAATAACAGAGCACAATATTTTTTATTCATGTGCTTAGTGCTCAATAAATTACTTGATTGATGTTTTCATCGATTTTGTCATTTAGATACCTAGTGGTATCTGTATATCAGTTAATTAGAAACAACTATATTAATGTAGCATTTTTGCTATTAGGAAATAGCATGAAAAACTTTTGACTATTGCTTAATGCAGACTCTTTATGGATTTTTAAAAATTAAAATATAGCCATTGCAATGTGCCATGTTATAAGCCTACTCTTTCATTCTTAAAGAAACACTGCATATTTTTAATGTTCTCAGACTCTAGATTAAATAGAGTTATGATATTCATAGAAATTGTTCTCCTTGGTTCCACAGTTTACTCAGCTTCTCTTCTCCAGAGGTCTTACACTCTTCAAACTTGTTCTTTAACCTTGTTTTTTAACTTCTTATTTTTCTTTTGTGTGTCTAGTGAAGACTCCTTTCTCTTCTTTGCTTGAGCCATTCCTTATCTGACCACCCCTTTGGTACAACCCCTTTTCACCCAACTTTAGCAATAACAACAGAAGCAATCAAAAAGAAAATAGGCTGAGAGAGCTCCTACCTTTAATTAGTATAGGATAACTTTTGTATAAAAACCGTGATCCTGGGAGTGAAAACAAAATACTCCTTACAAGTAACTCTTCTCTTTTCCATTTTCCTGTTGAACTAAATATCTGAAAAAGATATAGCACACCTTTGGTGTGATTTTCCCTTCCCAGAGATTCCATGTTAGCAGATGACTAAAGAGAAGATTGATGTGGTAATTTAATTACTTAAGCTGTGGACTATTCAATAATGAGGAGATGCCAGTTTTTAACCCCAAGAAACTTAACCTCTGATTTGAAAAAAAAATACGTGAAATTGTGAAATGAAGGCAAAAATGATTTTCTGAATAATGAATTTTGGTTACCTGGAAGATCAGGATAAGGGTCCTTGTCTCTGGGACCAGCCCTTCCTGGGCAAATGTTGACTCTACTATTTAGCGTATGTGCAGCCTGGGGAATATTCCTTAATCTCTTTGACTGCAGTTTCCTCATCTGAAAAATGAGGATCACAACAGTACCTACCTCACTGGGTTGTTCTAAGTACTGAATTAATACACAGTGTTTAGAAAAGTATCTGACACATAGTAGAGGTTTACCATAAATTAGGTTGACGTTATGATGAGTAAACAAAAAGATTGTGAACTCTATTGGATTTAATAAGTGCTCAGCATTTTCTTCTATTGTGAAAGCATGCTATTCTTTTCTTTTTGAACACAGGTTTTTTTTTAGAGCAGTTTTAGGTTCACAGCAAATTCGAGAGGAAGGTACAGAGATTTCCCCATATACCCCCAGTTCCCACACATATATAGCTGCCCCCATTATCAACATCTCCCACCAGAGAGGTACAACAGAAGAACCTCTATTTGGTACAATAGATGAACCTATCTTGACACATCATAATCACTCAAAGTCTGTAGTTAATTTTAGGGTTCACTCTTGGTGTTGTACATTCTAAGAGTTTAGACAAATGTATAATGACATGTATTCATCATTACAGAATCAGAGTATTTTTACTGCCCTAAAAGTCTTGTGTGTTCCACCTATTCATTCCTCCCCATCCCTACTCTCTTTTTCTTAGGTTTTTTGTTTATTAAAACATCTGATTTTTTGGCACATTATTAGCATGAGGTCACACCATGCTAACCTCTGGGGATATACAGGTAAATTCCTTCTCTTGAAGCTTACAGTCTAGCTTGGCCCTGTAGAAGATAAAAATGTAAATCAGATGTAGAGTCTGCCTTTAAGGAGCCTAGTCCAGATGGGAAGGTGAGATATATGTAGATAAAACTTTGAAACAATGTAGCATTATTAAATGACTTAAGAGGGGCAGATCTAAAATGTAGTGGGGAAAATGAAAACAAAAGACTTGTTTCCAAAGTAATTTGAGGCAGAAATGGGACTATAATTCTTGTTGCTTGATTTCTCTATTCCTAGATTAGTTTGCTTTCCACCGTACCTCATTGTTTTTGTTAAACCACCATTATTTGGAATGGACACTTTCTATAGTGAAACACAACAAGCAAATGTAAATTACATTTATGACATAAGCATTGCAGTGATACAACTAATATATAAGGAACTGTTTCTCACCTGTGTCTTCAGAAGCAATAGATGTCTTTTTAGCTCAGTATACTAATTATAGAAAGTATCATATTACATGTATTTTATTTGCCATGGTTACACGTTGCTAATTCTTCCTGTTTTTATAGGCCTTAAGTAAGTACTGTAAATTTTTTAATTGCTCTAAACAGAAGTAAAAAGAAAAAAAAAAAACAGCAACCCAAACATTATGAGTTATTATCTCAGTGTTAAATTTCAACTGAAGATCAGCATACCTCTAAAAGTGTTATTTTCTCCACTCTGGAAATCTGACCTGTCTCGTATGTGTAAAACTAAAATTCTGCTCTTGGATTAAATCCATTAGTTTCTTACTGAACAGTGAGGTTGTTACCAAATGAGGCAGGCAGACATAACTTCCAAAACTATTAGTGGAAACCTAAACTGCTGGTTTCCATTAACTGGGTGCACATCATTAATCACAAAAACGTTGTGTGATGAAAACTACAGGGGTTTGGCCTGAAATTGGAAAGTGATAATATAGCTGAATATGCCTTTTTTTTTTTTTTCTTCACCTCCTAATTCACTGAGAAATAAATGCTGAACTTTTGCCACCCATTTTCTTCTTAACATTTTTCACTGGTTTAAAAAAATGTAAGAACTGGACAAGCATGGGGTCTTTTGTTTTTGTCTCCTTTTTAAAAGTTTATGTTAACATGCATTGCACTGATATTTTGGCAATGGAATGTTTGTTACACTCCAGAGATACTACTGCTTTGGATCCAAGAAGATTGGGATTTAAACCAAATGACTGTTTACTTAAATAAAAAGTCTCTAAAAGATTGATCTCGAAGGATGGAGCTGAAGTTAGAGCATGCTCATGAACCATCCATGCAAAGAGTGGGAAAGAGGATATCACTCCTGTGCCATAGCTCTTGGAATGCTCCCAATTTTTACTGCTCTTCATCCAACCATGTAGAGCCCCACTGAAGAGAGGAGGGTGGCAAGATTTTTCTTTTGTAGATGGATTTTCTTTCCTAGTCTGCTTGAGCTGCCATAACAAAATACTATAGACTGAGTGGCTTAAACAACAGAAATTTATTTCTCTCATGGTGTGAAGGCCAAAGATCAAAGAGTTGGTCTATTTGTTTCCTGGCGAGAGCTCTCTTTCTGGCTTGCAGAAGGCTACCTTCTCCCTGTGTCCTCACATAATGAACAGAGAGAGCTCTCGTGTCTCATCCTTTTCTTATAAGGGCACCAGGCCTATTGGATTAGGGTCCCACACTTTTGACCTCACTTAACCTTAATTACCCCCTACAGGTCCAATCTCCAAATACAGTCACATTGGTGATTAGGACTTCAACACATGAATTTGGTGGGAGTGGATACAATTCAGTGCATACCACTAGGTATATCTTATAGCTGTAACTTCATTTGTAACCATTATAAATGACTCTGGCTCATTATCTTGTATGACAATATTGCAGATATTATTAATTTCCTGTTGAATAGTCATTCTACTCACTTCTTTCCACGTTGGCTAGGTACCCTCCCACCTTACTTACTTTCCCAACTTACTTTGCAGGTAGCAGTGGTCATGTGACCAGCTCTGGCCAATGAGTTATGATGGAAAGTCAGCTGGGAGACTTCTGGGAAAGGTGTTATTCCCTAATTAAAAAAGAGATACATGTTGTTGCATGAGAACATGATGCTTGGCACTATGGCAGTTATTTTGTAACTCTGAGGAAGAAGATAACTGAGGGTAACAGAGGAAAGTATGGAAGGAGCCAGTGTTCTACTCTCAGACAGAATAATAACACCAGCAACAATAGCAATAACAATAATAACTTTCAAAGCAACTTTTAGTTGAGTATTCTCCTATGCAGCCCAAAGCATCCTAATATATCATGTCACATCTTTGTTGACCTTTCAGTCAATCCCACCTCTCAACACATGTTTGTAGATAGCACATGTGAGACATATGGCAGAATTAAAAGTATACGTATCTATCTGTGAATGAAACAATTAATATTTTTCAGTCCAGTTGCAGGGAGAAGACAAAGCTATATACCTGAAAATGTAAATAGGACTGTAATAGAATGCGTCAATGACTGAAGGGAGTAGAAGGAAAGGAAAGAAGGATAATTTGTTGAGTGTCTACCATGCATAAGACACTGAACTGGATACTTCCATATATGTCATCTTTACTTTGTTTTAATATTTGATCAAGTGCTAAGTGACTGTTTCTTATCTTCATACATGGACCAAGTTGCTGGTTCTTAAGTGGTTGAAATTATTCCCCTTTTCCTCTTGACTAATTTAACCTTGCTTTTAAAATTTTGGAATTTAGCCGTATCAGTGACATCTGAAGTTAACTAACTTCACAACTAAGTAGGCTTATTTTAGTTCTGGTAACAGTAATTGCCTAACATGGGCATTTTGGCTCATTTTTACACTGGCACCATACCTTCTGTTTGATAGGCTGTTAACAAAGCAGCTTTTTGCTGCTCATTTTTACTCTTAATGTTTCCTTATTTGTTTCATTTAAAGTACTCCAAATAGGATTGAAAAAACTTTCACGTTATTATGGTCATTGTTTTCTTAAAACTTATCATCCTATGAGGATGACTTCTCTCTGTTTCCCGACGGTGATTTGCTTTTCTTATAAAACAAAAGTTCCTTTGGACTCTGTTTGCATTGATTCATTGATGAAACTTACAGTGTGTAAACAAATGTAAACGAATGAAAAAGAGAGTCCTGTTAACACAGTAATTATTGCAAGCAGATGACAGAAGTCTGTTGTTATTCTACTAAATCATACCTGTTTTCATTTAGTGTAGCAGGAGCTGTCAAGTGTCCCTTCACTAATTCTTTTTTTTTTTTTTTTTTTTGCGCTACGCGGGCCTCTCACTGTTGTGGCCTCTCCCGTTGCGGAGCACAGGCTCCGGACGCGCAGGCTCAGCGGCCATGGCACACGGGCCTAGCCGCTCCGCGGCATGTGGGATCTTCCCGGATCGGGGCACGAACCCATGTCCCCTGAATCGGCAGGCAGACTCTCCACCACTCTGCTACCAGGGAAGCCCCCCTTCACTAATTCTTTTGAGAAATATTTCCATGAAATTAATGCACTTCCCTTTTAATAGCAGATTGAAAAATAATGAGCAGTAAGCAGAGTTAGGCAGTGTTTGTTCAGCTTATGACTTTTTCTTAGGAGTTTATTTCATCCAAGGGGACTGGGGAAGACAGATGCTCCAAAGAGTGGAAGAGATGCCCGTACCTCGCTTGCTCACTCACTTGCGTTCAGCCCAGCTTGTTGAATCCAAATTAACACACTACTAATTCCTTGTTTCCCATACCTCAGTATCCATTAATTACATACATTAATGGGCTGGTCTTCATATACCAAGATGAAAAAAAAAATGTATACTACTGGGGTAGGATTCCTAGCCAAACACACAAAAATGTAAGAACCATTTCCTTCTAATCCGTTTAATCTGACAATGCTGTACCATTTATTAATGCAATACCATATCAATGAGAAAAATATAGATAACAATTTAAAATCAATTCCTTGTTCAGTGATTTTTGTCTGCTGACTTTGATGGTTAATTGGAATTCTCCCCCCCGCCCCCGCCAGGGGCTTTTAATTTTCTGTACAATCTAAATTTCTATGCGACCTCTTTGTCCATTTCCATGTCAAAGACTGATTTTTCTTTATTTTAGGTTGTACGTGGTGTGTAACAAAATATCGCTTCCTCAAGGGAAAAACAAAACTAAGCTGGGTGACATTATGTTTTTATCTAAAATTTAACTTTTCTGCTGTGGTGATTTCAGTTTCCATTCTTAGAACATAATGGAAAAAGGAAAGGTTGTAATTATCTATTTTAGCATAAGCTTTTCAATTGAAAGAGTATGGTAGGGAGGAAATATAAAGGAAATGTCAGACATATTTGTACTATTCCTTTTGATTATTCTGTTGTTAGTAATAAAAGTTGGAATTTAAAGGAAAGCAAACTTTGGACACTGTAAATTAAAACATCCACTTATGTAATCTAGTGGACATTATGGTTAATTTTAGCTGTTTTGATTTTCAAAAGGTATTTTTAAAGCTGTCATTATAAAACTAGCTGCTACATGTTATTTCTGCATTTAGTTATATAAATAACCACTGCGCACACCACTGGAATTCCTTGATGAGATTTAGATCCTTAATATTCTTTGAATGATCTTTGAAAAAAATCATTCTTCTCAGCTTTCTGGAAGCAGTAAATCAATTCTCATTTTATGCTTAAAAATAAGATGTATACATTATATTTACATTCTTATATTTTAAAAACATCTATATGACTGGACACCCAGATTATAAACAAATACATTTATTGACTGAGTTAACTTAATTTGAGGAATTTTAATTTTTTTAAAATTTATTTTTAAATTTATTTAGGACTGTGTTGGGTCTTCGTTTCTGTGCGAGGGCTTTCTCTAGTTGTGGCAAGCGGGGGCCACTCTTCATCGCGGTGCACGGGCCTCTCACTATCGGGGCCTCTCTTGTTGCGGAGCACAGGCTCCAGACGTGCAGGCTCAGTAGTTATGGCTCACAGGCCCAGTTGTTCCGTGGCATGTGGGATCTTCCCAGACCAGGGCTCGAACCCGTGTCCCCTGCATTAGCAGGCAGATTCTCAACCACTGCGCCACCAGGGAAGCCCCAGGAATTTAAATTTTTGAGTGAGTTATTTTGTATTACCCTATATATTGATTAAAATTATTTTATGTATTTAATAAAATATTGTCAAAAATAAAAAAATAAGGTGTATAGCCATAAATTTATACCAAGTAATAATTCAATAAAGTAATAGAGAATGGAAAATTTCTAGCACCTAGAGATCAAAGATTGGTTCAAACTTAAACATCTTTAGATCCTGGAGTTTTGCAAGAGCAGCACAAATATAATGCCTGGGAACAGATACAGCGATTCTCTGGGTTAATATTTATTAAAGGACACTTTTGGTTTGGTTGTGAAATTCAGTATGTTAAACTTACGAAAGAATGAAGTCAGTTTAGCCCCATAAATATCAGAGTGAATTTCTGTCCTGTTTTTGTTCTGGTTTCTGTTTGTTTTCTTTTTCTTTTATGTTTTCCCCTCGTATTATCCACCCACTTCCTTTGGGGAGGGGTAGTTACAAGCAAACAAATAAATACATAACCAAATAACTATTTTTTGAGTATGTCTATAACATTAGGTTTTGTGATATGCTGCATGAGAAGTAGAAGTAGATGGTCTCATTTTTTTATGTTGGTAGAGAATAAAGTTGAGGTCATTTTATATATTGGGTAAAGGTTTAAATTAGAAGGCTTTTGGTCTGTGTTCAATCCCAGGTCCATTGATCATCACGTCCTTGTTCACTGAGTGACTCTTTTGTGTGACCTTTTGAGTTTCAGTCCCTACAATATGGGATGATAGCTAGTCTACTAATTATACATGTGTTTTATGAGGTAATGAAAGCCTCAAAGTATTCTCTTTTTTTTTTTTTTTTTTGCGGTACGCAGGCCTCTCACTGTTGTGGCCTCTCCCGGTGCGTAGCACAGGCTCCAGATGCACAGGCTCAGCGGCCATGGCTCACGGGCCCAGCTGCTCCGCGGCATGTGGGATCTTCCCGGACTGGGGCATGAACCCGTGTCCCCTGCATCGGCAGGTGGACTCTCAACCACGGCGCCACCAGGGAAACCCTCAAAGTATTCTCTTTAAAGCTCTTATTTACAAATGAAAGGTACCAACTAAAGCTAGCAAAGTGAAAAAGAGATAGAATTGAAAAGATTTGGGATTCTGTCACAACATGTTAGGGAAGTAGAATATCCAAGCCTGAAGAAGGTAGGGGCCCTGGAATAGCAACAACAACATTGACTTTCTCTCTGTATGTCACTGTGAATCACTCATTAATTTATCCCTTTCGCAAGTATTTATCAAAGCAACCTAGTCTATGCCAAGCACTATTCTGGCTGCTGGGGATATACAGTTCTGAATAAATCTCAAGGTTCCTATTCTCCCAGGAGTTCTACTCTAGGGGTGGGAGTGGGGGGGAAACAGATAGATAAATAAATGAGCAAAATATCAGAATGCAATAAGTGCTAAAAAATTAAAATAGAATAATGTGAGAATTAGAGTTCTGGAAACGATCTTGGACCAGGTGGTTCAGGAAAAACTATTGGAGAAAGTGATTTTCACCTGGAGAGCTGAATGGCAAAAGGGACCCAGGCACACAAAGATCAGGAAAATGCAGCAGAAACAGAGCAGACAGCTAATTCAAGGCCCTAAATTTGGGGAGATTGGCATCGTGGAGGGACAGAGGACAGGTGGAGGAGTGGTCAAAGGAGACCTTTTCTAGGATGAGACGGGCAGGTTCTAGTTATTGGAGCTTTGTCATCCAAGGAAAGACTTTCAACACTTCTAAAAAGATTTTTATAAAGGGATTCTATTTACTCATTTTTGGTCTCATCTTGGAAATGTTCCAAATATATATTCTTCTTTAGTCTTTTCACTGCTTACTCTCCAGTCACAGCTCTGCTTGTGTCCCCTCTTAATGGTAACAGTTCCCTGTTTCCCTTGCCTTCAGTTCTATTATAAATCAGTTACTTTTGGGGGGATGCTGTTTTGCTGATATTGACCTCCTCAGAGTTTGCCAGTGTTTCCTTTAAAGTCAAAATGTTTAGCCTTCATTTGAGGTCCTTCATAATTTAGCCTCAGTCAACTGCTCCAATCTCTTTACCGTTATTTTTTTACAGGCACCCTCTGCTTTAGTCAAACTGCGAGATGCTCTAATTGTTCTTTGGGCACTTTGCGTGTGTGTGTGAATGTAAACATGATATATATATATATATATATATATATATCATGTTTATATATATATATACCTTAATATATAAATATGTATACTATGTACCTTATATATAATATGTATACCTTATATATAAGTATTATATAATATATATTATATACTATATATATATATACCTTCTAAAATGCCTTTGTTTCTTTCTTTGCCTCGCCCAGGTTCTATTAATCCTTTAAGACCCAACATTATGCCCACTTCTACCATGAAGCATTTGTTAGTCACTTCACTTCTCCTTATATCTGTATTGCTTACATTGCTATTTAGACATTTAGCTTGTAATATTTCAGAGAGTTTTATGTTTTGTGCCCCCAAGTGGATTATAGAACCTCTTTGAAAAGGGACCGGGTGTGCCATAAAGACAGTGTTAATATTTATGTGGTGCTTTGTATTTTGAAAGCAGTTTGACAAATTAAAAAAAAAAATTCATCTTCACAGTAGCATTTTAAGGTCATTAGGGAAAGGAGAACTATTTTTATTTTAGAGATAAGGACTGAGAGAGGATAAGTGACTTGTTTAAGGTCATGTTGCTAGTAGAATTGAGTTAGGTCCCCTAAAGGTAAATTCTAGTTCCTCTCTTATGTATCAGGTTGTCTGTTTTTTTATTGATAATGATTTTTCAGTCTCTGTCTCAAAAGAAAATTTGATTTGCTGATTAAATATTAAGTGATGGGATAAGGGTAAGGTTATAGTTATTTCACTTCCATGCAGTATCTCAGGAAGTTTTTCCTTATTATTATTTGCTAATATTTCTTTAAAAACATTGAATATTTTTACTGTTTGTCTGTCAAGAATTGATTGGATGAAGTAAGCTGAACACTTAAGGGCCAGCTCAGAACTTTAGTGGATTGGATTTCAGTTCCTTTCCATAACCAAGTATTTATTGAGTTGTTACTACATGCTTGGCACTAATCTAGGCTCTGGAAGAAAACAAACAAGTATGAAAACAATTTCATACCTTTCTTTAGGGAATATAGAGTCCAGTCAGGAAACTGGCCATGTGTTGACAAGTTTGGTGGTAGGTGATGGTTAAATGGGGTTCTGTTATACAGTTATCTCTAATTTTATATATATTTGAAAATGCCATAATAAAACAATGGGGAAAAAAATCTTCTGAGGGAGATGAAACTTCCATATTGGCGGTCTTGTATTGTTATTTAATTAAATGGCCAAAGGAGTGAAGAAAACAATGCTATTAAAGGAGCTCCAAGAAGGAAGCAACACACAGGCCCTGTGGTCAGACAAAAATGGAGTGGGATCTGCGTATGCAAAAGCAGGAGTAAAAAGGGGTTTAGGTTTCCTCATTGCAAGCCATAGATAGCGCCCTCTGCTGTCAGAAATGAGAATGATCATATTGTGTGAAGGGACAGCCACACTGGTCTGGCTGAAGTGGAGGGTTTTGACATGAAGAGGAGTGACAGATGATGTTGAATCGGTTGGACCCTATTATTCAGAAGTTTCCAAATCCAGGTGGTGAGATTGGTTTGTTAATTTGACTCCTAACTGTTTGTGGACCACTCAGAAAAGTCTAATCAGCAGAGCAGCGTGTTGACAGTGATGATTTTAAAAAGTCATTCTTTTTAAGGCTAAGCTCAGCAGATCAAAGGTGGACCGTAGCTCAGCATTTGCTGGTTATCCCCACACTGCTATTATTCAAGCTCCATGTGTTCAAATCAGACTCTTGAAGTTGTGATGTTCGACATTTTTGCATGAAGACCTGTGGGGGGCAAGGCATATTTTTGTTATTTAGTTCCCTTTCTGCTAGGTAGAAATTTATTTATTATGAAAGGTAATCAGATTTTGGCAGACAAACTCACATTTGAAAAAAAATGTCTATTCAAGGATTCTGCCTTTGTCAACAGAATTGCTAAATTTTGTTCATTTAAGCTTATTCTTTCCACTGGGATTGCAGGGGAACTTTCCTTTATTATAAAGGATGAAGGCTGTCCAGGTGATGTGCTTCTCCATCTGGCCGTTAAGTCCTTAATCTCCTACAGTGGGTGGCTTCTAATCCTTTATTTGCTTTATGTACCAGTGGTTCCAAGTTGGACAAGTTCTGTGTCACATATGCCAACAAAGTAAGTTTCCTTGTGCCGTAAAAGGGCATGCTATGACCCAAGATCTCTGGAAAATAAAGTGGCTTGCTGTTCATAAGCGGGCCTGCTGGTTTTAATACAACCCAGTTAGTAAATGGCATTCGCTCACTATACAACCAGGAGTGCCCTATTGATTGGCGGCTGGAAGCTCCTTGTTCACGTTGAGATTTCCTTTTTCAGAGTTGCTAGCCCCTGAGAATTGTCAGTGTGCTAGCTTTGTGATGCAGTGAAAGGTCCTTTCTGCTTTTTTTCATTGCTGTTTATTTCTCAGTTTGGAGCCAGCTGAGTTATTGAGTCAAGGGCCTGAGTTATAAGGCACAGAAGTTTCATTTTTTTTAATTTACTTATTTTAAAAATTATTTATTTATTTATTTGATTGCACTGGGTCTTAGTTGTGGCTCGCTGGCTCCTTAGTTGCGGCTTGCTGGCTCCTTAATTGCAGCAGTCAGGCTTCCCACTTGTGATGTGGGAACTCTTAGTTTTGGCATGCATGTTGGGATCTATTCCCTGACCAGGGATAGAACCCGGGCCCCCTGCATTGGGAACGTGGAGTCTTCACCACTGCGCCACCAGGGAAGTCCCAAGGCACAGAAGTTTTAAATGAGTTTGTTTTTGGATTTTCCTTGGTCAGGGTTCTTTTTGGAAGAAAGTCAAGCAAGTAATAGAGGAGGCAAAGTTATCCACTGCTTCTTAGTTATCACTCTACTACCTTAAAGTCAGTGGGCTACCTTGTCAAGAGGTTATGCCCTGAATTGAATTTCAGCCTTGAACCCCACTCTAGTTCAGAGAGCGCTCACGTTGCAGAAACATTCTTCTCACTTCAGAAACGTAAACCTTCCTAACAAATCATCTTTACACCCGGTGAGATCTTTTATCTATCAGCTACCTTATGTGCTAACTGGGAATCAGAAGGACAGGCACAATCCATTTCCCCTGTTCTTCAAGTAAAAGCCTATAAAGAGTATAACTAACTTAGTAGAGGATAGTGCTTGTTAAGTCAAGACAGGGGATAGCACACTTAACTTTAAAAAAAAGAAAGAAAAAGAAAGCGTTGTTCCTCGTCCATCACTTTTGCATCTCCGATTAGCTGTCACATAAATGGATGACACTGGTTTGTAGAAGCAGAGAATGGAACTTTTTATTTTATTTTTTCAATCTCATTGCCACTACTAAAACGACAGTGGTTAGGGAGATTACTTAAACCATGATTTGTGATCATATTGCCTGGAGGGGGTGAATTAGTATCAAATGGGAAGTTTTCTATAAAAATGGTGTTTGTTAACTTTGAGGAGAAGGAGAAATTTACTAAAATGATGAATATTTTAATTTGGAGGGAATCATATGCATTAAGAGAGACACTTGGGCTTTTTATCACAACACAAAATTGCTTTAATTTCTAAGTGTTACCACGTTCTCTCCTTCAGCAATACAAAACAGTTAGGGCCATGAGAAGTTAATTACACCTTCTGATGTAAAAGAGTCTGGAGGCAGTGCCTGCAGTGGGAGGAGGTTCAAGCTGTTTTACAGAGCAGCTCCCTGCATCCCTGTATAGCTGTTGTTTTGTGAAGGGTCCAAGAGCCTCCCTTGTAGACCAGGGCTTCTGCATCTGGTCTCTGACACTTCCCTACTGTTTGGGTCATTCCCAGAGACTCTTGACTCTTCCTAGACTCTGGATTCCCTCGCCCCTCTCTGCCTTCAGCCTTGCTCCGGAGGCCCAGTAGCATCTACCACCCCTGTCCCAACGGAAACAATGTCCCTCTTAGGAGACAATCTTGTCCTTGGACCAGGAGCTAGGAGAATTGGGGAGTGGGAGAAGTGATGCTCTGCCATACCCTTTAATAAGACCCATTTTAAAAGTCTAGGGAGTGCTCAGTTGGATTGGACTTGTGGTGAGTTAAAAGGAATGATGAGAACGTTGAACTCTTTGAACTAAGAAGCCATTCTGTAGCAGAGGTGTAATTTATAGCCTATTGACTATTTTCTGACTGTTGAGTGAGACATTTAGGGAATAGTTACCTTATCATTTTTTAATGCCCAAGATTATAATATTATTTATTTAAAAGTGACATATAATCTCTACAGTTACCTCCTTTCTCCTGTGTCTTTCGTTCCTCTCTCCAGGCCCACCCCAATATGTCCCATGTGCCCACTTGCCTGCCCCTCTCTCTGCAAACATGCAAAGTTTCATCCAGCTGAAAACAATGTGTGCTGTACTTCCATGCGTAGCTATCTCCACAGCCCAGCTTCTGCAGAGCGTGGTTGTTACTTGCTGCCTCAGGTTCCTCTCAAGGTGTTCTCATACCTTATAGCTTGGTTGTTCTCTCTTTCATGCATCTGAAAATTACTGTCTTGAGATGATGTCTCTAACATTTGTTTCCCGTTCCAATTCCCCTTGACTTCTGTGTAACATTTGACATTCCTGGACTCTCTTTTTCTTCCTTAAATCTAAAAGCCTATACTATCCTTTTTTTTTTAAACGTCTCTGAACATTTATTCATCTTTATCCTTTTCTGGTCTTTTTTTCTGTCTCATTCTTCTAAATGTAAGCAGTTCTGAATATTTAGTCAGTTTTATTTTATTAATATTTATTTTAATGAAATATTTTATAAAAATATGATTATGCACAAGATACAAAGAACAGTAAAACAAATGTACATGTACCCATAAATCAACAGAAGTAATATCACCAGACCCTTCTGAGAGTCTCTTTCCATTCAGACTTTCTTTTTCTTACCTTGACTTACTTAAAACAAACATTTTATTAAATTTTTAATATTTTTGAGATGCTATATAAATGGTATCATGCTCTGTGCATCTTGGGCCACTTAACTGCTGCTGCCAACCCCACAACATTCAATATCCGTAACATCTATGTTTTTTGTGTAGCTGTATTCTTCTTCACTGCTGTATTGTATTCTGGTTTTGAATATGCTAAAAGTAATTATCCAGTTTTCTGCCTGGATATTTGGGTAGCTCTTGGGTTTCCTAGTTGCTATGTTACAAAGAAATGTTGTGCATGTGCATACATTCTTGTGCATCTGTCTTTGTGCGCAGGTACATGCTCTTCTCTTGCTGTGAAAGCAGTACACACTCTTCTCTTGCTGTGAAATGGCAAAGTCATACGGAGTATACATTTTCGACTTGATAAGATGACCTTAAGTTGTTTGCCAAAGTGATTGAATATTGGCATTCCAACCAGCATGGTGCAAACACTTCTATTATTGTATATTCTTATCAAAAAAATAACTATACTTGATATTGCTAGATTTTCAGATTTTTCAGAAAGGTATTTTTAGATTTTTCAGATTTCCTTTTCCATGGAGTGGGTGTAAAATTGTAATCAAAATTTGCAATTCTTTTTCTGAATTTTTCTGAGTATTGTTGAGGTTGAGAAGATTTTCAGATGTTTGTATTTGTGTTTCTACTTTCTTCAAGTGCCTTTTTATGTCATTAGCCCATTTTTCTACTATTTTATCTGTTTCTTATCAGTTGGTAAACATTACTTAGTCTGGATATTAATCATTTGACAATAACTTGTTTTTTTTCAGGTTTGGCTTTAAGTTTTCACTTTTGTTATAGTTGTGTAGACAAAATTTTAACTTTGATGTTGATGATTTTATTGAAATTTCACGTACAGATTAGAAAAACATTTTAAGAAACCCTTCCCAACTCTGAGGTTATTTTTGTCTGTGTTTCTTTTAAACATTTTATGATTTTCCTTTAAAATTTAAGTATTTAGGGATCTTGGAAGTGATTATATATATGGTGTGAAGTAGGGCTTTTTATGATCATCTTTATTGGTGCTGAACTCATGAATGTGCATTCTCCCCTCTCTCTGAATGTGTGTATATGTATTTAATTCATATTTGCATGTTGTTCTGATACATTTTCTTGAGCCCTGAGCCCTCTTTCCAGCTGCCTTCTAAAAATTTCCATGTTGATGTACATCACCTTAAACTCATACCTAAAACAGAATTCCTTTTCCTACTCTTTCCCAGCCATCACCCCTACATCTAACAAGTTCCTGAATTCTTTGAATGTCTCCTTTAAAATGAGTTTTTATCTGATTGTTTTTATTTCTGCTACTGCCCTTTTCATAATGCGACCTAAACCTCAGTTCTCTGTAATGTTTCACGTAGACTCCCTGCATCTCTATTTTTCCTAACCTAATCATGGGTGCTGACACTATATTGGTATTAATCTTTCTAAAGCAAAACTTTGGGTCTCTCCAATTAAAATACCTTTATTAACTCCTCGTTGTTCTCATGCTGAAGAGTCTAGTCCCTAAGGCTTTCCAGTTTTTCTTATGTCTAGCTCCAACTCTGCTTTACCTTATCTTCCTCTACAAAATCTCTCTTCTTCTAAATTCGTTTCTCTTTAAATTGTCTGGTGCTTTTTATTTTCATTCATTACATCATTCCATTGTACCCATTGTTCTACTTCTTGGAAAGCCTAAATCAAACCCTTTCTATCATTATTTTTTCATTCGTGATTCACTGACTTAAAACTTTCTGAAGGTTTTTGTTGAACAAAAGGTACCAATTTTTATTACTTTGTTGTAGTCCCTGTAGCACCCATCATAATACTTAGCATGTAATAGATAATTAATAAATATTGGTGGGTTGATTAGTAGAAGGATACTAATT
The DNA here is from genome assembly GCF_011762595.2 of Tursiops truncatus. Classification (NCBI taxonomy): domain Eukaryota; kingdom Metazoa; phylum Chordata; class Mammalia; order Artiodactyla; family Delphinidae; genus Tursiops; species Tursiops truncatus. The sequence goes on along the minus strand of NC_047045.1, from coordinate 55,748,345 downwards.
TTATGCAATGCAATTGTATTTGGATTGTCCTGGGTGAGTTTTTAAAATTTTATTTGATTTGAGGAATTGGGTTTTAAAAATTTCTATATCAAACAAATTTTATTTAGGAAAGTGGCAGACTATGTTTTTCTGAGAGATCCAATTTTTCAGTCTCCATGGAGAGTCTTTTCTTCCTAAATTACAGGAATTTTGTAATGCTAACTGTAAGTGGTTAATTTCTGTTATTTTCTTGATTTCTTTTTTTCTGTATCTTTCTTCAGTTTCTCAGTATCCCTGCTGAAAGAATCCTTCCACATTCTAATAGACATTTTCTTTCCTTTCTATTTTCCATAAACAGTCTAAGTACTAGTGAAAAATGCCTAGACTAACTATTCAAGCCAGATAGTGGAGAAAAGGAAACTTTAAATCCTCTAAGATGCTAATAATATAGACAGTGAATTTAATATTTTTTGGTGATTCATGCAAGGTAGGGAGAAAAGGAAAGAAAATGGAAAATCTGTTAAAGCCTCTGCATTAGTCAATTTTATTTCAGCTGTTAATTGTTCTGCACCAAATGGCAGTGATAAATCAATGAGATGGTGGCTTTGAAAAGGGGGTTCTTAAAAATCTACTGAAGGGCATATCAACCTTTCTTTTCTCTCTTTTCAAACTTGCCAACAGTAAGTCTCCTCTAAAGCAATCGAGAAGAAAATGCTTAGAAGACAGGTAGAATAAAGAGCTATTTTTATTTTCAGAAACATTTTTGTTTAAGAAAAGAAATACAGAAATAACAAAATAGGCATAGAGCTGTGCTATCCAGTCCAGTCCTTAAACTGCTATGATTAGAATGATTCATTTCTCATAAGTTTTGTTTTATAAAACACATGTTTCTTGTCTTTTACCTTTTTAGATTATCAGCCTGTTACCACTCTCCTAGATGTAATAGGGAACATGTACTGATTGTATGTTAAAATGAATTCTCTGGGAATTTAATGTTCTCAATTCTCTTAAAGAAATAAATCTTGAAATGCTTTTTGTGTGTGTGTGTGCATAGTCACATTTCTTAATAGACATAAAGATGGCTTTTAAATTTAGTAATTGGTTGAGTTATACATGTTTTCAACTGAAAGGCTTTAATGATCATTTTATCCAACCCCCTGGTTTTGGAGACTCATTGAGGCTACAGGATCTATGGGTGTTATACAGAGAAAAGTGTCTGAGTGGGCCAAGATTCCCTTTCTGTTCAACTCCTTTCAAGATAACTAGCTATTTTAATCACATAACTTCTTCCCCTTAAAGTCAAAGATTATTTTGTGTATTTTTATAATTTGCATCCCTTGAAATTACTTGTTCTATACAATATAATGAATCACAGATAGTTAAATAAATTAAAATGTATTGGTAATGTTTTGCTTTCCTGATGATGAATGCTGCTACCTTGAATACCGATGTAAATTAAAGAATACATTACTCTGAAGGTTATCCTATAATATTTTTTTTCCATAAAGAAATTGTGTTTTTTTTTCTTAGTATTATACTTTGGTTTTGCTTGGCAGGATTATGTGGAAAGAGCTCTTACATCATCCCCAATTTACCACTGAAGAGCAGAAAACACTGGTGTGGCTCTCTTAGTCTTTTTAAGTGAGCCACAGGCAAAATACAGAACACACTTAATAGTAGTTTTAATGCTCCGGAATTGCATAAGTCACGGGCTGTGATTGGATCTTCCATGACTGTGTTTTATTCTGACCACAGTGCAGCTTTTGTTTTTTGACTGTAAACGCCTCTGTTATTTCTACAGGTATCAAAACTTCAAGTAATTGTTAAGTGAGTGTTGTAATTGAGATAATCTACTCCTGGAACTTCAATAACAGTGGAAATCTTTTGCTCTTTAAATTCTGTGTAAAAATAGTCCAAGCGTTTTAAAGAAAAACTTTTCCATTTTAGAAAAAGAGATTTGCTTGAACAATTTATTTTAATGGAATAAAATTAAATAATGAATCTTAATGCCACAGCTTTAACTGAAGTCTTCTAGCTTAAGAAAATCACTTTATAGGAGAGATTAGGTTAATCTCTTGAGGAAGTACAGAGTCACTTTTACTTAGAGACTACATGATTTATAACAAAGTAATATGAGTGAATATTGAATGGCATTCCACCCATATTTAAACACTCAGGCAGTGGCATGGAAAAGAATTGATGAAAAATATAATAGGACAAATACACTAATGGATGTGATCTCCAAATATTTATTACTGTCCCCATCTTGAGCCATAGGCATACCTTCACCCATATTCCTCTCCACCAGCCAAGGGTATCTTCCTATAGATTGACAGCTACCTTAACTCCTTAAAGGAAGCCCCCTAATAGAGATCCATAGTAAAAAAGTCTAGAGGTAGAGTTCAGTGGATGAAAAAGGGGACTAACTTTGTAAGATCTAGCTGGAATGCAGAGCTGATAGGGTACTGGAATTAGCTTACCATTTAGAAGACTCTTTTAGTAGTTTAGGTCAGAGATAGAAACAGAGGACCGGAAATAGGCTGAGACTGACAGTGCGGACTTGAATGAAATCAATTGATTTCCCAGAAATGGTTCGGAGGTGGAATTGATAGGAGTTGAAGGTTGATTTGGCATGTGGGATTAGAGTAAGAAGGAAGAGGTAATGCTGTGTTTTCTAATTGTGCCAGTGTCGTGGAGTGTGATGCTATTTGTTGTGATATGGGTTATTTGAGAGGAGGCAGATTGGTGTGTTTGAGTGTGTGTGTGTGTGTGTGTGTGTGTGTGTGTGTGTGTGTGTGTGTATGCTGAGAGTTGTGGACCTGGATGATGCTGATTTGGTTGACTGTGGGTCATCCATGTGGAGTTGACTCATAGTTTGGATATCCTAAAGGTCAGGAGAAAGATCTTTTTAAAACAGATTTGGAAGTCATAAGCATGAAGATGCTGATTAAAATCAGAGGAGGCTGTTATTGCCCAGGATGAATAAATTGAGTAAGAGAGTTTCATAAACATTGGTAATCTGTAGAAGAGTCCGGCAAGTCAAGTGTGAAAAGGAGAAAGAAGGGAGATACAAAAAATGAAGAGAAAACCATGAAATTGAGTGACAGGAAATTTAAGGGAAGAGAACATTTCAAGGAAGTTTGATAATATCAAGTCCTGCAGAAATCTCAAAGAAGATCAAATAAAAGGGGTTTATAGACGTTAACGTGGAAGACTTTACTTTTAACTTCTAAATACATGTTTTGGGTAAATAGAGAAAAAGAAGTGTAAATAGTTCTGGGGCAGAGGATATTCTTTTTTTTTTTTTTTTTCCCTGGCTTCTTATAAAAATAAGGAATTTTGATTTTTGTTTCTTTTTGTTTTGTTTCGTTTGCTTTTTTGCTTGTTCACAATTTTTAATTTAGTGGTAGGAACTTAAAATGAATGAAACTGTCAGCATCATCTACCATTCTTAGTAGATGTTTCTGAATGTGCTACAAAATAACCTACCCGAGGCAAGCAAGACAATAAGTGTACATAGTTTTATTTTAGATTAGATAGATCATTGAGATAATATCCTTATCCTAAAAGAAGAATAAAATAATACAGTTTTCCAGCAGCAGAAACAAGGCAGTCTAGTTATCAAAGAATAGCAGCAATGATGATCCTTTTAAAAGAGTATGTAGATTAAGACAAAATTCCATAAACTGTATTTATAATAGTTAGATGTGCATTTGTAGAATAAATGTTTCTTCTAAAAAGAAGAAAACATAATTTTTGCTTTTAAAATTTAAATAAATATTTTAAAAATGTAGGTACTGTATATGCTTGGAATCATAACGTGCTTTCGTGTTTAACATTTCTCTTCTTATGTTTTATCTTCTATTTTATTTTTTGTAAATTTATTTATTTATTTATTTATTTGTCTGTTTTGGGTCTTCGTAGCTGCAAACAGCCTTCCTCTGGTTGCGGTGAGCAGAGGCTACTCTTTGTTGCGGTGCGCAGGCTTCTCATTGTGGTGGCTTCTCCTTGTAGAGCATGGGCTCTAGGTGTGCGGGCTTAAGTAGTTGTGGCACGCGGCCTCAGTAGTTGTGACTCATGGGCTCTCTAGAGCGAGTGTAGGCTCAGTAGTTGTGGCACACGGGCTTAGTTGCTCTGCGGCATGTGGGATCTTCCCGGACCAGGGCTTGAACCTGTGTCCCCTGCATTGGAAGGCAGATTCTTAACCAGTGCACCAGCAGGGAAATCCCTGTCTTCTATTTTAAAGCAGCTAATGATTAAAACACAAAATTTACCTACACTTGAATGTGAAACATACTTTTACTGAACAACTTTAAAATATTGAGACAGTGATGGAGAGTACTATTCTGGTTTCTGTACTTACCACCAAACATCAGGGCAGTTGAGAAAACTGACAAGAAAATTTCTAATTTTAAGATCTGAAAAAGATAGTGTGAGTAAAACATTGTTATTTCGGGAAAGGTAGAATTGTATTAAAAGCTATGCTAAAATTATTTACAGTCATACAATTGCTATATTTTATGCCTATATTAAAAATAAAGTGATATTTACTTTCTATTATTGCAAACATTAATTCATTTATTCAACTAATATTTTTCAAGGGCCTTCTTCATGTCAGGCACTGTTCTGGGTACTCACAATGTACCAGTGAGTAAAAGAAACAAGTAAATTGCTACTCTGAAGCAACTTATATTATGGCAGGTCACAGGAGACAGTAAATAGTTATAATAATATTATAAGTAAGACTAGAAGGTAGTAACAGCTATGGGAAAGAAAATAGAGCAGGATGGTGGGGGCTGGTTGTAGTTTTACACTCCATATTCTGGGTGGGTTTCACTGAGTAGGCTCTTGGGCAAAGATGGAAAGAAGATAAGGGTATAAACCTTATGGTTACCTGTCAGAAAAGCACTGCAGGTAAGGGAAGAGCCAGGGCAAAGGCCATATGGTAAAACATACCTAGTGTGTTCAGGACTAGACACTGTGGAGGCCACAATGACTGAAGGGCCGTGAACCGGGGAGAAGAAAAGGTGGTGAGGTTTATATGGAGGTTGGGTCAGCTCATTTTGAAACTTGTAGCGCCCGGGAAGGACTTGACTTTTACTCAGAGGGTAGAGGGTGTGGAGATTCATTGGAAGCTTCTGAGTAGAGGAGAGACCTGATTTTGGTGAGTTTGTTTTTCATGTTCTTTAGCACATACTTTATAAGACTGTAAATTTAAACTTTTTTATTAACGTTTACAACAGTGTGCTATAGATAATTGCTACAGTGTAGCCTACAGGCCATGTACGGAATTGTTGTGTGACTCTATAGCATCCTAAAGTTTAAGGTCTGTCGGCTCTGCATATGCCTCATTTTCAGAATCCTAAAAGTTTAATTTTGGAAAATTAAGATTTATTTAAAGTAATCGCCTTGATTCGTAGATGTGGAAACTAATTTGCCTAAGATTACTCAGTTGGATTTGCCAGAGCTAGGATTAGGGTTTAGGTTTCCCGAATATAAATGAGAATTAGAAGCGAGAACCAAAAACTACCTACTATGATCAGATGTGTACTCGGTGCCTTACTAATTTTCTTCTAATCCAATTTCACCACTTAAATTACATTGCTGCATCTTTAACACCTCTCTTTGTCCAGGTCTGAGTGGATCATTGCTTTTACTACTGGGTCTTTCCTATTAATTACTGTATCAGAATCAATCCTTCTTTTCCTCCTCGGGATCAGTTTTTAAGCATTCTTGCTTTATATGCACCTTGATGGATACTTATAGTCCATTCCTGACTGATGTTTTTTGCATGTCCTGCAGCAGAGGTGGGAAAATTGTGATCAAATCTAGCTTATGACCTGTTTTTGTACATCGTGATCCAGTAATGGTTTTTGCAAAAGAAGACTATTTCATGACACGTGAAAATTATATGAAATCAAAATTTGTTGTCCATAAATAAAGCTTTATTGACACATGGCCATGGTCTCATGCAGCAGTGGCAGAGTTGAGTAATTGTGACAGAGAGCATATGGCCCTCAGAGCCTTAAATATTTTTTATGAGGCATTTTAAAGAAAAAGTTTGGTGACCTCTGTCCCAGAGCAGTGCTTCTCAGACTTTGCTATGCATAGAGTTGCCTGGACGGCTTGTTAAAACCCAGGTTCCCAGGCATCATCACTCTCAGAGGTTCTGATTCCATCAGTGTAGGGTGGAGCCTGAGACTCTGGATTCTACTCTCAAGCAATCCAAATCCAGCCAGGCCACAGAATGAACACATTTTATACCATTGCCTTAAAGTGCTCCTTCTTGAATTTAATGCCTATCTTAGCTGAACTTCCCCTGTCTTACAATCATTAACCAATTTTGGAGGAAGAAAGTGGAAAGGGTTGTCTTTGGTGAACCTTAAAGCAGCCAGCTCCAAGCAGCAGACCTAGTTCAAACACTGTGCTCTTAACATATATCTGAGCGTATTTTAATATAAAAATATCCATTCCTTCTTTCCTACTCTGTCCTTCCTACATAAAATCTTCTATATACTCCTGTTTATCCTGACTTAGATGCCTTTGCAGAAACTTCCTAATTGCCTTATATAAATGACTGTGTTAAACTGAATGGTTAATAACACTAATGGTATTTTACATTTTATTTTTCTGAATTATCTCATCCTTCTTGGACTGGTCAAGGTTCCTTTTGTCTTTTTCAACAGTGACAAATCAGGGCCATAAAGTTTCTATTAAATTACTTTAAATTTGAAGAACAGTGGTTCAAAAACATTCATATGGCGACACATACATAGTTCATTGTATAGTCTATGCCTCAAGTGCAAGCTAATCATATAGTTAATTTATGGAAGAAAATCCAGTATTCATAACCTAAGGATTTCCATACAGTATAATGAAATCACATATGTAGTTATATACTTGCTTATGTAGGATATTATATACTTCCTGTTTCATAATGTAATTCTGCACAAATGTATATTTTTAATGACTCTAGCTTTGCTCCCAGAGGTGAACGGTTTCTTTTTGAGTTGGTCAGCCCTCTGTCATTTATTCATATTTGCAGAATGGTAATAATTTCTACAGTCATGAATTATTTAATAAAACTTAATTGAATTTAGGATAAAGCAGAGGCAGGATATATATTATACAAATATTATGTAAACTCTACATTTAGCATATCTTAAGCCATCAGAGTGAATAAGGTGAAAATTAGACTCCTAGCCAATGTGATTTTTAGCTAAATCTAAAAGTTTTGTTGGTTACTGCAGGTATACTCCAGGTTCAAATGTACTGTCTGTCTACCAAAATGAGAGAGATGAAATGCAATTAGCTTTATCTCTTGTCCTAAAACTTTAGTTTAGTAAATTAGCTTAATAAAACTCAGTATGTAAAATGCAAGCAGGGAACTGAGTCTACCTTCTTTTTGGCACCTACCCTGTGCTTTTTGCACATGAGTTACCTGTGCTACTCAGTCATAAAAAGGTTGCTGAAATGAATCGAATTCTATTTCAATCAGTAGGGTACCTCCTCTTTCCTCAGATTGTTTAATTATTATTGTTATTTAATTTTAGTAGACCCAACAGATTGTAACTCAGATAATTTCTGGGAAAATGTTTTGATCTATTATATTGCTGTGGAAGAGGTCTGAGTTTTACTTTCCCTAAATTTTATTAGGCACTTTACCTCTGTCATAGATAGGCTGGTGAATGAAGTTTGGTATTTCTGGTAAGGTTTTAGAAATCTCAGCCACGTGAAACAAAGAATAGCTCTATGGAAGTCTGAAACACAGAATCATTTTTGTAACAACAAGCTACCTCTCCTTGCTTTATACTGATATCTTTACTTGCATCATCTATCAATACTTTGACTTTCACAACAACTGGATGAAGTGAAATATCATGTCCAATTTATAAAGGAGGAAACTAAAGACTTAGTGAATTTTACTTAATGAGGGTCACAAAGCTAGTTAATTTCACTTGTGCATTGAACCCCAAACCATCACACTCCAATGGCTATTCTTTGACCACTAAGGCATTTTGTTTTTTTAATAAAGGTTTTTGGAATTCCTTCTGCCAGATAGGCGTTCTTTTAGATAGATGTTGGGATAAAAATATGGATTACTGGCTTCCCTGGTGGCGCAGTGGTTGAGAGTTCGCCTGCTGATGCAGGGGACAAGGGTTCGTGCCCCGGTCCGGGAGGATCCCACGTGCCACGGAGCGGCTGGGCCCGTGAGCCATGGCCGCTGAGCCTGCGCGTCCGGAGCCTGTGCTCCGCAACGGGAGAGGCCACAACAGTGAGAAGCCTGCGTACCGAAAAAAATAAAATAAAATAAAAATACGGATTACCCAATGCTGTTACCTTAGAGTAGTTTACTGTCTTGTTGGGGATACAAAGGAAACAACAAATAATTACAGTAAAGTTCAAGTGCTATAATGGATGTTGTCAGTGTATTAGGGAACACAAGATGATTACCTGTTGCCTGAGACTGGCAAAAGAATTCATAGAGCACTACTCACCCTGTCCTGAAAGAAGCATGGCATTTTGTTTTGAGGAAAAGGGGGAAGTTCATGACAGAGAATGTAACACATATAAATCTAGAATATTAAAGAGATGTTTTGGGAATTGTATTTCTTTGTGTCTGGAGCCTGGGAAAAATAAATGTATAAAACTACTTGACATAGAAGTCAATGTTTTGAAAGGGAAATATTTTAAGTTCTCATTTATACACATACTAATTTTTAGTTTTGATTAAATTGCAATTAGAATATCAACAGGAATGTTATTTAATATGCTTAAAAATATTCTGGTCTTCATATAAACCAGTGTAAACCAGTATTCTTCAAAGTCTTTTTAAAAAGTTCATTTGAACTTTCTTTTCAAATATAATATTAAAAGATTTATGTTTAAAATATATGGCATAATTTTATGAGAAAGGTATGGATTACAATCATGAAGTCAACAACACACAATTATATAAAACTTATTTGTATATGTGTTACTAATATTTGTTTTATTTTTCTTGTGAATTTTTTATTGTAGTATACAATATACACTACAAATATTGTAGTGTATATTAATGTATTTCTTTGTATATTCTCAACTGTTTTTTGCAAGTTCGCAAAATATATAGTAATCTTTCTTATGGACATCTGACCAGCTTTTTAATTCAAATTTTTTTAGTATTTTATTGGTAGCCAATGACATCTTCTGTGACGAATGCCATATAGATCTTTCCCTCTCTAACAATGTTGTATTTTATTTCTCTTTCATGCTATAGTGCATTGACATGAACTTCTAAAACCATAGATTTCCCCTAAGTAGTCAAAGGAGTTAAAAGTTCTGGTGAGAGGACCTCACTCTTTATCTGTAACAAGAGAAATAAAAACAAATGCTTATCAGGGCCAACCTAATAACATAGATGTGCGAGCTGGACCAGTTGTAAGAAAATTGAAAGTGACAGAACCAGAGAACTAGGGAGGGTATTCTTCCCCCCCCCCCCCGGTACGCGGGCCCCTCACTGTTGTGGCCTCTCCCCTCTCTGGAGCACAGGCTCCGGATGCGCAGGCCCAGTGGCCATGGCTCACGGGCCCAGCCGCTCTGCGGCATGTGGGATCCCCCCGGACCGGGGCATGAACCCGTGTCCCCTGCATTGGCAGGCAGACTCCCAACCACTGCGCCACCAGGGAAGCCCGGGAGGGTGTTCTTTTAACACACCATGTCAGTCAATCACAACACATATGCAGATTGATTAAGGTAAAGGACTGCTGTTAGGTGATCCCAACTGGAAAAGAATGTAGTATTCCTGAAGAGATTGCTAGTTGTAACCAGAGCAGCATTAGAAATATCAGTATGCTGTAGGAGCCGTTAAATTCTGGCTGTCAATGGTTATTGATGGTAAAACAACACCACCCCATGGAGAGGCTCCGAGTTCAAATTCTATAGCTTAGCCCCCTTCCAAATGCTGTGGCCTTGAACATGTTGTTTACTGTATTAGTTTTCTCTTACTGCCATAACAAATCAACCACAAATTAAGTGACTTAAAACTCCGAAGTGCATGATCTTACAGTTCTGTAGGTCAGAAGTCTGACGTGGTCTCACTGGGCTAAAATCAAGATGTGTTTAGCAGTGTGTTTCTTTCCAGAGGCTCTTGGAGGGAGTGTTTCCTTGCCTTTTCTAGCTTCAAGAGGCTACCCACATGCATTCTTAGCCCTTGGTCCTTTCCATCTTCAAAACGGACAGCAGCGGGTTAAACCCTTCAACATTGCATCACTCTGATTTCTTCTGTAGTTACATGCCTCCGACTTTCATGTCCCTCTTCCACTTTTGAGAACTCTTTATGATTATATTGGGCCTACCTGAGTAATCCAGGGTAGTCTCCCCATCTCAAGGCCAGCTGATTAACAACCTTAATGCCCTTTTGCAAGCTTTATTCAATCTGCAGCTTTAATTCCCCTTTGCCACATAACAACATATTCACAGTTTCTGGGGATTAGTATGTAGATATTTTCTGGGGCCATTATTCTGCCTACTAACCTTTTATTTTTAGTTCCTTCATTTGTCAAATGAGACTGTTGTAAAGATTAACAACAAAGACAATAAATTGTATTAAGTGCCTTGTCTGATGCCTGGTATATAGTAGCTGGCATTCAATAAGTGGTATCTGCTGTTATTTCTTGTTTCCTGCATTGCCTTTCCTGTTACGCTTCCACTTTCTTATTGTGCTCTGTGTTTCAAAAATCAATCTTCACAGATTTTCTCTGGTGATTAGAAGTTTCAGATGCGTTGCTTTCATACTAATAAGCATACAGCGGGGCTTAAATAAGTTAGAAATTTTGAGAGCTTAAAAAATTAAATTGCTTACACGTAGAATCCTTTAAAGCATCCTCTGATTCTCTATCCTATATCCTAATGCTCCTGTTCTGTGAAACTACACCTTGTTCTCAAACTTGAGCAGGCATCAGAATACCTGCAGGGTTTCGTAAACTTAGATTTTTGGGCCCCATCCACAGAGCTGAATCATTAGGACTAGGAAAGAACCTGAGACGTTGCATTTCCAACAATGTCCCAGGGGGTATTGAATGCTGTTGGTCTGGAACCACTGCCTTTTGAGAACTGCTGCTCTAAAAATAGCCATGAAGAAAATGGGGTTTATTTGGCTTTCTTCCTGTGTGCCCCTAAGTGTATCTCTGTGTTTTCTGTTTTGTTTTGTTTTGGTTGTTAGCTCCTTAAATACTGATAAGATCTGGGTGGTGGTGGAAAGTGTTAATTTTTAATGGAAACGCGTGAGCATTTCTTTAAATCCAGAATGCAAATATGGTCTCTAAAACATTGTTATTTGAAGTGAAGCAAATTATAACCATGGAGTAGATATAAAAAATCTGGACCTAGATTTAAAAAAACTAGCCAAGGAAGACTATCTGACCAGGATTCATGTGGATTTTTTGCTTATTTCCCATCTTTTTTTCAGTCAGTTTAGCAGGCAGTTTTCCAATTGTGAAAATCGTAAAACCGAATGGTTCTCCATCTGATTGTGTTACTGCTTCACAAATCAAGTGTCTTTTAATAATACTGTCTTGAAGTTAGTAAACATAGTGCCATTATTTTGCAACATGGGGCAAAATTATTTTATTCATGAAAGATAAAATGTTAAGTTAATAATGTTGTTTGACACATCCTTGAAATTGTCCTTGAGTTATAGTACTATAAAATACCTAACAATTTGTGCCATGTTTAAACTCAGATCTACTTTGCTATAGAACCCTGTAATAAGTCTCTGAAACTAATTTCTTCATAAAGTATATTACGACGGCACGGGTCAAATTTTCTGTATTTATCTATGTGGTAGAGAATGATATCTTAAAGAGAGGGAAAAAGACCTCAGAAAAGTCTCACTAAAACCTTCATGTATTGTTAAAAAAGTTCAGCTGTACAGAATCAAGTGTTTTTTTTGAAAAAAAAACATGATTCTTTAAGAAGTTTAAGGTCATCACATTGATTGGATAATAACAGAGAATCAAATGCAATGTTGAGATACTTTGAACTTTTGAGTGATTTAAACTATTTAAGTCAAACATTCTTTCTCAATACTTTTGAACTCAGACTGGAGTTGGATTTTATAAATTCGATGTGTGGCTCATTTCCTAGAAGACTGTCCCTTAAAATAGACATTAATTCATTGCTAACGAGTTGTATTTGTTGTAATATTAATATTGATTGAAAGATCTCAGTGACGCACAGCTTCCAGAATTCTGATATGCACAAGAATCTCTAGAATTTAGGGTCTACACCAGTGGTTTGTAAATGTCAGAGGGACTAAGAATCATTTGGTTTGCTTCTTAAAGATGCAGGTCGAAAGGATTCCACCACTCAGAGATGATGACTCACTAGATCCTCAGTAGAATTTAGAAATTCTCATTTATAGCATTTATTTTGGATGTTTCAGATGCAAATTACTCAGGGACCCCACTGTGAGAAGTACTGGTCTAGGTTATAGTGATGGTGGGCATAGATTTGATGGGAGAAAGAATGGATCCTTGAAGATGGAAAATGGACAAAGGCCAACATAGTGATAAAAAGGAAGAAGAAAGGTCCGGAGCCTGACATAGAAGGTGCATGTGTGGTGTGTCTGTGTGTACATGTGTGTGTGTATGTGTACATGTGTATATATAGAGAGAGGCATTGGGGAAGGCCAAGAAATGAGCACTGAGTAACATCCATAATTATGAAATAAATTAAATAAAATGAACCCCAAAATGAGATAAGCCAATGAGCGTACAGTGAACTAAAAACTTTCACTGTTGTGAAGCCAAGGCATTTCAATGTCAAGAAGCGAGCCACACACCTGAAGAATGACCTTTGTGTCTAATAATTATCCTGCTTCAATGAAAAAGGCTCTGGTAGAGTTTCGGGTGAAGAAGCCATATCTCAGTGGGTTGATAAGTTAGTTGGAGTTTATAAAATACAGAAAGTAAGTAGAGAGTAGAAATTTGGATGAGAAGAGTATGTTTGGACAGTAGCCACAGGATAATCATGATCCAGGGAAGGGTTTTAAAAATGAAAGGAACTACTTGAGTATATTTATAAAAGGCTAATGGAAAGGAGCAAATAGAAAGGAAATACTAAAGATAACAGAAGAAATTGATGATAGATGAAATGAGATCCAGGAAAGCAAGTAGTCAAAGCATAGAGTTGGCCATGAAAAGGTGAGGTGAACTCACTGTCCAACAATGATGGAAAGCAGGAACAATGTTGGGCATGCACAGAAATTTATAGCTTGATGAGAAGTTAAAGGAAGTGGTGTCTGATTTCTTTGATTTTTCTTGATAAAGTTTGAGAGAAGAGGCTTACTGTGCATGTGAGGTTGATAAACAAGCAGTGCAAAGGAATCAGGGTTACAAGTTAGAGAGGAATTTCGATGATCAGCTGTGGGGTTTAAAGTAAATAAAGCACTGGCGCATCGGAGGTTTCTCTTAGGTGTAAAAGCAGAAAGTGAGGGGGGATTTTAAATTATGTTCCTTGGGAGAAATCCTGCTTTTGTCCATGAATGATTAACTGCTGTAGGAGTTGTCCTCCTGAGCAAGAGTTTTCAGACATTGGACATCAGGCAATAGAGTATTGTAATCCCTGATAGAAGAGAAACAAATGAGATGATCCCTAAGATTGTCCTAGTTTAGCCTGGAGGTAGTTTCCAATCCTGGCATGGGGAGAAGACCCTAAACAGAATCCAGCACTTTCGTTGAGATCTCTCTTATCTCAGGAGACTTGAGGTCAGAGTTGGGGAGGCTGAAGCGGTGGGAATTTGTGGGAAACGGAAGTGTAGAGAAAGATGCACAGAGAGAGAGAGATAGCTCCAGATATTTGCAGAAGGATCCCTGCAAGTTGGCATATACATGAGTGAAACTCCGAGAGGCAGAATGAAGAATCACTGGAAAGCAGTAGGACAGGTAATTCTCAGAATTCACCCAGAGCTCAGGCTTATTTGCATTTCCACCAGCCAGGATGGAGAGCCTTCATTACACACAGAGTATTAGGGAGAGTCCTCAGAATGATATTGCCTATTCAAGGGAGTAAATTGGCCTTATTTTAAAGGCTGCTCAAGACCCACTATAACAAAGCTTAAAACCAACACTTCAGGGGATCATATCGAATCACATGTAAGAATGTGCGCCCGCACCTCCCCAAAAGCGCCATACTCTTTAAAGGGATACTACAAAATCTAGCACCAAATGTACAATCCACAATGTTTAGCATTCAATAAAAAAATTATCTTGCACACAAAGAGGCGGGAAACTATGAACTATAACTAGTAGTCGGAAAAAATAATTAAAGAAACATACCCTGGAAAGACAGAGATGATGCCGTTTGCAAACAAAGATGTTAAACAGCTATTATATGCCTATGTGCCATATGCCCAAGAGACAAAGGAAAATGTGAGACAATAAGGAGGGAAATGGAAGATACAGAAACGAACTTCAAGGGATATTCCTATTGTTTTGAAGCCATAGCAATAGAAAGTATCAAAACTAAAGAAGAGAAAAAATACAGATGAACAGAGTCTCAGTGAGCTCAGAGTCTCGTCAAGCAGTCTAACATGTGTAATCGGGGTCCCACAGGACAAGAGAAGGAGAACAGAAAACTATTTGGAAAATAATGGCCCAATATTTTCCCAATTTGATGAAAACTAGAAACTCACAGATCCAAGAGGACAATGAATTCCAAGCAGAATGAATGGAAATTAAACCACACTAAGGTACAATCACAGTGAAGTGACTGAATACCAGTGATAAAGAGAAAATTCTAAAAGCAGTCAGAGGAAAAAGGCATAACCCTACTCTCTGCCATGGGGAGAAGATACTCACAATAGAGCTGGACTTCACTTTCACCCTGGGGTGGGTTGAGACAGCCAGCAGCATTCAGAGCTAGGTGACTGGGTCCCACACAGAGGGGAATTTAGCAATGGCAGGATCTTCCACAGGGCATGTGGAACAGCATTTTTGGGGGATTAGGGGGAGAGGGAAGGGAGTCATTGAGATTGAGTAGAACTATGAAAACTAATCCTCTGGTGTCTGAGGAGTATCAGGATTGTAATGAAGAGCCTCAATGTTCTTGACTTTGATTTGTGACATTTTGATCTTAGAAATGGCTAAGAATCTCAGACAGTGACCAGTGTGGCCTCAGGACAGTGATGTGCTTTGCTACAACATTTGCACAGGGATGGCAGAAATCTGTTTTCAGTTGTTCTCGTAAAATGTTGGTAGGAAGAAGAGAGCTTTCCTCTTAATATTGTGTATGAGTACAGAGTATTGGTGTATAAAGTCAGGAAGAATGAGGACTACATTTGTTTTATTCAACTTTATATTCTCATGGCAAAGCACAGTGCCTGGCCTATAACTTGGGATTTAGTAAGATATTTAATGAACTTTTCCATGCGCTCTTAATTGGTGGCAATTCTTTAATACCAGAAACAAACTGAGATTTAAAAAAGTCTGCAACAAATCCCACATACTTACCAGCCAAGAACAATCAAAACGGCCTGAAGTTTTGTTAAATAACGGTATGGTAGAGCCTTTTGGAAGTATTATTTGCAGTCTACTTTCCTGAACTTTAAAGGGAAGATGATGCTTTCTGACCTATTTAGTGTGTATTATGAGCAATAATTATAAAATGTCATGTACTTTATAAAATGTTCTGTAAATGCATCTCTTCTATAAATATCATGCCGATTTTAAAAAATAGGTCATTGTGTTTTTGTCCTTCCAGACTCATATAAAATTGAGAAGAATCTTTAGGAGTCTTCTTGAAAAGTAGAAACATTCATTGTTACATTCTATACCATTCATTGAGTGAACATTTTAAGCAGGGGCCACATGAGGCCAAGAGTTGGAGAAGGCAGAGTTTCTGTCCTTTCAGAATAAACACATGGGTCAGTATTGATGGCCACATCAGTATATGAAAAGTATCATGTGATTAGCTCAGGCTACGTTCTCTGACTGTGAAGCAGGGAGGCTGAGTATGGAGGTGCGCGTCTCATCAACATGATGTAGAAAAGATTTTAAGGATTTTAAAGAGGGATTTGAATGGTTAGAATTGACTCCTGGGAACAGGGAGTGGTATTTAAAAAGGTGTTTGGGCTTTTTCAATGAATTGGGAAAGTCCAAACTAATAGAATTTAGATTAGTTTTGAAACGGAGAACCAGAACATAACAGCCTGAATGGGGCCAGATTGTGAAGACCTGTGAATGCCAGGCTAACAAGTTTGAGCTGTATTCAGGAAAAAAATAGAGAACCACTCTGAAGGTTTACCTGTGATGAATATCTTCGGAGCCTTGCTTTAGGGAAATTTAAGTTTCTGCCATTTCTAGATCACAGGAGTCAGGAGTCAGGTGGACTTGTTAGTGGGCTCTTGTAGTAGTCTAGGTATAGTGTGCTAATGGCCTAAAGAGTGGAGTACAGTGTGAAAGAGAAGTGAAGGGTGGATATCAGAGGTATTGTTAGGAACTGCTTATATTATACAACAAAATGAATGGATTCTTAGATTGATGAGTTGCTGCTTTGCTACATCCTTCAAGGGCAGTTTAATTATTTCTGTAATTACTCTATTTTTCTAATAAATGCTACTGATTTTAATTTTAGTATAAATATGCATATTGCTTCTATTCATATTGTTTTTCAGTCTATATTCCTGTATCAGAAAATGATCATTTAGGAATGATTAATTTGTGGAGTAGAACATGGAAAATTATTTAACCTACTAGGCAATGTTTGTGAATTTATAATAATAAAATAATGATTTGCATATAAAACTACACGCTTTTAAAAATGCTTTCCCCCCACAAAAGCCATATTACAGATATGAGAAGGAAGAACTATCTTTTACGTGGTTACATAACTGTGAAACTCCTCTCATAAATCAAAAAGGTACTAATTGTATTTTTAGCTCTCCTAAATAACTTTTACTCCTAGGTTAATATATATTTCTGACTCCTGTTTGCTGACTAGATTGGGCTGTACTTTAGGCCTTCTCCTTTTTGGTTCCCTGCCACCCTTGTCGTTTTCTAAACTGAGGGGGGGGCACCCTTGGAGGAAATGGTCTGTGAAGGACGTTTGCACACTCAGGACTCTGTAGCCAGGGCAGGTAAGGAGGGAGCCTAGGGGTGAATGCAAGCTGGGTTCTGGCTGTACTTGCCTTCCAGGAGGAATGGGGCACGTTGTCCAGGGAAAGTGTGGCCTGTTTTAACCCCTTGTGGTGGGCTGGTTTGTTGCAATGCCCATGGAAGAAGCACCGGGCTTTGTTGTGTTTATCTGTAGGACTAATATACCCATATTTCTTATATTTAGTTTCCCCTCTAATCTCTTTCAGCAGTTATCTCATTCACTTTGGTCCCAACTGCCATTTCGTTTTACTCTCATAGCTATATTATTGCCTCTTTTTTCTTTTCTGGTATAGTAAATACATGATGTTTGTAAGCTTTTTTGGAAAAGAACTCAGTGCTTTGTGGAGGTATCTACTAATTAATCTTTACAGAATCCCAATGAGGTAGATAGGGCTGGATAAGGGTATTCAGCACACAATTCACTAGACCATGCTATCTCTCTGTTATGACAGAGGATTATTATGTTAAAATGTTTATATATTGAGTACATAAATTTGTAGAGATTGATGTAAACCGAATCCTTTAGCAAAAATATGAACATGCTGTGGCATAAAATTGCAATTGTAAAGCATGGTTTATCAACTTCTGGTGTTTAAAGAATTATTTCCTGTCCACACAGTGAACCTCTTTTGGATAGATTTGTTTCCTTTATCTTGTCTCTTTAGGGAGCGAGGGGAGGGGAGGTGGGGCAGTGAGCTACTGAACTGGGATTCCAGCAAGTGACAAACTCTGATTCTTGATAGCATGATTTAAAAATTACAGCAAGCTCCTCTGCCATGTGTGAGACTCACGTACATGTGTAGAATAGCTTAACTGACTTATATAATTCATATTTCTGTCTTGATATACTGATAATATTTATTGAAACCAAGGCAGGTGTTTGTGCTTTTATAGAGCTTGATGTGGCTCCTCTGGATTACCCTTTTTTCAAAGCAAAATCGTGCTAAAGACTTTCTGACTTAAGGCAGGAAGCTTCACTATGTTTCTTAATTAAAAGCAAGATGTAGTTCTAAGGTGCCTTAGTATTTCCCCCACTGTATCATATGGATTCGCTGGGAAAATAGCAAATAAGTGATGTGGAGAGGGAGGGCTGGAAAGGGAGGTCTTCCTATCTCTTCCCTTCTCTTTTTGCTCAATTTATGCATGCTGCCTTTCTCTTCCCACTCTTGCAACTGTGGAACAAGTAGGAAAGTACTGTTCTTAGATTCCCATTCTGTCTACACACACAAAGATAGCAGATTAATTCTGGTGGGGATTCTTGGGTGTATCAGAGGATCTTGGGGGCTGTAAGAAAATTGAGTCTGTGTGTAGATACATGGCTGCTACTCTGCACCTCTCTGTCTTCCACCAGGATTACAATAGAGAGGGATGTATTGTGGGCTTGGAATCTGTAGGATGACAAGTGAAGAGAGAAGCTTTTTTTTTTTTAAATTTGTTTATTTAATTTATTTTTTTGGATGTATTGGGTCTTCATTGCTGTGTGCGGGCTTTCTCTAGTTGTGGCGAGTGGGGGCTACTCTTCGTTGCGGTGTGCAGGCTTTTCATTGTGGTGGCTTCTCTTGTTGTGGAGCACGGGCTCTAGGTTTGCGTACTTCAGTAGTTGTGGCACTCGGGCTCAGTAGTTGTGGCTCGTGGGCTCTGGAGCACAGGTTCTGTAGTTGAGGTGCACGGGCTTAGTTGCTCCGTGGCATGTGGGATCTTCCCGGACCAGGGCTCGAACCTGTGTCCCCTGCGTTGGCAGGCGGATTCTTAACCACTGCGCCACCAAGGAAGTCCGAGAAGTTGTTTTAATGTGTAGGCATATGGGCTCCAGGTTGATGGGGAGGTGTTCTCTTATCACTGAGATTGAAGGGAAGTGCTCCTTCCTGGGAAGGACTTATGGGAAATAGGATTCCAATTTTACATAAGGCCCTGATTCTGGACCACTCAAGTGCCAGGCATGAGGGAGTTCCTGATGGTTTGTAAGAGGGAGAGTGGGGTAGTAAAAGTGAAATTAAAGGAAAACTAATTTATCAACCATTTAGCCTCAGAGAGCCTCCTGCTGGGCTCCTGAACTCCCTTTCACATGCATTTGGAGGGAATGTTTGGTGGGGGGCAGTGGGGTTTATCTTTCTTATATGTCTAAGGTACAGATTATTTCTGAATAGACAAAAGCTAAAGATTGTTTTCTTTGCCATTAGACCCTAAAGCTCAGTCCTCGCCTCCGGTCTTTGCCTTGTTTGAGAACCCCGGTCTGGACAGGCCCTGTTCTCCATTTACCCCACCCTAGCCCCAGCTGCCCCCCAGCTGCCTTGCCTTTGGATTGCCATTTGATCTGCTCTGCAGGCTTCTGCAGAGGGGATCCAGTTAGTGGGGTCAGCACCATGTCAACTATCTTTTTGTGTTGATGTAGAGAAATAATTGCTGCTTTTGTGCTGTAAAATGTGGCTGAATATTTGCAAATGTAGATTTCCTTTACCAGCTCTAATTCTCTCAAACGGTCAAAATATGAAATCATTATTACATAAAGTTTTTTCTTGAAAGCTTGATTTGCTTAAGGAACAAAGCATTTTTTTGAAAATAATTATTTAAGTAATTTGCTACAAAAAGTATGGAAAATAGATTTTGAAATTACTCTTAAGTCCTAAACATCGAAAGTAACTATGATGACTATATTAGCATTTTCTAGATTTTTCTAAATATGTTTCATAGTTGTGATCATAGTATAAGTAAGCTATCATATCCAGTTTAAAAATCTAGATGTTTGACTATAATAAGGTTTTCCCACCTCATTTTGACATTTTTTTGTGATTATAATTTTTTTTGTGTGTGGTACGCGGGCCTCTCACTGCTGTGGCCTCTCCCGTTGCGGAGCACAGGCTCTGGACACGCAGGCTCAGCGGCCATGGCTCACGGGCCCAGCCGCTCCGCGGCGTGTGGGATCTTCCCGGACCGGGGCACGAACCCGTGTCCCCTGCATTGGCAGACGGCCTCTCAAACACTGCGCCACCAGGGAAGCCCTGTGATTATAATTTTAAGACTGGAAATAATACTCCAGAAAAATGTTATAGTTGACTTAGTAATTCAGTTGATTTTATATTTCTTCTCAAATTTTGCATATACATTTTTTATTTTACCATATTTTATATTATTTCTTTACACCTTAATTCCCTCAGGATGACATTTGACCTCAAAAACGGTGACTCATGAGCTATATTATTGTTAAATTGCTTTCTAAAAATATTGTGTCACCAAAAGTTATTTTTTAAACATATGTTTTATTAGGTAGTATTATTTTCTTCTTTGATGAAATTTCCTGATAGTACATTCACAAAGAGGAGAAAGACAGTGACAATTGTATGGCCACTAAGGTCATATATAAATATATTTTAAAATGTTTTCACTGAAACTGAGAAGCTACTAAGCACCTATCACCACAATGGGTTCCAGGCCCCTAGGGATGAATCTGCAGAGCCCTGCCCCTAATCCTGCAAGCCCAGAGGGACACTGGCTAAAGCAGACTGATTTAAGAGATGGATATGAGGTTGTTTTGTTTTTAAGCCTTGATATTTATCATAGATACATGATTTTTAAAAAGTTACTGCTACTAATAAAGGTA
This sequence comes from Tursiops truncatus, assembly GCF_011762595.2. Classification (NCBI taxonomy): domain Eukaryota; kingdom Metazoa; phylum Chordata; class Mammalia; order Artiodactyla; family Delphinidae; genus Tursiops; species Tursiops truncatus. The sequence continues at coordinate 55,727,633 of NC_047045.1, read as the reverse complement.
ATCATCAAAAGCTTTTCTCTCTCTTTCTCATTGTTTCTCTATCTCTGTGTCTCTATGTCTGTGTCTGTCTGTCTTTCTGTCTCTGTCTCTCTGTTTCTATGTCTCCTTGTCTGTATGTCTCTGACTCTCTCTCTCTCTGGGTGTCTTCTAGTAAGTCAGTAATTAACAAACCCTTTACTGCCTGATCATGGGCTTTTCCAGACTGCTGGTAACTATAATTTACAAATTTGCTGGTAGTGAGATGCTTAGAAATGACTTGGTGGCGCTGTGGTTAAGAATCCGCCTGCCAATGCAGGGGACACAGGTTCGAGCCCTGGTCGGGGAAGATCCCACATGCCGTGGAGCAGCTAAGCCCGTGTGCCACAACTACTGAGTCTGCACTCTAGAGCCCGCGAGCCACAACTACTGAGCCCACGTGCCACAGCTACTGAAGCCCGTGTGCCTGGAGCCTGTGCTCTGCAACAAGAGAAGCCATTGCAATGAGAAGCCCATGCACCGCAACAAAGAGTAGCTCGCCACAGCTAGAGAAAGCCCATGTGCAGCAATGAAGACCCAACGCGGCCAAAAATAAATAAATAAATAAATAATTAAAAAAAAAAGAAAAAAGAAATGACTTGGGATGGAATTTGAGAAGTGGTTAATAATAAAGGCTTTAGTGTTTACCATCAAGTCTTTCTTTCACCCACCGACTAAAATTTAGGAGGGAAATGTGTAGCAGAAATCATATATGACTATTCTTTTCAAAATACAATGAGTAATATTTTAATAGTCACTTTGGGGATGCATTTTTGCATTCCTTTTCATGCCTAACTATCTGAAATGTTTCAAAAGAAACTTGAGAGTGTTTTCTTCCATTGGTTTCAATTAAAAAAAGGGGAAAAAATAGCTTTTTGCTTTACTGCTAAAATGTATATCCACTTGGCTTCCAACTGCATCAATCCCTATCAGATGACTGTTGCTGTAACAGATTTACCTGGCAAGCAATTCTGTAGTCTGCTAAGGAAAACCGTTCACCAGGGAATGAGTCCATTTTACTTTGTGTTTTTAATTAAAGGTGTCTAATGCTGGAGTGCCTGTTGCTTTTCCACTTTTCAAACATCACAATTCTTCTTTATTTTTCTTAATGTAGGGTCTGATTTACATTAATTTCTTTGTTGTTGTTAATTGGAATCAGGCTGTAACACATTCAAAGAACAGACTTAAGCCCTAAGCAGTTTTTTCCAGGCAGCTTTTAAAAATCTGTCCTCAGTAGAAATTTGGGAGAATTGTTCCTCCAGGGACTGGTGTGATTTCCAGCTCTGAATTCTGTTATATTCAGCTTATAATGGCTCACAGTGTGAGCTACTTCTAGTCTAAATAAGTGCTTAGGCCATATCTCAGGGTGATTAATGACTGAGTGGGAAAGGTAAACACAGCACTTTGTAGACTGAAGACCAGAACAAACCAGTCTGATTCTATTCCCTTCCCTGGCCTCTTGGCCCAGGTCCCCTTCCTGGATTATTCTTATTACTGATTGGAAGTCTCCACTCTTTTTTTCTGTATGAGTATGTTGGGGTGTAGCAGGAGCACAAACCTGAGAAATCAGGAAGTTTGTGTTGGAACCAAGGATTGTACATTGTCTCTAATACATTTTATCTTGTTAGATGTATCACATTATCACAGCCTGTAAATAATTTTTTTTCCCCTAATTTTCTCAGCCAGTGTATTAGGTATTCTCTACGATCTTGTGTGTGTTTGGTAAGTATTAGCTAGTTATGTTCTCTTTCAAGTGTTTGATAATAATAATAAATAGACTAGGGCTAAAGACTGAGCCCTGTGGCTTTGTGCAGGATGGCTTCTTCCTGCTTGATAACAGTGCATTAGTCGCCTCTTTTTCCAGTATAGAAGTTAGACGAGTCAGAAAGTGACATTACTGTGTTATTATGCATTTGTCATTTCTGCATATTGCCCATAAGGGGAGTACAAGAGATTTTATCAAAAATGCTTTAGTGAAATATGGACAAATTATGAACTGCATCATTTCCTTTATCTATTATTCTGGTAGTTCTAGCTTTTTGTTGGAATTACTCAGAAAATATTCATTTAAATATTAAAGAGAATTTCACTGCGAACTTGGAAACGTTGATTTGTAGGATTTTTAACTCAGTATGTTCAGTATGTAAAATAATGGGACTGTATTTGTCCTTGTGTTCGTATATTACACTCATTTTTATTATTCTCAGTATTCGCAAATAGCACATTGGATCATTCAGCCATTCATTCAGCAAATAGTTTTAAGTACTAGAGAGGAGACCATGTACTTCTCCAAGTTTTCTCCATAACTTAAGAGTATAAGTTGTTTGGACTAGGAGGCTGGAATTAATTCAAGGTGCTATTAATTTAAGCCTAAGTGATTGATTGAGGTCATTTCATAAATCATGCTAGAATGTTATTCTAACCACAAAGAAACTAATGTCTATTCTTTCCTCAACCTTTACTTCTTTGGCCAGGAGTCTCTTATGAGCTAGGCTGCCAAAGCTCAACATCGACTCTCCACCCCAGTTATTGATCTCATTTCAGAATCAGCCTCTATATTACTATTTCTAGAGTCAGGGTCAGCAGGAATATTGTTTTGAGAGAAGAAGTTCCATATTTCATTAGGGTAAAATATGATTGTATTCTAACCTCTCTTTTTAAATTGATTCACGGTGTTTTGACAGAGCTCTTACAAGCCTGTTCTCTAATAGAGGACAAAAGATAACCATTTTCTTATAGATAGTTTTTCATCATTTTGTTATCTCAATCTGAAAGTGGCATACATTGACAACTGCTCCAGCTGTTAATGTGTTATTTTCTTTTGTCAGTGTACTGTGACTGACATTTATTTGAAGGACCCATACAAGTTACCTTGGGTTATACTTCATAGGTAGTATTTCTTAAGCTTAGCTCCAATTTAAACTTCCTATATTTGTTTTACTGAATTACTTTTTTTTTTTTTTCCAGTCAACTGAAGCAGACAGCTGCTTTCACATTAGTGAAACTTTTTCTCAGGTTCACACTGTTTTGCCATGCTATAACGAATAGACTTTCCAGGCAGCACATCATGCACTGTCTTTTAGTTAGAGAAGACTTAGAAAAACTTTTCTAAGAAAATCTCTATTCTTGTGGTGTTGCCCTCACAACAAAGGGGCACCCGTGTGGACATGGTCAAGTTTTTTTAAGGCAAGATTCCTTAATTCTCATTAAAGTATATGAACTCCTTATACATAATTTCTTAAACTTTAGAGTTTGTTGAAACATGTGGCTGCATTTAATTGGCATTGTTGAATAGTTTTGTGCCATAGCCCTTTTCAGGAAGGGGAGCAGTCTTGAACTCATTGGAGCTCATAGTCTAGAGAAACAATATTTGGGGAAGATTGCTCGAAAGATAGGCAATCCTTTTTCCTCTAGGTTTCCCATATTATCTAGAAGCCGTCTCCAAATCAAACCAGATCCTGAGAGACTAGCACAAGGAACACGTCGCTTTGACTCCCAAAGAAATTATTTTAGTGAATCAAATTACACTGGGAGCTGCATGCTACATTTATTGCCAGAAAGCTTAGAACCAATTTATGGCTCTCTAATATGAAGTATATAAATGTTTATGGTAAACATATTTGAGCTTTATTTCTGGCTCTAATTGATGTCTTTATTCTCATTTTTCTCCTTCTTTCTCTCTGATTTTACACTTGTGGAATTTTCTTGTGGTTAATGTATCTTTTCAGCTGCCTTTAGTCTTTTCTAGAAAGGAGGCAGATCTAAATAAATAAATATAAAACATCTGTAAGCAGGAAGGAATAGTTAGGAAAGAAATAAATTTGTTTTCTTTTTGAACTTCTTTTGAACTTCCGTTCTATGTTTAAAGACAATATTTTTGCTGTCTTAAGATGTACTGGTAAATGCTGTTAGTAGACATAAATAAATTTATGTTTAAATTACTTACAGACATCATAAAACTTTACATATGTTGCCTCGAGCAGAATCTTTTGCTCTTGTTTATTCAATGATTTAGTACACTGGCATTTGTAATTAAGACATACTATATATTAACAAATTATTTTAATATTTAATTATTTAATACTTAATTGATATTTAATTAAATAAGGTTATCTTATGTACATATTTCAAAACTCTTTAAAGGTTTACATGCACCATTATACTGGTTAAATTCGACAAAGTAAGCATGGCTTACATAAAATACCCCCATTTTGGAGGGTTGGTTGGTTTTGATTTGCCCCAAAAAACAAAGAAAAATATATCATGTGGCAAAGAAAAGTAAGATACTCAATCTTGAAAGAACCTTAAGAGTTACTTATAATTTATCAAATATAACAAGTTATCTTTTTAGCCCCAGAAAAAATGAATATTTAAAGGGACCTTAGAAAGCATTTTGTCCAGCTTTCTCATTTTATGGGTGAAAATAATTGGGGTCCTAAATTTGCCACTCATGTGATATTGTACAATGGGTTATTGACAGTGGGATTTCAAGTCCTGTCTCTCAGTAACCAGTCCTCTTTGTGTTGTGCCATGTCTCCTGTTGCTGTTGTCCATTCTCATTCCAGAACACTCAAATGAATATTAAATCTCCTTGTAAAGTCTACTCATTGAGACCACGCTTACCCCTTGCAATAGAGTTGAGTAGTCTAATCCTTATTCCCGATGATTACCATCAGAAACTTCAAATCCTGGTTCAGTATTTTTCTCCTTTCAGTCCCTCATTATTGTAACCATTCCTGAAATTAATGTACTGCTCTCACTTACCAATTTAGTATCTCTTTTCTGTTTACAGACAAATAGACCCAGAGGGGGCTATAGGCACTTAAACTCCTTCTTTACCCATTTCAGGTTACATTATGGAATCTTCCTGTTAGTTATAAACAAACAAACAAAAACCCCACAAATAAATAAATATATAGAGTAAACCATCTCAGGGCTCTGAGCATTGAGCTTCACACTGAAAAAAGTAAACAAAAATATATAGAAATAATTCTTGCAGTGTTGCATGCAAAGTAGGAGCACAGGCTTTGGAATCATTTGAGTTCATTTACTGTGAACTCAGTGAAATTAGTCAACATCTGTGAAGCTTAGTATCTTCATCTCTAAAATAGGGATAATACCTACATCTTAAGTGTGTTGTTATGAATAAAATGAAGCAGTGTCGTGTGCTGCACATGCTGTTGAAGCACAAGGTACTTGTGCACATGGTAAGTGTTCATACTAGTGTCTGATGTATTGCAGTCACACAGATTTACTGATTCTTCACCGGGGAAACAGGAGCCTAACATAGCTTATGGTGTAATTGGATTGATAGTATTGCAAGGTGCTTTCAAATGTGATTCTGTTGAATAATTTTAGTTATCAGACCTCAGCAGCAACAAAAAGGCCATGTTCATTCATATTGCTTTTGTTGATTAGCTTAATAAACCAGAAATTTGCCTTTTGACTTTTTCCATGATAATCAAAAATGGTACAAACAGGTATTCATTTTATCCAAATCAGGCTATTTCACTTGACACTCTTCCATGAGCTGGCCTACAGATTTAATGGTGAGACAACCTACTTGTAACATTTAGGAGGTATTTCTGAATCATTTGTCTGTACCCAGAATAAAAATGCTTTCAGGTGTGTTTCTGTGGTGACCAACGGAACAACCTGGGCTTTTTATATGAGTGTGAATGCCAGTGATTTCCTCTGCAGATATATCTGCCCATGGGACTGTGACATAATTTTAAATTTACTTAGAATTTTAAGTCCTAGGAAGCAGTTCACTGTGACTCGATGGTAAATTTTAAAACGCTCTCAAAAGTATTTTCAAGTTATATTTTTAATACTGAGGTATCTTTATAGACTCACAGTAATAATTTATTTAGCCAAATATTTGATTACAGTTGTAGTTTTCTGATTTTTATAGAATGGCAGTGTCTTTAAGAGATGGAAAATTGATTTAGTTATCAGAGACAAAGTCTGGGCAGGGAGACTCTACCCAGTGTCCTAGGAATGCACTTCTTCCAGGAAAGTAAAAACAATAACAACAAAAACAGCAATATGCTGTTGCTGTTGTAATTTGTAAAAATCTTGTTTATTTGAAATAGTGGGTCATTATTTGGACTTGCTATTTCTATTGGCCAACATTTTAAAAATTATAATTATATCGTAAAAGTGGAATTTAAACATTTGCCCCTTACAAAATAAGATCTTGATCTTTTAGTGACATTAGTCTAGTGGTTTATGTTGTTTTCACTTTACTATAATATATTCAATAAACTATGTTCACTAATAATTGAAAAAGGAACCCTGGCTTATCTATATAAGTATGTATTTGGGAAAGAGATGGGGTATAACTTTATAATAATAGTTTTAAATTTTATTCACTGAATAATTATTTGATTTTGATAGTGAGAAGAAAGCTTGTAAAATTCATACTATTATGGGGCTCTTGAGACATTACAGTAATAAATTGCTACTTCTGCATTGACTAATATTCCACATATCCTTACTAGAATTCTTCTTAACTGGGAATTCCATGAATGTATTCAAGGGTGATGATTCTAGGTATTCCTGTATCCAAAATAGAAGGACTGTTGGTCCATTTCGCATGGACATCCTTTGGTCTAGAGTTCAATCTTGAAGTGATTACAGCCAAAGACATTGCATGTTAGATTGTAAACTTGAAGGAATTTCGAAGCCTCAGGTTCAAAATCTGGGGTCTGTGGATCACTAGGTTGTCCAGTTTTGATCTTGAACTGCTTATAAACTTAATTTTACATACTCTATTAGGGTAGAGGATCTGTGGTTTTCACAGAGTGGGTTTTGGGACTTCACAAAGATTAAATACCACTGCTTTCTGTAAGTACTTGATATATTCTTTAACAGCGTACTAAAAATCCATTGTTTATTATTTTTAACTTACGTTTCATGGTTAATCCATATGTGTTCAAATCCATTATAATTAACACATGCAAAACATTATGGTTGATATTAGGGTTCTTGTTTTAGAAGATTGAATTGTTAATATAATTAAGGGTGCTATTAATATGATAATACTTATTTTCCTGATAAACTTCCAATTAAACTTCCCAGTTTGATATTAATTTTACATGTATTTGTTCCATCTCTCCCAAATAGAGTGAATAAACCTGTCAAGTTTGTTAAGGGCACAGAGCATTGGCCAGAGATTATTCAACAATAGTCTTGGAAGAGAACCAGAGATACTATAATCACAGTTCGACAAGTTTGAGTAATGATTTCTTCAAAGTTGAGAACACCTGTGTTCTCGTGTTTTTTTGAATCCTTTAGACTTTGATCGAGGAGGGGGGCTTCAGAGCTTAGGCCAGGATGCCAATAGAGATTTGCACCTGATCAGACCTTTCTTTTTTTAAGTAGATAGTAACTGCTTCTGCCAGAAAACCAGATCAAAGCATAGCAGGGGAGATTACTACATTGGTTTTATCAGCCACTTTCCAGTTACAGCTCTTGTAAAGCTGATAACAGTGTGGGGGGTGAATAAAATCATGTGCTTTCAACCTTCCTGTGGTGCTTTCATCATGATTTGTTTAAGAACCAGGGAGGACCACGTCTACAGTGTGTGGACACCTGGTCGGTCCCCTCTCCATCCCTGTCAAAGTTTAAAGCTCTTAACTAGTAATCATTGCTCTCACTCCAGGGCAGTTGGGTACCATGTTTCCTTTGCTATTAACGTGGCAACTGCTGTGGCACCTTTGGCACCTGTTTTCTGCCAGCCATCTCAGTTACCTTGGATTAACTTCAGATGACTGGTTTTTGGAAGTTTGTGTTTCTCCTACTGTTATCAAGGCAAAGGGTTGCAGTTTCTATTCCCTCCCTCCACAGACCACAGCACTCATGCAGCCTTTTGTCTGTTTTTTTTTGGTTGTTGTTTTGTTTTGTTTTAAAATTTCTTCAAGGCTGTTCTTGATGTTAAGGAGCTGAATAAAGCAAGTCTTACTTGCCACAGATTGGCAGTCGAAGTCAGAATCCTGGCTCTTTTAAGATTTAAAAAAAAAAAGGGCCATAGCTACCCAGTCCTGCCCTCTTGTTTTATATAGCATATATACTAAAAAACAAAGCAAGAGTTAGAATCTTGGCTTCTTGATGCCTGACTGGTTCACTGATTCCTGTGTGGCAAAATGCTACACTGGCTACATTTAAATAGACTGTTTCCTGAGATGGTTTTATTTTTATTTTTTTGGTGGAGAAATAAATTAAAAATTTCCTGAGTAGCATTTTAAACATATGTGCACTATCTGAATAATCTTCAAAAGTGCATTCTAAAATCCTGGGTGCTCATACTCTGCACTCCCTAGAGACACATGTATATATGATGTTTCTGAGATTTCTGACATCTGTACCATATGTGGAAAATGCTCAGAACTGAATATATGGAATTGCCTCTTTTATGTGGAATACGTTTATTTTGTAGCACTTTGGTTCTCCTCTTATAGCCAATGTGTACTAATTACTTATGGCCATTGTATATGGTCTTGTAAAGTTGGGGAATGAAGTTTAAGTATCTTGACCTTTGAACCAGTAGAACTCAGTTAAAGTCCTGTTTCTGTCTCTAATATACTGAAATTGTTTTGAATCCAATTTAACCTACGAGTGTCTCTTTTTTTATCTGAAAAAAGTGTGATGTTACAATTTAGACACTTCCTAAGGTTTCCTCAGTACTGAAATTCTAGGAGATGACTTGGAATATAATTTTACTAGTTAAAATGATTATATTTGTGTATGAATATATTTGCATTTTTCTTTTGTTTTCATAAGGTATGATTGACATAGTCATAATTTATTGATGTCAGAAACTCTACTCAACTTATAACATTATTCCTATGGGAAAGCATAATCCTGTTTACAGCTATCTGTAAGATGTGGTTTCTAGGAAACCATCGTGGCCCAAAAGTAAGGACTGCCTGCTATGAGTTAAAGATAACCAGCTAGAAAGTACAGTCAGCAGAAGGGAAGTTAATTTAATTGGTTTAAAGACTTTCTTGTAGCCACAGAGAATGCTAAATTGATTTTGCCTTATTACATAGAAAAACTGCAGCACATTCATTAAACAGGAGGAGTTACTTTTGGAGAATATATTACCTTCTACACACTACACCAATGATTTTAAGATACTTAAAAACAACGATCCCAAACTTATCATCTGTCAGTTCTTATCCCTAGGACTTGTGCAGGTGGTAAAGGAAATGCATGTAAATAAACAAAGATTTTGCATAAACATAGCTGGCTACTTTATGTTTTCAGTTATCAATAGTTTAGACATGCACTGTTTATATTTACTCTTTATACTTCAACTGTGTCCTGATTTCTATATTTCTATCAGTGACACAACATTCTCAGAATCTCTCTGGTTGGAAACTTTGCAGTTGAAACTGATTCAACTTTACCATGACCCAAACTGCTCTTCATTTTATCATGATAAAGTCGGTTCTTGAATTGCATTGTCTTTGTAATGTGTTTCATGTCTGGGTAACATTCTTTATTCCCACCATTACCTAGATTTCTGTATGTCATTCTCCTGATTAACTGGCCTCTCTGGCATCAGTATACAAAGTTAAGGCATCCTGCAAACTGACTTTGGGGATTTAAAACCCTTTGCCTGTTTTTCAGGCCCCTCTAATCATACCCTTTTTTGCTTTCATGTTAGTTGAAATGTAACCTTTTGAGCCTCTCCAGCTTTACCTAACTTTTAGTCTCTCCTCTGTGTTTCAGCAGATCTATGTAGCTACAGCTACCACAGCCCATATAATGTTGTTTTGTAACTTCCTTCATTTTACCTAGTCTCTGGCTTCTTGATTGTTCGGATTGTCTTTATTTTAGCTTTGTAGCCAAATGTCCTGATACATTGCCTGACATTATAAATAGATGCTTTTAAAAATTATTTTTTCTGCTGCTGAGCACAGGATTCATGTATTCTACTGTAACCTCTCTTCTCCATATTGTCTTGCTCAGTGCTGGGCACAAAATTAGTTGCTAAAATTAAAAATTGCCACTTGAACCCTTATCTCAATTTAAGTACTTCTGTATTTTTGATTTATGCTATTTAATGATTTTTGTTTCACAGATATTTGCCTATTCAAAGCATTCTTAGTTTTAGTACTTAAAATATCACGTACTACTTTTTATACATGTAATTGTGGAAATTTAGTTTTTCTTCATGTATTTTCAGTGACAGGTTTACAGCATTTACTTGTAGCCGTAGGCTTACAATTAGGCAATTTCATTCTTATTCTAATAATGGAGAAGTTAATGAATTTAATGACTGGATTAGTTACAAATTTTTGCAGGACAGTTAGATGCCATTTTCTTTTTTTATAAGATTGATAGACTCTGGAATTTTGCAGGCCATTTTATTAAACTGTTTGCCTTTGTTTTATCAAAGGGAATAAATTCCTGCCCTCTGGGACTTTTCTGGAACTAATTATCCCTGAGCTTGTGAGCTTAAGACACTTTTACCACGTTGCTCTCCTGTCTGATTTGACAGGGGAATTAATGATTGATGTGATCTCTTTTTTCTGTCTGTAACATCAGAGAGATAGCTTATTGTATACGATTTCACCTGAATTGTTTCTTTTCACGAGGGTAAAAGTACAAGAAATGACTGAAGAAGATCACATAATAGATGAACAGTCACAAGGCATCTTCATTGAGTTCATATTTACATTTTATTGGCAGAAAGCAAATGATAAGACTAATGATTATTTCCCTCAGGATGTTAAGCATACAGTTCTCCCTTTCCTAACAAGGTAAGGAAAGAAATCTGAAAAGTATCTCTCAAGGCAATACATTAAATCTTCTACTTTTGTTTGTAGACTCATTAATAAACACTTTATCTTATTTTGTCTTAAGAGACTATATAGGTAGCAAAAAATAAAATACTAAGGATGGGTTCAAGATACTGAAAATAGTTTCCTTTAGATGACATTTATATTAAAGAGGACTTAGTACTCCAGATAAAGGACTGATTTAGGGGTAGATGATCATATTATTGTACAGTAATTTAACTAGAGCCATTATGTTTTAGAAATTGTAAAACAAATGAATTGTTAAAAATAATTTTACTGTTCAGTGGGGCACAGTGATTATTACAGAATAATGATAGTTTCTATTGGTAATGCAGCTGGCAAATACAAGTAAACTGCTTTACTCTTTTTGTCTGTCTTTGATGCTTTGCCTTTCTGAATATGGACTGTTTCCCAAGAAGACTGAAAGCATAAGTGTTTCTAATAGTTCTCTGTTTTATATAAACTTTAATTAATGGTTCTCTCACTTTCTTTGCATTTTATATTTCCTCTCATGTAAGAAATGTCTTTTTGTGTTCAATACGGATTACTCTTGGAATTTAGTGACAAAGGTGGGTTAATTTAAGTCATCACCATCAATTTAACAAGCACCTCTGGCAATATGTTTTTCATTTTTTAAAAATTGTATCATGAAGCAAAATGATAACAGCAATGATTATAGGATAATCACACACCTCTGGGCATAAGAATGGGAAAGGTGCAAACAAATGCATCTATTCCTTTGACATGATGATTATTTCATAATAACTGAGTGCTTCATTCCAGTCTTCCCTGCCGTTACTGTCCCATTTTTTTCCCTTACTCTATTAGACTGAAAGAGGAATAATGGAATTTTTCTCAAAAATATGATGTTAAAATATGATGCTGGTAGTTTTATGATGGTTATGAGTATATATTTCAGCTCAACTGTATATTTCCTTATAATCACAAGGAAATCAGAATGGTCCATTAGCCCAAGAAGTTTATATAATAGAGAAAATAGATTTTCTTAAGCTCTTTTGTTCATGCCTTTCCTAATACTTACCAGATCTTTTTTCATAAATCTCAGATTTTAACTTATATTCCATTGCTGCTGACAGCTTTGATATACATTCTTGTGTGTGTGGATTTGCACTATTCTTAGGATATTTAAGCTAGAAATGAACATTTTACTCAGTGTTTCAGGGACCATACATAGCTATGGTTCTAAGACCACAGACAAGGGAGTTTTATATGTTGTTGCTGTTAACTGTGGCGTCTTGTGGGTTGTTTGGTCAAGTACTTAGTGTAAACTGTTCTGGGGGAGATGTTTTGTGAATTGTTGGTAGTAGCTGAGTATTGGGGGAAGAGTTTTAAAAAGTATCGGCTTTAGGATTAAATCCAGTTATAGTAAAATCCCAGCTGAATCGCTAGCTATCTTTTTCCTTATAAACTTATTTATGGCATCTAGACCTCAAACATTTTCAGAAGGGCCTAAGGCACTGTGTGGCAAATAAGTGTTCAATGAATAGTAGTTCTTTGTTTTTTCCATCTCATGTTTGCCCTCATGTTCATAAGTTTGGTTGGACTATGTGTGTTGAACGGGTGGGAGGGTCTGAGGTAGTGGTTGATAGCTTTGTATAGAGACACGAATAAGACACCCAGGCATTGTTCTATTCCTGGGGATAACATGAGTTACTCAAGAGATTCCTGAAATCCTGAAAGGTCATTATAACTGTTTCTTGTCAACATACTGGAGGCCTTTGCTGAGAGCTGTAGGAAGCCTCACTGAAGTCATGACCCTTCTTGATGGGACTCTGATAGGAAATGAAGAATTTATTGAATGCCTATGTATTGAATCCATGTTAGAACAGTTCACATGTTATCACATGAGCCCCTCAAATCAGCCCTGTGTTTCAAAGAATGAAGAAGGGATGTGGGAGGCTCATATAACATTCTCAGAGTCACACAGTAAATGATGACCCAGGATCCCAGCCCAGGTGGGTCAAGGCTGAATTATAAACCTAATCATGGCTATTTTTGGTTTGTATATTTTACATATATATGTGCCCACATGTTTTTATTCTTTGTTTTTATTATAGATGTGAAAAAATATATAAATAAAGGAGAGATTTTTCATCCCATGAAACACAAGTTTTAAATGATACAGCAGTTAATAGGTTTTGGTGAAGTAATAAACAATAGAGAAATAAGAGAAAGAACATAAAATAGTTCATATTTATTGACTGACCTAGTGACTTCCATTCTTGTAAATTGGTTTAAGAAATGCATTACATTTTTGCCTGTTCAAAGATGCATTTATAGCATGTAGATGAATCAAAGACTTTCCTCCTTTTCCCATTAGTTTGTACAGACTCGTCAGTGATATTGATTTGTTATTTTCTGGGTGTGCATTAATATGTGGATATGTTGTTTCTGCTTGTTCCTGAAAATCTAAATATCAAGCGTAACATTTAATTAGCTGTACTTTTATAAGAATAATAACATAATAGCCAATCTCATAATAAATAATCAAATGTTTCATTGTAATATTTGTTGATAATCTCTAGAACAGAGTGAGATCTAATATTTGAGTGGATTGCTTAGCAGTTTTCCCCCCAAATTACACTCTTCTGTATGCCTTCATATTCTACTTCCATTTCATGTTTTCACTTACATCCACAGGCAAGCCCTGTTGGTTAAACAAACTTGGAAATGCTTGGAAATGTTGTTCCCAAGAAGCACATAAAAGCTTTTGAGTTGAGACTTGGTTTAGTACAAGATCGTTTGATTTCTGGCACCCTGTATGCCTTGCCTGAATTCTTCCCTTTGGCATTGTTGTATACTTAGCTGTGTAATCACTACCCTGGTCTTCCGGACATGTTGCCTTCCCTGCTGGCGAACCAGAATCATGATTCTAGAGAGACCTTACAGATATTATGGCCCAGTGATTTAATTTTATGGAAGAAAGAATTGTGGCCCAGAGACATTGACCCAGTATCACCTGTAAGTGGCATAACCGGGATTAGAACCTGGGCCTGATTTCTAAAACCAGTGTTCTTTAGCTCATACCTAACTGTGTAGGCCTTTGAGTGTATTCAAGTTTTGGCTTGTAGGAGAGCATAGTATTTAATTTTTCTCAGCTTCATTTTTAGTATCTGTAGGGCATGACTGTTAATAACCGTCCTACCTACCTTGCATCTCTTTTCTGTGAAGCAAATAAAAGAAAGTAGTGCATTAAGATACTATAATGTTGTGGTTCTTAATAATGATGACTTGCATATTTAGAGCACTTTATAGCCCTTCACATTTGCTGTTAATCTGTGATGGAGAAAAGATGCCCACATAGAAATAGCAGGACAGCATATATCACCACTGTGTGGCATCATTGTTTAAAAGAGCAGGTTGTTTTTCTATTAAGGAAAGGTTATTTTTTAAATCTTGGTTTTCTTGTTAGCGGTGGATACCTAGCATGCTACTCTAAATACCTTAAGCATATACGTAACCAGTTTGATGAGAGGTTTCAGGAAACCACTAGCCATTATTTTCATTTATACTTTGGACGGATTTCATAATTTTTGGTCATTTTCAGTTATTAAAATCCAGGTCAGCCCAGTTTAAGTTTACATGCTCTAATTTTGCCTTTCCTCCACTCACTGTCACCTAGACTTGCAGTTGAGCTTTTGAAGGAGAGAAATCGGTATACAGCTGACTGTTTCTTTTGTCTTTTTGCCAGGACTGGGTTTGGAAGCAGACATAAAGGGGGCAGAGGTCTTCTTCCTTAACTGGACCTATGTCAGTTGTGGGGAGGAACCCCTGATTTTACTCTGAGTTTGCTTCTTTTATGGCTTTTTGCTTTGCTTCAAAGCTCCACTGATGGGTGTGGGCTTTCCTCATAGCTGCCATAGGGATGGTTTACTTGACATGGTATTCCGCTTCACGTCAGCCCCCTCTATCCTCAAGGACTCCCTTGGAAAGAGGCTACTATGTCCCTCCCAAACCTTTACCAATGGTCCACCACTCTGACCTTTCCAGCTGGGGTGGCCCCTCACTTAGCTGCTGCCTGTGGAGACCTGGAGCTCCCAGTACCATCTCTCTTTCTTTGCACAGTCTCCATGTGGAGACAGGTGAACTGCCCCCATGTCCGCAGGACAGCAAGAAAACTCCCCTGTACCTTCCAGACACATTAGTGCTGTGCAAGAGCTGGCTTGTACTGGCTCACAAAAGCTGATTGCTAAATTTTTAGGAATTTTGTGATCTTGCTGTTAACATAGCCATTACTAATTACATTATATAAGTGAATAATCAAATATATTATATTGAAAACAAAGTAATAAATACTTAAAACTGATCACTTCCTAGTTAATTTACTGCATTTCATTATCTGTACTCTTGATGTTGTTTGCATCTGTTGTCTTTTTATGGTGGAAAATACTATATAATAGCATGCTACTGCACGTCTCTTCCCACTCTGCATTCAGTAACTTCTCATTTGTAACTTGAAATTGGCCATGGTGGGAGTATTTTCGCCACTGAAATAATAAGTGCCACAAACCAGGATCTGTCATCTCCCCTGCTTCCCAGTAAGTTGTTGAACATTTACCAGCATACCACTGGGCTCACTACGTTATGGTCCCTTCTGATCCTACCGCTGTAGGCCACACAGCAAGTGTCTCTCTGTTAACAGTCTCCTCTTCATTCTTATGTGATTTTTACCAAATTCTTCCAAGGGCTTTCTCAGGAAGCATTTTTCTGGGAGCCATTTGCCTTCTCACAGGTACTCCCAGTCCTGATGAGTGATTCTTTTAGAACTTCCTTCTATTTGGCCTTGGAAAGGTTCCCGTGGGGTAAGGTTCCCTGCTTCCCCTCCCTCGCAGAGGTAGGCGTGCCCATCATGGACAATAATGTATTTCTCTCCCTTGTCAGATCAGCTGGCTGTGAAGTTAGTGGGCTGTGTAGGGCTGGACCTGTCATTGTTCAGCAAACCCTGAAGGAAGATAGGCTCTAACTGTTTATGAATTATCTAGAATGTCAAGTATACTTAGAACATTTTTTGCCTTTGGTTTTGTACGGCAGTTTCAAATTCTTGCAAAAAAGAAGTACCAGTTAATCTGCTATTATAAGAAGACTAAAAGAGCCAGAGTATTTTATATATTTTAGTTATTTAACAAAGTAGACTTTTCATGTCGATGTTTCATATTGACATGTAAACTAATAAAAGTAAAATGTAGATATTTCTGTTGTCTAAGGCTCTGCTGTTAAACTGATTTTCTAAAGCAACTGACAGTTTAGATGATTTTGGGTAAAGTGTCTATTACTGTCTCCCTTCTTCTCTGCCCCACCACCCTCCATAGCCTGTAGGTGGGGATAGTTTAAGGTTTATCTTTTTAAAAGAAAACTTAAATAAACACTCTCATTTCTTTTCCTTGGGAAGTTAGTATTCTCTTTGTATGTGGAGAGTTTAACACTTTTCAAAGAATTCACTCTTACAAAAAAAAAGGTTCAAAAATTTAGGATTGTAAGACACATATTGATGATCAACATTTGTATTTTAACTTAAGACTCAATCTGATTCCCTTAAGATACAAATCTCCTTTTAAGAGAGTACAATTTATAATATATTTTCACTGCATAAACTTACTTGGTTTCAAAAATTTAATCTTGAGTTTGTCTCACACTGTTTGAATCTAGGGAGAAAGCATGTTGGAAATTGGACATTAAATTGGTGTATCAACAATTTTGTGTTGTAGTATAACTTTCACCCATGCTGCTTATTTTGTCGTCCGTAAAATTGGGATGAAATCCAAACTTGGAAAGTAATATTTGACTGTAATAGCAAACCATACAGCACTGCACAATACATATAAAGCACCCTTGACCTGTTTTGTTATTTGTACACATGGAGAGACTTTTCTCAGGCTGAGTAGCTACTGGTGTTGGATTCTAGATTTAATCATGTTTCTCTTGCTTGTTGGTGCCATTAAATAATTAGTCCACCATGTAAGGGCTCAACTCAAAGCTTTCCTTAAGAGTAGAGCCTATTCTTGATTCTTATGGAATTTAGATTGCTCTTATATGAAAATTTACTGTGACACTCCATTTATGTCTTTTTTACTTTTGACTTCACTATCCTTAATATACCTCCTAAATGCTATTCTCCAAATTTGTTGAAATGCATATTTCAGAGCTCTATTGTTCAATGAGGTAGTGACTAGGTAGATGTGATTATTTAAATTTAATGAAAGCTAAAAATGGCAACATAGTGCCCATCAATAGATGAATGGATGAAGAAGCTGTGGTATAGATATACATTGGAATATTACTCAGCCATAAAAAAGAATGACATCTTGCCATTTCTGACAACATAGATGGACCTAGAGGGTGTTATGCTAAGTGAAATAAAGCAGACATAGAAAGACGAATACTGAATTCACTTATATATGGATTCTACAAAACAAAACAAATGAACAAATACAACCAAAGATAAATACAGTCATAGATACAGAGAACAAACAGGTGGTTGCCAGAGGGGATGGGAAGGATTAGAGAAATAGATGAGGGAATTAAGAGGTACAAACTTACAGTTACAAAATAAATGAGTCATGGTGATGAAATGTACAGTGTGGGAAATATAGTTAATGATAATGTAATATCTTTGTATGGTGACAGATGGTAACTAGACTTATCTTGGTGACCATTTTGTAATGTATAGAAATATCGAATCACTTTTTTGTGCACCAGGAACTAACATAGTATTGTGGGTCAATTGTACTTCAAAAACAAAACAAACTCATAGAAAAAGAGATCCTATTTGTGGTTACCAGAGGCATGGGGGTGGGAGAATTGGATGAAGATGGTCAAGAGGTACAAATTTCCAGTAACAAGACAAATAGGTACTTAGGGATGTAATGTAAAACATGGTAAATATAGTTAACACTCCTGTATGTTATATATAAAAGCTTTTAAGAGAGTAAATTCTAGGAGTTCTCATCACAAGGAAAAAGTATTTTTTTCTTTTTCTTTTTTTTAATCGATATGGGATGATGGATGTTCACTAAACTTATTGTGGTAATCATTTCATGATTTATTTAACTCAAGCCATTATGCTGTACATCTTAAACATATACAGTGCTGTATATCAGTTATATCTCAGTAAAACTGGAAGGTTAAAAAATTAAAACAAATACTCCTTTGTTTAAAAAAGAAAAATATATTTACTCAGTCACGCATTTCAAGAGCTGAATGCCGACATGTTGCTGGGCCACAATGTAGGATGAATAGAGAACGTTTCCAGGTGGCACACAGTTCTGTTGGATGGTATTGCTCTAGACTCTGCATCTCCCTTATGTAGTACCTGTCCTTTAATAACTGTAGACATGTGGCTAGATTATATTGTATTTTAACCATTTTGCTAATTCATAAATTGGGACAAAATGTATCTTATAGAGAAAGTATAATAAAAATAAACCTATGATAAAGACAGCATAGTGTTTTACCTGTTAAAATAACTTAAGGACCAGCTTGGAAAATTAACTGTTATTTGGTTTTTGTAACATTATTTTTCCCCTCTAGAAACATCATCGTCAAATTTCAAATCCATACAACCCATTGAAAAGTCTCTGTGAATATTGATTTCTGCTTTTATATCTTTGATCATATGAGCCAAAGGATATAAAACAGTGAATCGTCTAATATGTTGAAAAAGAAATTGAAGTTTTGTTTTGAATTTCTAATTTTAAGCATTGGGTTTGATATAGAGTAAAAAAGCTGTGACAAGATGGGATTTATATTTGTGCAGGTAAAATAGAAAGTGAAGTTCAGAGCTGGATAGAGTAATAGATCAAGTTGGGTATAAAAGAAATTATGGCTAAACAGGTTCAGGATGAAAAATTGATTAGAGACCTCAGCCTGTAACTAATGAGAGAAGTGGAAAAGCTCAGAGATTGCAAATCAGTTTTGTAATTTAGGTTAATATTTTGTTTTTCAGACTTTAAAGGGGAACTATACCATTAAATGTTAAGCTATTAAAGGAGTGTTTCTTAGGCACCTTTAGAGTAACTTGTTATGACATCCTATTTTTTTTTTTCTGTAAAATCTTCTAATGTATTTGAAATTTCAGTGACAGCATACTTTAATACTGGACTTGAGCTAAAAATGAAGTTTGTTGAAAATAATTTTTTAAAATAGTGGTTATATAAATCTTTAATTGCTTAGGAGATTAATAAACTGCTTTCAGAAATGGACATTACACAAGTATCTCCAAGGAGAGTGTTCCCATCTCTCCAACTCAAATTAGAAAAGCGGTACACTACAGCCCTATGACTAGCTGGCCTCCCTAACTCTCTCACTTCCTTTTTTCCTACCTGAAGACATGTGTATGGAAGGCATACTACATGCCACTTGCTATGCTGGACATTGAGGCTGGCAAAGACAAGGGCCATTTTCTCCATTTCCTAGGCCATACCCATAGTTAATACCATCGTCACCCTTTCCTCGAGTAACTGCAGTGGTCCCCTTAATATTGCTCCTGCTTCTGGCTCTTACTCTCCCACAAAATACTTATCCCCACAGTTGTCACAATCAGTTTCTTTAGATCATAATTCAGATTAAGTCTCTCCTCTGCTATAAGCCTGTTCTACTACATTTAGAATAAAATTCGATCTCTTTTTTAAAAAATGGATTTTAAAATATATTTTTGAGGAAGCCATGTCATCAAAAATGTAGTTCAGAGAATGATAATATAATCTATGGGCCTAAAAATGATTTTCTAAATTATGTCAGTAATATATTGATAAATTATAAAAATTCAAATACAGAAGTTGAAAAAATAAAAAAGTGAAACTCCTCCATATTATTTCACCCCTTCCACCCAACACCTCACTTGAGGTAACTACCATTGGTTGGGTCTATATGCTTTAAGACTTTTTTCTATGAAATTACAGTCATGATTTTACCTTCTCAGAGATTTCCCTGATCACACGTCTCATCCTCTGTTCTTTGTCACCATAACATACGTTCACTTATTGTCTTTCTTCTATATTAGAATGTTTTTTATGAAGGCACCAAATTTTTCCATGTTGTTCATCTCTTGTTCACTTTTAGGTGTTAATAGATAGCTATATAACATTCAAATGCATATGCTATGCTAAAAGGGTCAGTAGACAATGAAGCCAGTATTTTAATTCCATATTTATCTCCTTTACTTTCCCATTGCCTTGGATTTCTCAATTATCTCTAGTATTAGCACGGGCACTTCAGGAAAAGGGAAAGGAAAATATAAAATCAAGACTTAGCTGGGAATTCCCTGGCGGCCCAGTGGTTAAGATTCCGCACTCTCACTGCCAAGGGCCCAGGTTCAGTCCCTGGTTGGGGAACTAAAATCCCACAAGCTGTGAGGCCAAAAACAAAAGAACAAAAAAAAACCCCACTAACCTGTTAGCCAATTAAACCATGCATGATTAACTCTGTGGTATCATTGTATGTGTAAAATATTTTGATCTTTTAAGCATAATCATATGTTATTACCTTGCTTGATTTAACATTATGCAGTGATCTTATTAAAGAAATTTGAAGGTATTTCCCATAACCTTTATCCTTTTACAGAAGAAAATAGGTACAAACAGTATAGATACAGCTAAACTAGTGTCTTTTAAAAATGAATAAAACTATAGTGTAAGTAAAAAGGAAATCATTTTATTTCCTGTAAACTCCTCCTGGTGCATCTCCTCAAAATATCATATTTAAGTAATTCTTAGTGGTCCTAATTCATTTCTGAATAAAAAATCCATTCTGGCTACTTTTCTTTCTGCCAAGCTTTTCACCAGTAAAGTTTAGGTCTATTTACAATTCAGAGCGCCCTCTGATTTTTCAGAGTCCAGAGTTTGAATTAGTTCAGTAAATCGTTGCTTTTTTGGTGACATACAATATAGGGAAAATTAAAGATGAATTCCATCCCTCTCCTATCTATGAAAACTGGGTTTAACATAGAGTGAAAGGAATAAAAACTTTGTGTTTTATTACATGAACCTCACTTACTGTTTTATAAATCTCAGAGTGAAGGCAACGTTTATGACATTATTTTCAGTCTCATATTAAATTTAAGTAAAGCCTCTAAGATTATTTACTTTAAACACTGGTGTTTTGGGAGTAAAATTTTGGATTAAAAAACCAAACAAACAAACTACACACACAGTTTTCCTGGAGATATAATAATACATACTTGCTCTCTTCATAAATATGTATATAAATATAGGGATAAAATCTTCTCACATTGTTGTACATGTGTGCAATAGATATTTCTTGATTGGCTGAGTAATATCCAAGCATGTTTAGGTACAATTTTAGATGTTTAGTTCCTTCTGATGAGATTCCAGTCCTTCATTCTAGTTATTGCTGCCAGTGTCCTTTTTTAGGTGCAAATCAATCACATTAGGTACTTCTTTCTTTCTGATGACTATCAAATATTACTCACTGCAGACATTTTTTTGATGAATAAATGAATAGCTAATTGTTTAAACTTTATAAAATTAGTATTTTATACAGACATTCATATATTTTAATTTTAGCTGGGTATCTGAAACAGAAAACCCATGAGTCCAACCATGAATTGATTTTCCATGCAAAGAGAAAGATACTGAAGCAAGAAGACAGGTTCTTAGAACCAACTCTTCCATTACTAATTGTAGAACCAAGACAAAGACTTCTAGCTCTGTTTCTTTATCTCTAAACCAAGGTAGATCAGTTTAGATGCATGATTCTCAGACTTTAGCCCGCATCAGAATCAACTGGAGAGACTTTGTGGGTGAGGCCTAAGTATTTTGCATTTCTAACAAGTCCCCAGATGTTGTTGATGCTGGACCATTGGCCTGGCCTCTCCAAGGTATTTTTGCAACCTTCAACATATGTATGATTTGCTAATATATTAATGTCACTGTGCAGAACCAGGGCAAAGTTTAAGAAGGTTAAATATCTTCTGAAGTCTCTGGAAAAGGCCTTTGATTTTTAAAAATTTCTGATCTACTTCTAGATTCATTTGAGTGACTCATTCAGGTCACCTAAATCTCTTTAGGTTGGTTTCTATTGTTTATGCTGTTCATTAAAGAACATACTTGATCATTACAGTGACTGTCACATTCCCTCACCTATAACCAAATCCTGCAAAAAAAATTCTTTTCCTCCTTTCTCATTCCCTTTTCTCAGTAAAGATAGAGCTTATCTTTCACTATCTATCTTTGAAGGCCAATTTTATTCCATTCCTTTTGTCTGCTGTGGGTAACAAAAATGGTTTATGAACCAATCACATTTTTTATATAGTTTTAGGCTTTTGTAATTATACAAAGAGTTCCAATGATTTCTTTCTCATCAGTATTGTTATTTCTAAAATTCCCTGCTTCCGATAACCCATTTTTTATTGATTTCCAGATACCCTGAGGGGTTATGAGTATTCTTCAAAAATAATATTGATTTTATAATATAGAAAGGGATGTCCATTTTCCTTTTTTGATTGAGATTTCAGACTTCAGTACTAGCTAACTTCAGGTCTCTGAGTATTCTAGATAAAAACTTTTTGTCTTAAAATTTTATCAGGAAAGATTCTTAAAGTATGACTGTGTCCTTCACTGATGTATGACACATGATTATTTTATTAACTATGTCACCGAATATTTTAGTTGATATTCTGTAAAGAATTAAATGAAATGTATACTTTTAGTTAATTAAGCTCAGAATTTTTAAATAAAAAAGTCAAGGCAAATATGTGTGTGCACATTTCTGTGTATGCACCCATTTTTCAGCAGTGCTGGGATGTCTAACATTATTGTAGTGCTAGGATTTCTTCTAAAGTTTCCCACTAATATCTTAAATTATATAATAGCTAGTTATGTCTGTACTATTTAATCCTTAGAGCCAAAGATCTCACTTTGCCCATTTACCTGCAAAATAAAATGGGAAAAAAATTTATGGAGTTATTTATCCCTGTGTTCAACTAAGTACACAAATTGGTTACACTAATTAACTTTGTGTAAAAATCTCTCCCTTCCCTATAACCCTAACCTGTTTTTTCAAGAGGGAAAGGTTACTTGTAGTACTTTTGAAATTATTTAATTCTTAAGCCAATATGATGAAAATAAAGAGTTCTTTTTTTACACGTGGTCTTAACAAAACAATTACTTATTAATATGTTTGCATTTGTGATGTGAGGGCTCAGGTTTAGCATTCAGTTGAACTTTGCCTTGATGTAGTCTGATCTGGTTATACTACCTGTTGAATGGTATTTAATTACCTGGTTCACTTAAAGCTTGCTTTTCTTTATAATATAAATGCATACTACCAACAGATTTTGTATGTTGATAGATTTTTAGTGTGATAATACGTATAGGTTGCTCTGCTCATTTTAATTTTCTTAATTGAGCTCCATGAGTATAGATTAAAGCCCTTGAGAGTCACTTATGTTTGGTGAGAAAAAGACTTACTGTGTTAGTTTGAAAGCATTTTTTTTCAGATATAGTTGTGCAAGTGAAATGATCTACTTCTGCTATGTGTGAGATTGGACTGTTGGTGCTAAAATTTAAAAGGTTCTGCCTGTGGATTGTAGGAAGACAAATGGCACATCTCTAGAAGCAAGGAAAAATAGTGCTGAAATTCAGTGTCATGTTGATAGAAATAGCAACCGTAACCAGTCATCTTTTATTTCTGGCTCAGACAACTAACTATAAAATATAACCCAGATGGTGGAGCTATGATAGCAAAGATACAGAAATGACATTTTGCTGATGAATTTGCTACCCTTTGCTTCTCCACCTTCAGTTTTATACCAGATCTTTTATGATGTAAGTTGTTTGCTTATGTATTTAAGGACAGACCCATAGGATGAAAAATGTGATGAATGGCGTTTTTAGATCTTGGATTATTTTAGTTAACTTTTGTTTCATTTCCCTCTTCTAATTGCCTTTTTGACTTTTCCTTCTTATTGCAAATTCACACTCTAACATAAATTAGGCTGTGCCATGAATAGTGGGTCCTACTTCAATTTATTTCTGATACATATTTAAAGGCATTTCGAATATAGTATTATGCTCAGTCTGTCTGCCTGTCTTGGAATTGAGTATTCTAAAGAATGAAGGGAGTTGGACACGTTATACTGTGGTCTCTAGTCTCAGCTGGCTTCACCATAGTAGGCCTCCAATTGAGACAAAAAAGGTTTCATGTAAGGGTAGTTTAGTGATGCTGGTGTAGGATTGTTTAAAATGTTTTTTGTCTTAGAGATTAAGAATGGGTAAGGTAGTGGGTGTGTTACTGCCGTACTAAAGAGG
Source organism: Tursiops truncatus (assembly GCF_011762595.2). Lineage (NCBI taxonomy): Eukaryota > Metazoa > Chordata > Mammalia > Artiodactyla > Delphinidae > Tursiops > Tursiops truncatus. The sequence goes on along the minus strand of NC_047045.1, from coordinate 55,703,521 downwards.
TAAGAGAGGAGCTTCAAGATGGCGGAAGAGTAAGAAGTGGAGATCACCTTCCTCCCCACAAATACATCAGAAATACATCTACATGTGGAACAACTCCTACAGAACACCTACTGAACGCTGGCAGAAGACCTCAGACCTCCCACAAGGCAAGAAACTCCCCCACGTACCTGGATAGGGCAAAAGAAAAAAAAAAACAGAGACAAAAGAATAGGGACGGGACCTGCACCTCTGGGAGGGACCTGTGAAGGAGGAAAGGTTTCCACACACTAGGAAGCCCCTTCGCGGGTGGCAGAGGGGGGAAGCTTCGGAGCCACGGAGGAGAGCACAGCAACAGGGGTGCAGAGGGCAAAGTGGAGAGATTCCCGCACAAAGGATCGGTGCTGATCAGCACTCACCAGCCTGAGAGGCTTGTCTGCTCACCCGCCAGGACGTGTTGGGGCTGGGAGCTGAGGCTCGGGCTTCGGAGGTCAGATCCCAGGAAGAGGACTGGGGTTGGCTGCATGAAACCAGCCTGAAGGGGGCTAGTGCACCACAGCTAGCCATGAGGGAGTCCGGGAAAAAGTCTGGAGCTGCCTAAGAGGCAAAAGACTACTGTTGCAGGGTGCACGAGGAGAAGTGATTCAGAGCCACCAGCGAAACGAGCTCCAGAGACGGGCGCGAGCTGCCGCTATCAGCATGGACCCCAGAGATGGGCATGAAACACTAAGGCTTCTGCTGAAGACATCAAGAAGCCTGTGCAAGCACAGGTCACTATCCACACCTCCCCGCCTGGGACTTTGTGCAGCTCGCCACTGCCAGGGTCCCGTGATCCAGGGACAACTTCCCTGGGAGAACACACGGCACGCCTCAGGCTGATGCAACATCATGCCAGTCTCTGGCACCGCAGGCTCGCCCTGCACTCCATACCCCTCCCTGCCCTCGGGCTGAGTGAGCCAGAGTCCCCTAATCAGCTGCTCCTTTAACCCTGTCCTGTCTGAGTGAAGAACATACGCCCTCAGGTGACCTACACGCAAAGGCAGGGCCAAATGCAAAGCTGAACCCCAAGAGCTGTGCGAACAAAGAAGAGAAAGGGAAATCTCTCCCAGCAGCCTCAGGAGCAGCGGATTTTGTCTCCACAATCAACTTGATGAACCCTGCATCTCTGGAATACCTGAATAGACAATGAATCATCCCAAATTGAGGTGGTGGACTTTGGAAGCAATGATAGATATATTTCTTTCCTTTTACTCTTTTTCTGAGTGTGTATGTGTATGCTTCTGTGTGTGATTTTGTCTGTATAGTTTTGCTTTTACCTTTTGTCCTAGCATTCTGTCTGTACTTTTTTTTTTTTTTCCTTAGTATAAGTTTTAGAACTTGTTATCATTGGTGGTTTTCTTTGTTTTGGTTGCTCTCTTCTTTTTCTTTTTCATTACTTAAAACTTTTGTTTTAATTTTAATAATTATTTTTTATTTTTTACTTTAATAACTTTATTTTAGTTTAGTTTTTCTTTCTTTCTTTCTTTTTTTCTCCCTTTTATTCTGAGCCGTGTGGATGAAAGGGTCTTGGTACTCCAGCTGGGTATCAGGCCTGTGCCTCTGAGGTGGGAGAGCCAAGTTCAGGATATTGGCCCACCAGAGACCTCCCTGTTCCACATAATATCAAATGGTGAAAGCTCTCCCAGAAATCTCCATCTCAACGCCAAGACCCAGCTCCACTCAACAACCAGCAAAATACATGCTGGACACCCTATGCCAAACAACTAGAAAGACAGGAAAACAACCCCACCCATTAGCAGAGAGGCTGCCTAAAATCATAATAGGCCACAGACACCCCAAAACACACCACCGGACACGGACCTGCCCACCAGGAAGACAAGATCCAGCCTCATCCACCAGAACACAGGCACTAGTCCCTTCCACCATGAAGCCTACACAACCGATTGAACCAACCTTAGACACTGGGGGCAGACAGCAAAAACAACGGGAACTGTGAACCTGCAGGCTTAGAAAAGGAGACCCCAAACACAGTAAGTTAAGCAAAATGTGAAGACAGAGAGTCACACAGCAGATGAAGGAGCAGGGCAAAAACCCACCAGACCAAACAAATGAAGAGGAAATAGGCAGTCTACCTGAAAAAGAATTCAGAATAATGATAGTAAAGATGATCCAAAATCTTGGAAGTATAATGGAGAAAATACAAAAAAGTTTAACAAGGACCGAGAAGAATAAAGAGCAAGTGAACAATGATGAACAACACAATAAATGAAATGAAAAATTCTCTAGAAGGAATCAATAGCAGAATAACTGAGGCAGAAGAATGGATAAGTGACTTGTTACATAAAATAGTGGAAATAACTACTGCAGAGCAGAATAAAGAAAAAAGAATGAAAAGAATTGAGGACAGTCTCAGAGTCCTCTGGGGCAACATTAAACACACGAACATTCGAACTATAGGGATCCCAGAAGAAGAAGAGAAAAAGAAAGGGACTGAGAAAATATTTGAAGAGATTATAGTTGAAAACTTCCCTAATATGGGAAAGGAAACAGTTAATCAAGTCCAGGAAGCACAGAGAGTCGCATACAGGATAAATACAAGGAGAAACATACCAAGGCACATAGTAATCAAACTATCAAAAATTAAATACAAAGAAAAATTATTAAAAGCAGCGAGGGAAGAACAACAAATAACATACAAGGGAATCCCCATAAGGTTAACAGCTGATCTTTCAGCAGAAACTCTGCAATCCAGAAGGGAGTGACAGGACATATTTAAAGTGATGAAAGGGAAAAAACTATAACCCAGATTACTCTGCCCAGCAAGGATATCATTCAGATTTGATGGCGAAATTAAAACCGTTACAGACAAGCAAAAGCTAAGAGAATTCAGCACCACCAAACCAGCTTTACAACAAATGCAAAAGGAACTTCTCTAGGTAGGTACAATAAGAGAAGGAAAAGACCTACAATAACAAACCCAAAACAATTAAGAAAATGGTAATATGAACATACATTTTGATAATTACGTTAAATATAAATGGATTAAATGCTCCAACCAAAAGACATAGACTGGCTGAATGGATACAAAAACAAGACCCGTATATATGCTGTCTACAAGAGGCCCACTTCAGACCTAGGGACACACGCAGACTGAAAGTGAGGGGATGGAAAAAAATATTGCATGCAAATGGAAATCAAAAGAAAGCTGGAGTAGCAATTCTCATATCAGACAAAATAAACTTTAAAAGAAAGAGTATTACAAGAGACAAAGAAGGACACTACATAATGATCAAGGGGTCAATCCAAGAAGAAGATACAACAATGGGAAATATTTAGGTACCCAACATAGGAGCACCTCAATACATAAGGCACATACTAACAGCCATAAAAGGGAAAATCAACAGTAACACAATCATAGTAGGGGACTTTAACACCCCACTTTCACCAATGGACAGGTCATCCAAAATGAAAATAATTAAGGAAACACAAGCATTAAATGATACATTAAACAAGATGGACCTAATCGATATTTTTAGGACATTCCATGCAAAAACAACAGAATACACTTTCTTCTCCAGTGCTCATGGAACATTCACCAGGATAGATCATAAATTGGGTCAAAAGTCAAGCCTTGGTAAATTTAAGAAAATTGAAATTGTATCTGGTATCTTTTCTGACCACAACACTGTGAGACTAGACATCAATTACAGGAAAAAATCTGTAAAAAATACAAACACATGGAGGATAAACAACACACTACTTAATAACCAAGAGATCACTCAAGAAATCAAAGAGGAAATCAAAAAATACCTAGAAACAAATGACAATGAAAACACAATGACCCAAAATCTATGGGATGCAGTAAAAGCCGTTTTAAGAAGGAAGTTTATATCAGTACAATCCTACCATAAGAAACAAGAAACATCTCAAATAAACAACCTAACCTTGCACCTAAAGCAATTAGAGAAAGAAGAACAAAAAAGCCCCAAAGTTAGCAAAAGGAAAGAAATTATAAAGATCAGATCAGAAATAAATGAAAAAGAAATGAAGGAAACAATAGCAAAGATCAATAAAACTAAAAGCTGGTTCTTTGAGCCCGTAAACAAAACTGATAAACCATTAGCCAGACTCATCAAGAAAAAAAGGGAAAAGACTCAAATCAATAGAATTAGAAATGAAAAAGGAGAAATAACCACTGACACTGCAGAAATACAAAGGATCATGAGAGATTACTACGAGCATCTTTATGCTGATAAAACGGACAACCTGGAAGAAATGGACAAATACTTAGAAAAGCACAACCTTCCAAGACTGAACCAGGAAGAAATAGAAATTATAAACAGACCAGTCACAGCACTGAAATTGAAATTGTGATTAAAAACCTTGCAACAAACAAAAGCCCTGGACCAGATGGTTCCACAGGTGAATTCTATCAAACATTTAGAGAAGAGCTAACACCTATCCTTCTCAAACTCTTCCAAAATATAGCAGAGGGAGGAACACTCCCAAACTCTTTCTACGAGGTCACCATCACCCTGATACCAAAAGCAGACAGCGATGTCACAAAGAAAGAAAACTACAGGCCAATATCACTGATGAACATAGTTGCCAAAATCCTCAACAAAATACTAGCAAACAGAATCCAACAGCACATTAAAAGAATCATACACCATGATCAAGTGGGGTATATCCCAGGAATGCAAGGATCCTTCAATACAGGCAAATCAATCAATGTGATACACTGCATTAACAAATTGAAGAATGAAAACCATATGATCATCTCAATAGATGCAGAAAAAGCTTTTGACAAAATTCAACACCGATTTATGATAAAAACCCTCCAGAGAGTAAGCATAGAGGTAACTTACCTCAACATAATAAAGGCCATATGTGACAATCCCACAACCAACATCGTCCCCAGTGGTGAAAAACGTAGACCATTTCCACTTATATCAGGAGCAAGACAAGGTTGCCCACTCTCACCACTATTATTCAACATTGTTTTGGAAGTTTTAGCCGCAGCAATCAGAGAAGAAAAAGAAATAAAAGGAATCCAAAACAGAAAAGAAGAAGTAAAGCTGTCACTGTTTGCAGATGACATGATATATACATAGAGAATCCTAAAGATGCCACCAGAAAACTACTAGAGCTAATCAATGAATTTGGTAAAGTTGCAGGATACAAAATTAATGCACAGAAATCTCTTGCATTCCTATACACTAATGATGAAAAATATGAAAGAGAAGTTAAGGAAACACTCCCATTTACCATTGCAACAAAAATAATAAAATATCTAGGAATAAACCTACCTAAGGAGAAAAAAGACCTGTGTGCAGAAAACTATAGGACACTGATGAAAGGAATTAAAGGTGATACAAACACATGGAGAGATACACCACGTTCTTGGATTGGAAGAATCAACATTGTGAAAATGACTATACTACCCAAAGCAATCTACAGATTCAATGCAATCCCTGTCAAACTACCACTGGCATTTTTCACAGATCTAGAACAAAAAATTTCACAATATGTATGGAAACACAAAAGACCCCGAATAGCCAAAGCGATCTTGAGAAGGAAAAATGGAGCTGGAGGAATCAGGCTCGCTGACTTCAGACTATACTACAAAGCTAAAGTAATCAAGACAGTATGGTACTGGCACAAAAACAGAAATATAGATCAATGGAAAAGGTTAGAAAGCCCAGAGATAAACCCATGCACATATGGTCACCTTATTTTTGATAAAGGTGGCAAGAATATACATTGGAGAAAAGACAGGCTCTTCAATATGTGGTGCTGGGAAAACTGGACAGCTACATGTAAAAGAATGAAATTAGAGCATTCCCTAACACCATACACAAAAATAAACTCAAATTGGATTAAAGACCTGAGTGTAAGGACAGACATTATAAAACTCTTAGAGGAAAACATAAGCAGAACACTCTGTGACATGAATCACAGCAAGATCTTTTTTGACTCACCTCCTAGAGAAATAGAAATAAAAACAAAAATAAACAAATGGCACCTAATGAAACTTAAAAGCTTTTGCATGACAAAGGAGACCATAAACAAGAAGGAAAGACACCCCTCAGAATGAGAGAAAATATTTGCAAATGAAGCAACTGACAAAGGATTAATTTCCAAAATTTACATGCAGTTCATGCAGCTCAATATCAAAGAAACAAACAACTGAATTCAAAGATGGTCAGAAGACCTTAATAGACATTTCTCCAAAGACGATATACAGATTGCCAACAAACACATCAAAGAATGCTCAACATCATTAATCATTAGAGAAATGCAAATCAAAACTACAATGGGATATTACCTCACACCAGTCAGAATGGCCATCATCAAAAAACCTACAAAGAATAAATGCTCGAGAGGGTGTGGAGAAAAGGGAACCCTCTTGCACTGTTGGTGGGAATCTCCTCTATGGAGAACAGTATCGAGGTTCCTTAAAAAATTAAAAATAGACCTACTATACGACCCAGGAATCCCACTACTGGGCATATACTCTGAGAAAACCATAATTCAAAGAGTCATGTACCACAATGTTCATTGAAGCTCTGTTTACAATAGCCAGGACATGGAAGCAACCTAAGTGTCCATTGACAGATGATTTGACAAAGAAGATGTAGCACATATATACAGTGGAATATTAGTCAGCCATGGAAAGAAATGAAATTGAGTTATTTGTAGTGAGGTGGATGGACCTATAGTCTGTCATACAGAGTGAAGTAAGTTAGAAAGAGAAAAACAAATACTGTGTGCTAACACATATATATATGGAATCTAGAAAAAAAAAGGTCATGAAGAACCTAGGGGCAGGATGGGAATAAAGATGCAGACCTACTAGAGAATGGACTTGAGGACACGGGGAGGAGGAAGGGTGAGCTGGCACAAAGTGAGAGAGTGGCATGTACATATATACTATACCAAATGTAAAACTGATAGCTAGTGGGAAGCAGCCACATATCCCAGGGAGATTGGCTTGGTGCTTTGTGACCACCCAGAGGGGTGGGATAGGGCGGTTGGGAGGGAGGGAGATGCAAGAGGGAAGAGACATGGGGATATATGTATATGTATGGCTGATTCAGTTTTTTATAAAGCACCAGCTAACACACCAGTGTAAAGCAATTTTACTCCAATAAAGCTGTTTAAAAACATAAATAAATAAATTGGTAAGAGTTGTTTCCTCATGGTCTCCGGCATCATTGCCACCTGAAGCTGCCCTCTTGCCTTTTTTCTCAAAGGCTGTGGTCTTAGGGCAGTGCCCATTATATCAGTCACTGGAGAAGGGTAGGGAAGAGAGGAAATGGTTAACATTTATGGAGAACCTTCCAAATTGTGTATAATCTCTTTTAATCCTCACAATGGCTCCATCAGGTCAGCACAGGGATTTGAGTTGACGTCTGTGACTCGGAGTTGAGGCTCTGCCTGATGCTGGTGTGCTCTTTTCTGTGTTTTGCGTGTGTCTCTGTGTGTGTCTCCATTATCATAAAAAACATATTAAAACCTTCTTTTTTAAATTAATTAATTTATGGCTGTGTTGGGTATTTGCTGCTGCGCACGCGGTTTCTCTAGTTGAGGCAAGCGGGCTGCTCATCCTTGTGGTGTGTGGGCTTCTCATTGTGGTGGCTTGTCTTGTGGAGCACGGGCTCTAGGTGTGCTGGCTTCAGTAGTTGTGGCACACGGGCTCAGTAGTTGTGGCTCGTGGACTCAGCGTAGGCTCAGTAGTTGTGGCACACGTGCTTAGTAGCTCCGCAGCATGTGGGATCTTCCCAGAGCAGGGCTCGAACCCATGTCCCCTGCATTGGCAAGTGGACTCAACCACTGCGCCACCAGGGAAGTCCCTCAAAACCTTTTTGAGAAAGCAGTGTATGTCTTCCTCCTCCCCAAAGGCATCTTAATAATATAGACAACATGCAAAGAACACAAAAATTCCTCTTGCATTTATTTTGTAAGTATTATTTATTCTTGTTTCAAGTTTTAAGTTTATCTGTTTTCAGAGATGGAGTTTGGGTGTCTCTTAGCCATATAATGGAGTCATGTGTTTTTTATACGTATGAATCTACATCAATATCTTCAAATTAAAAGGACCATTGACAATTTTTTACAAGTGTGTGTTTAAGGAATGAAAATTAAATAACTAATGGACTATTAATATGAACGGAAACATTCTGGCTTAAGCTCTAAAATGATTATTATTAGTTCCTTTATTTAGATCTTCTAGATACTTTTGGTGATTACATTAGAGATAGCCTGGGCTAATTTGAAGCATAGGAATGTACTATGCTTGCTTATTCGTTTTAGCGTGGAGCTTTATCAGACAGCCTTCTTTGGGCTTTTATTTTATACAGTCTACTCTGGTGTGAAATCTCTTAGGTTTTATTTTCTCCTTTTGATCTGTGGTCCTGCATTTTTTACTTTTGCCTGGACACTGGAATGTGCTTTCAGTGATGTTCTATTTTTTATCAGGCAAACACAATACCACTCTGGAAAGGGTTGCAGTTTCTTTTGATGCAAGTGCGGTCTTGTTATACCTGCTGTTGTCATCCATGTTAGGTAATGTAGCAGTCCCTCTCATCACTTAGGCAATTTAAACCTCAGGATATTTTTGTAACATTGACATTTTATTCAAGAATACGTGTCTCCACTATACACAGAATTTGCATTCAAAAATCTACTTAGGTCACTATTATATTAGTATAATTGTGTGTGGAAAGATAGGACTGTGCGTGCGTACGTGTGTGTGCTTCTGCTGCATGGTAGGCCTTGTAACTATACAAAAAACCTGTATGTATTCAGGTAACAGTGTAGGTTTTAGAATCTCTGGAACCCTCGTTACTCTCTGCAGACTGCACGGTCCTAATGTTAAGTCGTGACAGGACTAGTCCTCCTAAGAAACCGATCATATATATATATATATATATATATATATATATATACACACACACAGATACATACATATATATATATATATATATTTTTTTTTTTTTTTTTTGCGGTACCCGGGCCTCTCACTGTTGTGGCCTCTCCCGTTGCGGAGCACAGGCTCCGGACGCGCAGGCTCAGCGGCCATGGCTCTTGGGCCCAGCTGCTCCGCGGCATGTGGGATCTTCCCGGACCGGGGCACGAACCCGTGTCCCCTGCATCGGCAGGCGTACTCTCAACCACTGTGCCACCAGGGAAGCCCAGAAACTGATCATATTTAATCTCAGGACATCTTAAGGAAAATGACTGATTTTGAGTTTTTACATATCTGTAAGTCATAGAGGTGCTAAGGATAGCTAAAATCTGAAATATGAAAGGGTTTTAGATGAAGAATCAATTTCTGCTATATGTCTTAACTGCCTTCCATATTTAGTACACATTATAATTAGAATCCTCTAATTACTCTCGCAAGCAGCTTTAAAGCTAAAGAGTATACCAGTATTTCTTTTGCTTACGTATTTTTTCTAGGTACCTTTTGCAGGTGCAGGCATTTATCTTTTTCAGGAGCTAAATAAACAAGCAAGCAAGCAGTAGGCAAGGGCTGTTAACAATGCATTTGTTTCAGAAAGTCCCCAGGCCTTTACTAAAGACATTTTCACGTGTTAGACTCTTAGAAACCAACTATTACATAACTCAGTAGGCAAGCCAGCCTGGCATGTAGGGGTCTAACAGGGAGAAGCTCCTTTTCTATAATACTTTCAGCAAATCTTTATTGAGAAAGCAGAACCCCAGACTGACAGTGCCTGTGAGAGAAGCTACAGTGGGTGACAGTGACGGCTAGCTGTACGCTGGACTTCTGGTATCACCTGCCAGTTATGTGTATATTAATTTTTAAGTATGAACAGAAATAGAATATTTTCACACTTGAAAAGAAACTGGATTCTATATTTTGAAGTTTCCACATAGGTATTTGACTTACTCAGTTTAAGATCTTCTGGGGCCTGTAAGCAGAAATTTATTCCTCACAGCATTATTTAACTATTCAAGGGAAGTGATTAATGTTTTCGTGATTTCTAAATTAGCTTGGGAAAATTATCTGAAACTTTCTCAAGGGAGAGTCATTTTATTATGTCAACAAAATTTTATGAGTTAGGTAAAAGTGAATTAAATACCTTATCCCATAATTCCCCTGAAAGCAAAACTATTAGGTAGAATTAACTGATGCACTGTTGTTTTCTGTAACATGTTGGAACTCTTTCCGAGCCCCAGTTTTCAACAGGATTCTTGTGGTTCACTGATGCTGTGGGGGATAAACAGGTCACTGCCCTCAATGAGCTTATATTTCAGTAGTAAAGATAAACCTTGAAAATTTATTGAGACAATTAATTATGTTATAATCATCATGCTCTGTTTGTGGCTCTAGACTGAGGACACTTCTTCCCAAACAGTCTCTAAAAAGGCAGATATTAATACCTTGCAACTTAGGATCAATTTAATGGATGGGAAACACCCTTGCCCCTTTGAATTCTTTCAGCCATGCCATCACTCTCATGATTGCCTTCCTCTGGATCCCAAGTCATTTTCTTCTATTCATCCTGAACTTTAGTACTGGTGTCAGACTTGCTTTCTTCATTCCCAAGGCCCACCATTATCCTGATGGCTTTGGTATATTTGTGGAAAGTCCCTAGGTAGTTCCTTCACCTCCTTATCTCCAAAAATCACCTACCTTTTTTTTTTTTTTTTTTGCTGTACGCGGGCCTCTCACTGTTGTGGTCTCTCCCGTTGTGGAGCACAGGCTCCGGACGCACAGGCTCAGCGGCCATGGCTCATGGGCCCAGCCGCCTCGCTGCACGTGGGATCTTTCCAGACCGGGGCACGAACCCGTGTCCCTTGCATCGGCAGGCAGGCTCTCAACTACTGCGCCACCAGGGAAGCCCACCTGCCTTTTTTAACCTGCTGCTCTTATTATACAGATCTTATAATATCTCACAAGTGTTCTAGCTTTACATGTAAGCATCTCACCTTCTGACCATAACATAAATTAATCTCTTTCTACTTGATTAATTTCACTGAGATCATCCATCAGCCTCATGGGGAGCATCCGTTGATCTAACCATCTGTCTTTTGCTAATTCATCAATTTGCTCATTGTATCAAAATTTGATTTCTTTGTAATCTCTTTTTGGTCACATTTTCTATTTCCATAAACTCCTTGATTCCTTTTTTTCTGTCTACTTTTTATGAACTTAAAATCAAGGAAATTCTATTTTAAATAGAATCACGCTCCATGGTAGATCAGGATCACTAGAAAAACACAGTCGCTAACTTCAGATGGGCCCACAATACTCCTGGAGATCCTATCACATTTTTCTTTTCAATTCCTTTTCTCTTCTTCTGTCCATTCTACTCCATTCATTTCTCTCCAAACTCCAACCACTCGTCCTTCCCACTAGCCCATCCTTTGTAGCTGAGAAAACTGAGGCCATACAGGAGAAACTCCCTTATCTACCAATCCTACAAATCCTACTCATATCTTCATTCATCCTTTCCTTATGTTATGAAAGAAGTAGAGCCCCTCCTCTGACCTGTGATTTGGATCCAGTGCTATCCTATCTCACATTAACAGTTATTTCTCTCATGTACACTCAAACATTCCCTTCAAATTGAATCATCCTCATCAACTTCAAAACATCTAAGTGTTTTTCGTCCTAAAAATGATAATAAAAAGTTGAACGCTTCCCTTGACCCCGTATCTTCTTCCATCCTTGGTTAGATTTCTCCACCGATTCAGGCATACTTCCTGTAGGAGGGTTACAAACATCTCCACTCCTCTGCTCTCTTCATTATTATCTAATATGGTTTCCATTTCTGTTACTTCATATGATGGTACTTTATTTGGTCACTCTTAATCACAGTGTTACATATAAGGAGTGGTTTTGTTCCAGCTTTACTGAGATATAATTGACATATAACATTATGTAAGTTTAAGGTGTACAATGTGCTGATTTGATACAAGTATGTATTGCAGAATGATTACCACTATAGCATTAGCTAACACCACCCTGTCACATAATTACCATTTCTTTTTTGTCGTGGGAACATTTAAGATTCACTCTCTTAGCAACTTTCAAGTATGTAATACAGTAGTTTTAAACACAATCACTATGCTATACATTAGATCCGCAGAAATTATTCATCTTATAACCAGAAATTTGTGTTCTCTGGTATGACATCATTTATATGTGGAATCAAAAAAAAAAAACTCAAAGAAACAGAAGCTAGAATGTTGGATACTAGGGTCTGGGGTTTGGGAGAAGTGGGGATATGTTGTTTGCAGTGTACCAACTTCTAGTTATAAGATATATATGAGGGTATTTTTAATCTCCATCTTACTTAGTGTTTGATCGGCATTTGGTCCTGACATCTCTTCTCCTTCAGATACTCTTTTATTGGCTTTTATGATACCATGTACCTCCATTTCCCTTTTTTATCTCTACACACTTTATTTTTTCTCAGTTTCCTCTGTCTTTTTGTAGGTTTATCTTCCTTTATCCTATCAGGGTGAAAAGTATGGCAAAAAGAGAGAAGGTGGCTTGGGATGGATCCTTGAGAATCCAATGTTTAGAGTTTACATGAGATAAAGAGAAGTCAATTATATTTAATGATGCTAACATACTTATGTTCATGTATATTATACATTGTGTGTGTGTATATATCTATGTATAATTTGTTATTGTTGTTGTTCAGCTAGCATCTATTGAATGTCTGCTATGTCCCAGGTAGTAAGAATAAGCTTTGAGGACACAAAGTTGGGTCAAGCACAGCTCCTACTTTGAGGCCTCACATTGACATCAGAGCACTGATATGGATGGACCTGCAGCTTTAGTAATGTTGGTTAAGATGACTATTTTATTCAGGTGACTATTTTATTACAGATGGCTGTTTTATTCATTATCCAAATTTGGACCAGAACATATAGAAATAAACCTATTTCTATTCTGTAGGTTTTCATTTTGTTACATTTATTCTTTGAAGGCAAATGTGTAATTTACTTTGAACTTTACATTAACAATATTCAGTGTTTAAAACTTCAAATCACAGAAAACATATTTGAGGAGGTTTATGGGAATGAAATACCAGTTTATTCTAAGGTTTTAAAAATTTTTTTTGATTTTCCAAATTCAGGGCAGAGAGTTAAGTTTTTGAAAAGGGAGGAGGGAATGGGAAGAAATTTCATTTTAGTACATGTGTCCTTTATGGATATTTTCTTCCCATGATGGCAGTGGTGCCCATTAACCTAGAATGCTTACCGTGTGCCAGGAGCTGTGCTAAATGGTTCACGTGTGTTATCTCATTTAATTCCCCCTTAACCCTGAGGTGGATACTAATAGTTTCTTTTTACAGAAAAGGAAACTTAGGTTTAGACTGTACATCAGTTAAAGTTACATAAGTAACTTTACGTATGTTTTTCTATAAGTTAAAGTTAACATTTAAAGAATGTGAACTCAACGTATATCTGACTTTGGAGCCTACACTTTTAACACTGTGATATATTGAAAGAAAATTAAGTGCAAGTTTTTATTTCAGATTTTTCTCATATCCATAATGTCTTGTCTTACGTGGCATTCCATATATCATTTAATCATTTCACATATACCATTCAATCTTCACAACAAACCTGAGTTATGGGCAAGGCCAGTATTGCCCATCTGAGGCTCTGAAGACATGGTTAAATTAGTTGCCTGGGTTACATGTGATAGCAAACCAGCAACCAGAGCCCAGGCTCCTTACTTTGAGTTCAGCTTTCCATTGTATGAGGTACTTCTGCATTAATTCAGTTTGCCAAAAGATAAAGTTGTTCTTGTTCTTTAGGGTTCGCCTCCTCCCTTCCTTTAATTTGACTTGACTTCACTTATTTAGTTAGTAATCCAAGAATGTTGCTAGAGTAGCAAAAATTTGATTAGAATCATCACCTTCAGTATTTTAGGTAACAGAGTAGAGTGGAAACAGCATGAAAAGCAGAGCCCTTTCATTCTGTTCTCAGGCTGGCCTCCTGGATGGGTTCAAGTTGACATCTGGTATGGCTTCCCTTGCTGTCTTCTCCTGGGAAGCCCTAGTTTTCTATTTGACACCGAGCATTAGCTCTGACCTGAGCATTAGCCCAAGCAAGTTTTGCATAATTAAGCTATTGAGATTGGTTTTCCCTGAGTGGACAGAAGAGACTTACAAGGTGAGGGCTCTGATAAAGTGATAAAGCTGATTAGATACTTAGCAGTAAAGGAATCTGATCTTAGAAATTTCCTCTTGCTCTAGTTAATGAGGCAGAGACAACACTTAGGGAAAATGAGTCACTAAAAAGAGAAACTTTTTTTTTTCTTTACTAAAGAACCAATTCTTTCACTCCCTTTTAAATCAAGGCCTAAATTTATTGTCCAGAATAAAGCTCAATTTAAATGAACAAATAAGAAACTTTTCCTCAGGGGTGTAGTAAACATGTTTAAACTTACCACCTACCAAGTAAAACAATTCGAGAAAGTAAAACTAAGATAAGCATAGAATTAAAATAATTTAATTAATGCTGACTGTAACAAACCTGAAATAATTAACTGATTAATTATTCAGCTGTGTGGTCTATTCATAAGACTGTATTTTTTCCAAAAATAATTTTCTCATTTTTTCTTTCTATACTTTCCCTTTCCTTGAACTACCATTCGAGCAAGTAAAACTTGTTTTCCTGGAATATACTTATACAAATGTCCTATATTAACAATGTTCATAATCTTACCTTTTGGTTTATTTAGCACTTTTACAGATGCTACCGTTTAATCCTCACAAAACTTTGTAATGAAAGCTGCATTATCTCCATATTATGGGGTTGGGACTTGGCTCTTAAAGGTTATGTGATTTGCTCAAGAATTTGTAAATAGGAGAGTTGTGTGTCAAATACAAATTTTCTCACCCCCAAGAAAGTGGCCTGTACCACAATTGCTCCAAGTTATACATTATTGAAAGTCTCCACTTCCCTCCTCTATTTCTTGCTAAACCTTCGTTCCAATATTTAGAAAGTGACCTGACAGTTGTTATCATATCAAATACCTTCCCATGAAATGCAAATGATATGTATACACACACTCACACATACACACACTCACACATACACACACATATATTTCTGTCTTTATAGGTTAGCCCTCCTTTCATCATGAAATATTTGTCTTCCCCCAAAAACCTCATTCTCCTACTTCTCAGCTTTAACTTATTCCAGGGAAATTAATAGTCATAAAGGGCAAACTTGAAGTAGAAAAGAACTAACACAGGAGGTAGCTTATGATGGGAGTGATTGGAGGGGAGGTGAACCATCCACCCAGCCTGCTGTGTCCCATTGTCATTGGCTTTGGGGTGGATGTAGATATGGTATGAGAATGGGAAGGATGTAATGCTGATTGATGATACTGCTGTTTAGTCAATAGAATATCTAATTAGTTTGCTATTTAAAATAACACTTTAAAAATTTAACATATTAGACTTTTAAAGGAAATTTAAAGTCTATTTAAATTAAACATTCTACTGTATTTGTTTCTTGGTCTTGAGAGGAAGTGTAGTGAAGTTGATGGAAGATTAGATCCTGGAGGTTGACTTGGGTCCATCCCTGACTCTACGACTTGTTAGCTGTTAGACTTTGGTGCAGTCACTTAACTTTCTTTAAATTGAGGATAAAAATAATAACTACCTCATATGATTGTAGTGAAGATGTAATGAATTTGTGTGTGTGCAGAGAGAGAGAGAGAGAGAAAGAGAGGAGGGAAACAACAGCAGATGTGAGCATGAATGAGCATGCTCAGTTAGAACAGTCTCTTGAGTATAGTAAGAGCTCAGTAAAAACAATCAAACTTATCCCCCTCCACTTTAGTAAAACTGTGTCAGAAATTACCAGAGAACCTTTAATGGCTAACTTTAATTGATACTTTTTTAGTTTTCCTTGACCTCTCTCCTACAGCTCATGTTTTTTGCTGTAGTCTGCATCTGTTTTATTCAGACTCTTAAATTTCTAGTTTGTTGTTCTATTTTTACACAGTTACAGCAAGCTTCATTGTTTTCACTTTCTCCCATAGAGGCCCTAAATCTGTGCTGAGCTAGAACCACAGCCTGTTTCCAGAATTGGCAAATAGTCCCATGGGAAAGAAGATCCTGGGATCACACTCGAGAGATCCTGTCCTCCTAAAATTTGTGCTCATCTAGATGCCATTGTTTATGCAGATATCTGATGTTTTAAAATTATGGTCATTGTAATTTATCTGGCCTTTTCTAATCCTTTTGGTGGGAGTGTTGACCTGCCTGACTGGGGGGAGTGCCTTCCTCCACCCTTCTGTCTGAATCGTACTTTGTTGGCCTTACTTCTGCTGGCTGTCTTCTTGCCTTCCATTTCATGGTTTGCTGCTTTTTATCTTCTATGCCGTCTTACTCACCAATCCCTGTAACTTTCAAATCTATAGCTTACTCACTGCCATGATGATGACTTCCAAATCTATAGCTTTATTTTAAACCCATCTCTTCTCTTTGAGATATATCTGTCTAGTTATCTCCTAAGCATTTACCCCATGTGTATCCTAGGCTAATGGAATCTGAAATGTCTGAAATGTACTTAGTTATCTTCTCCCTCAAATTTGTATCTTTTTCTGTATCACGTGTTCTGGCTAGGGATCCTGATAGTGTTGGGTCATGGGGTAGGCTGCCCCAAAATGTGCCTCAACGGTATACTGATTATTTTCAATTAGTTTCTTAAGAAATGGCCAGTGCAAGAGGGACACTCTGACCCTTCTTTCTGTCTTTCTGAAAACAGGAAATAAATCTCTCATGTGAAAGGTGTACCCCCTGCATCTGGAGGTAGAAGAACACCCTTATCACTCTTATCTCTTAGCAGAGATAGAGAATGCGGAGCTGAAAAGTCTGTGTAAACAAACCTTGCTACTTCACTAATTTACTACCCCAGGTCCAAACTCTGTTTAGGTTCTTCACTAATTGAGCACCCAAAACTATTTCCTGTCACTTCCTCACAAATTTATTGTTTCTTTGTCTAAAAAGCATAAAAGCTACCTGCTTTGGCCACTTCTTAGGTCCCATTTCTATGAGACCTGTGGGAAGTTTCCTCCTTCTTGACAACAGACAATAGCATTATCTACCTAAGGGCCCAGGCCAGGAATGAGAATTTTCCTACTATTTCTAAACAACTAATGAATCAATAATTTCTATTTTGTCTGTTTCCTTAGTATTATTTCTTTTATCTCTCCTTTTTCTTCTCATCTTTCTGTGTTCACTGTTACTAGCATATTATTTGTCTGTTTCTAGTCTTACCTTCTTTGGGGCCATCCTCCACCTTTTAGCCAAATATATTTATTTTTATTTTTTTAAATTTATTTATTTATTCATTTATTTTTGGCTGTGTTCGGTCTTCGTTGCTGCACGGGCTCTCTCCAGTTGCGGCGAGTGGGGGCCACTCTTCATTGCAGTGCGCGGGCTTCTCATTGCAGTGGCTTCTCTTGTTGCGGAGCACAGGCTCTAGGCGCACGGGCTTCAATAGTTGTGGCACGTGGGCTCAGTAGTTGTGGCTCGCGCGCTCTAGAGCGCAGGCTCAGTAGTTGTGGCACACAAGCTTAGTTGCTCCACGGCATGTGGGATCTTCCCAGACCAGGGATCGAACCCATGTCCCCTGCATTGGCAGGCAGATTCTTAACCACTGCGCCACCAGGGAAGTCCTGAGCCAAATATATTTGTAATACACCATTTGATTATATTTTATTCCTACTTTAAATATCAATTTCCAATATGTTTCCTAAAACGTTTTACAAAACAGTCCAAAGATAACCTATGTCTCTCCATGAATAAAGGAGCCCATAGTCAAATAAAATGTTGAAATGTGGCATGCTTAATCCGTTTTCTCTTGAAGAGTCACAGCACACGTTACTAAGGGAAAGTCTTTACGAAGTTCTGTGATTGACTGTAACAACAAAATTCTAAAACATTAGCTTATATCTGAACATTGATTTTTAAAAATATATTTATTAAAATATTTATTAATAATATATATATTTAATATATATATTTTTTAATTGATTAATCATTGACAGGATATACTCCTGACTTCACTCCCATGGTATTCAAAGTCTTCCATGCCTACTTCTCTAATTTCATCTCTTCCCTCTTGAGTCTTTGTAGCTATACAGATTACATTCATTTGGTTTCCCAAACACAGAGTTCTGTTCTATTCCATTGTATATGGTTCCTTTTGCCTGGAGTAACACTAATCTATCTGATGACCTCTGTCTTTGAAAATTCAGCTATTTAAAAGCTTAGATCAGTTGATGTCTTTGCTGGTTAGCATACTGCTTGGCACATTTGTAGGTGCTCAATATATGTTAAATAAATAACAAAAATGGAAAAAGTCAATAAGGGAAAATTTAGAGATATGAGATTTGCTATATCTGCCTATTCATTCTGCCTGTATATTGCCCATTCAGGAAATCTACAACACTTAATAATAGTTGCTTAAGAAATTTAGTGAGAACTGCTTGACCTCAATAATTTAATTGCTCTTCAAAAAAATGTTGTTTACCTGTACAAGGTTTAGGAAATTACTCACATTATAAGATGAAATTTTAATTCTTATTGGACGAAAATTAAATTTTAATTTTCATAAGTGTGTTATAGCTATTTTTCTTTCACTGTGAAAATTCCTTAAAAATGATTGTTGTAAGTGTTTTCTATTTCTTCCTGACAGGTAATATTTGAAGCTGAAGTCTCAGGAGGAAGAAGTGGTTATATTGCCATTGATGACATCCAAGTCCTGAGTTATCCTTGTGGTAGGTTGTGATTAAGAACTGTATTTTTCTATATCCTTTCAACACTTGTCTTATATTGGTAGTGACTATTGATTATCACTTGGTCATTGCTCTCTCTTTTGTTGTTGTTACTCCTAGCCTTTTGTTCAGTTTTAAAAGAACACTGAAATATTTCTAGAGTTTTTGAATCAAATATTTTTCAGACTTGTACTACACATGTTAAAGGATTCTTTTAATTAATTACTGTTCAAAAGAAAACCACAGTCCCAAAATGGCGTCACTCATGCTAAAAGTTCATAATACAAAACCTAGATTTATACCTGATCCAACTGCAGTTTCAGTTTCTTCCAGAAATGTTATCTTAATTGACTAGTCTGGATTTCATGGTCAAGCACCAGTAGGATAATCTGTCCTGTGATCCGTCTCCATCTCCCAGAGGAAGAAGAGGTGATCTGAATCATAAAACCCTTGCTGTTCCTTTTCTTCCTCAAAGAAGATGTCCTGGCCTAAAAATAATTACTTCTTTTCTTTTTGCTAGTAGCTCCCTTGCCCCACTCTTCTTCTCATAAAAACCTTCCATTTTGTACAACCCCTTTGATCTGTCTTATAGTTAATAGTTGGGATGCTGCCTGATTCATGAATCCCCTAATAAAGCCTGTTAGATCTTCAGTTTATTTAGTTGACATTATTTTTGACAGAAAAAATTAAAAATGTAAATGAAACTCTAGGTAGGACTCGTTCCATCTTTTGGTATTATTAAATTGCCTAGGAAAGCAAAGAATAACAAATCAGTTCAGTGAAAAGAAAATAAGAAGAAGCCTCACCAACTTATGTGATCTGCTAAGTTGAAAGTTGGGGTGAAATGAAGAAAATGAATTAACTCATCTTATTCCAAACTTAAGACTAAGTTTTTAATGTCATAATAAATTTCTGGCTAATTCATATTAAACAACAAAACAATAGAAAGCACACAAAACAAGAAACTCAATTTGTTAACACATAGTTTGGTATGTCCTTAGATGCACATTGATTGGTCTTCAGATGGGGTAACTACTTTTGTGTTTATATCACATACTCTGAAAGGCAATTACTGCATGCATTCAGTAGAGCCAGGCATAAAATGGTTGGTATAAATTCAGACTTAAGCTATATCTCCCAACAGCAGTGGTTTATAGGGCCCATGAATTCTAGATGATCTGTTCAGTAACCCTCCTGGTGGAAATTCTCTAATACTTTGTAAGCAGCATGCACAGGGGGCACCGTACCAGGGGCCAAGGCTCCTGCTCCTGCTAACTGGTTGTCAAACCCTAGTGTGCCTCAGAATCACCAACTGGATGTGGCAAATCACACATTGCTTGGCCCCTCACCGGGTTCTGATTGTTCCCAGCTGATACTAATGCTGATCGTCTTGAGTTCACAATTTGAGAACCACTGTTCTAGCTTGTGTTCTAGTGCAAGCATTCCTTTTTCTGAAGCACCTACTGAGGTGAGGCACTGGAGAAGGATGTAGCAGGCAAAGGTGAAATGATTTATTACATGTGGTGTATTCTAAGAAAAAGGAGAAATTATCTCACTCAAAGTTCAAGCTGGTTTACTAAACTCCTTCAATCCATTCATATATGAGAACGGTGTTTCCATCTACTGTTCATTTACACTTCTTGAAAGAAGATATTAAAGAAGGGCTTTCATGAGTAAACAAGTTAAAAAATACAGAAATTGAGCACAACAGTAGTTTCATTGTGATGAAACTATGATCCTTCATGCACTATCTTCACTCACTGAGGCTTAGCTTTTCCCGTTTATGTTTTCTTTCAGTTGAAAACCTGAATAAGCTTCAGTTTTAAAAGGTAATTATAGAGAATGCTTGTTTGACAGTCATGTAACTCATGTATATTTTGATGGCAGTCATCACTTTTTTGTTGGTCTAATATTTCTTTTGGGTAACTTTCTTAGGACTATGAAGGAATAGGAGGTGGATTTAACAACAGTTAAGCTAATACTCTGAGAGGAAGAAAAACAGTCCCTTACCTTGTTCTTTGAAGTACTAGAGGATTATAGTTATTGAAATTTCTTTAGAAAAGAAAAGAAAGATGTAACTGCTTAAATTGTAACTTAATAGTTCAACAGCCATGTATATGTCAATTTTTGAGCTGTCATTCTGTGTTTTTCTTATAGTTTTCTATTACGCTCTGCTTTGTGCCTATTTGATCTCTTTTGTTTGCTTTGACTTGTAACTATTATTATCACCCGTATGCAACGTGCTACAGGGGTCCTCCAGCAGTAATCGTTGGGTGCTCACTCTGTATAGAATTGCTCTAGCAATTATGGGACGATACGTAATAAAGCTATTTAAAAAAGAGAACTTAGTGTGAGAGAGGCAACAGTGTCTTTCAGCACAGAGAAAACTGAAATTTTCGTCCATACCACATTAGTCTTGGCCAAAGGTAAAAGTATGAACAACATTATTCTGTTGGGAAAAAGTAACACGGCATGTTTTCTTCATGTGGAAAAAAGTAAGTTTTTTCTTGTCTTCACAGATAAATCTCCTCATTTCCTCCGTCTGGGGGACGTAGAGGTCAATGCAGGGCAGAATGCTACATTTCAGTGTATCGCTACAGGGAGAGACGCTGTACATAACAAGTTATGGCTGCAGGTAAGGCCGCATTGGCAGCTGAACTAAAGGGTACACTTGATTTTTAAAAAATCACATATTCTTTTTCCCTGTATATGTGTGTGTGGGGGTGGGGGGTGGAATATGTGTGTGACAGGTTGTCTTTTGTGTAGGTTTGATTTAATTCGCTGCAGATTCATTTCAGATATTTCCATTTTTGGAATGGAAATGTATAGTTAATAAGTATTTGGGTGAGTTACTCATTAACTCCTTAGAGAATCATAATTCTCTAATGTTATGTCCAAACTGTAAAAACAATTTTTCTAGATCCATTCAAAATAGGAAAAAAATGAAAAATGTCTCATTTAACATTTTGAAAACAACTTACAAGAGCATAGTACTTAAGCAGGAACTGTCATACTCTGATAAAGTTTTCAAAAGTATTTTAAGAAACCTTTGGGAGTATTTCTGGAAATGTGAATTGGAAGAGAGCCAACTAAAATTGTTTTTCAGGATTTTTGTGTATAAGGGTTAATCACAGATCTGAGGACAAGATATTTGCCTTGCACATAAATCCGCAAAAAATGTGTATTTAATGAATTGCAGTTTAGCATACATGTTGGGGAAATGTAAATGGTGCATACAAAGAGCTTTAAAAGAATCTGTGAGAAAACAGTGACTAAGGAATGTGCCATATCCTCAGAGAATATCTGTCAATCCTAGGACAGAGGTGGGTGGGGAGGTGGGAGGAGCTAAGAGCAACTAAAGCCTTGAGGCTGGACCTAGGGCAGAATATTTGAAGCTAGAATGTAAGAAATAATATTCTCTGAGCACCTTTATTATTATTATTATTTAATTCTGTTTGCATCAGAATGAGGAAAGGGATTTAATTAGTTAGAATTTTAAATTCCTGAGAATGCCAATAGAGACCAAAAAGTAAAATCATTAGCTTAGTTTCTTGAACATAGACATCAGGCTTTATTTTATGATATCTTTAGAGAGAGAAAATTAGTGTCAAGGATCATCATTAGGTTTCAGGAAGTTGCGATCATAATTATAATCAATGATTATTGAAATCATACGCGTATAATGCCTGATATTGTACTGGGTGTTATAAATGTGTTTTTTCATTCAATTCCCACATCCAATCAGATGTTATAACAGATGTATTTCATATAAATCTAATTATAGCTACTTTTGTAATTTATTTAATATGTGTATATCAGGATACCATCCTGAATACGTGAAAAGGAAATGTACTCTCTCCTTTTTTCCCTGTGATTATGGTAATTTCCACTACAGATATTTAAATATAAGATAATTCTTCCTGTAGAGTGTATTGTATAATGTACAACTTGTTTCATCATCTAAACATCTAGTTAGAATCCCTCTTACTTTCTCTCTCAGCCTATATACTGATAGTATTAAGAATGTGTTTAGATATATTTTCTAATTACTTTGCTAGTTGTTTGTCATTTAGGTAGAGACATTTTTGGCATTTAATTTTTATTGTTACCTATATAGTCTTGTCTTGGAGAACCAGAGACTCTGCAGTCTGCCCCTGGGTTTACGCCCCAGGATTTAATGGGACGTTGAAATAAAAAGGGTTTTGTGTACTTAGACACCAGCTGCCTTGTGGCAACAAAGACTTTCTGGTCCCGCTGGTCTGAGTGGGTTGCAGTCAAAATACTGCTCATTTATTGTTTGTTTCTTACTTTTGTAAATTGGCTCATTTCATTATAGTTTTAAAAAATTTTTCTCTTGCCATTTTTTAAATAAAGATGAGAGATAAAAATATTCTGTTCAATTTCTGTTCTGCTTTCTTTTTTCTCCTCTTCTTTCTCTTTACATTTTCCAAGGTGAATTTATATATTTCTCATCTATTTTGACATTGCCCAATTCTTCAATAATTTACATGCTTATTCATGAAAAAGCTTTTCTGCCTTTTTCAATAATACCACTTAAATTACCTTAACTTATTCCCTTGAATCATTCTTCTCCATATTTAAGAAACATTGAAGATTATCAATTGCCTGGTTTAGGGTTGTTTTCAAATAAATAAGACTGAGACATAGAGATAAAGGTGTAGATATATAGATGTAATTGATATGTGTACATTTATAGAGTGAGTGAATCAGAAAGTGGCCAATGATTAAAAACAATGATCCATCTTTTGCTGAAACTAGTAGAAACATAATAAAGGAGGAAGAATCTTGATTCGACAATGCATCTACAGGCCAACACACACAGATAGATGTCAAGTTATTTTTGCTTGGTGTAGAACAACTTCCTAAAGGTCAAGGGGCCCAGTTCTTAATTCTAACCTTAATTCTAACTCTTTAATTCTTATAACCCAGTTAATTATATTGGCTTAGAGAATTCATTGAACTTTTCCTGGCCATAGATTTTTTTATCTATTAAAGGAGGTGTGGGTAGAGACCAAAATCCCTTCCAGCTGTAAGATGCTAAACCAGGTCTCTACATTATTTTTGATGGTCTGAAACATGGCTTTGATCACCTTTTTTTTGTTTCATGGAGGAATGTAAAATTTTTTTTTTTTTTTTTTGCTGTACACGGGCCTCTCGCTGTTGTGGTCTCTCCCATTGCAGAGCACAGGCTCCGGACGCACAGGCTCAGCGGCCATGGCTCACAGGCCCAGCCACTCCGCGGCATGTGGGATCTTCCCGGACCGGGGCATGAACCCGCGTCCCCTGCATCGGCAGGCGGACTCTCAACCACTGCGCCACCAGGGAATCCCCCTAAAATTTTTAAGTTATTAGTTTTGTGTGGGGAAAAAAATCATTCCTCAAATTAAGTATCATTGTGAGAACAACTGCTTAAAGTCTCTGCTGACTGCTGTGAACGAATGTACTCTGAAGTAACTCAGAATGAAAGGTCTTTGCATCCTATTACAAAAGTAATGGAATAATGAAGTAGCTGTTACACCTACCATGGTCAGGTGTAATAAAAATGGCCATCAACTTTTTATGTCCTCCAAATCATTTATATAATATAATAATATTGAACTTCAATTGGTAAATGTTTGAATATGGTGTAAAAGAGCAAAAACTAGAAAGCTTCCAATTTTCTATTTTAAATGAAAAATGGTACACTACAACTGCCATGAATACCTGATAGTATATGACATTCAAAGTAATTTATGTATAGAAATACATTTAGAGAATAACTTCGCACTTGTTTATTGTCTTTAGCTTACAATTGATATTACAGTCATTTTTATTGTTTAAAATGACATACAAATTAGGTAAATTAAAGAATGGAGCATAAAAAAGCAAACACTTAGTGACTTACCTGAGATAATCTGGGATAGTCCATAAGACATATCATAGTGGGTCTGCTATATCTTTAGGGAGTGTTCTTTTTGTTTTTTTAATATTTATTTATTTAATTTATCTTTTTGGCTGCGTTGGGTCTTAGTTGCCACACAGAGGCTTTTCTCTAGTTGTGGTGTGCAGGTTTTCTCTCTCTAGTTATGGCGTGCAGACTCCAGAGCACGTGGGCTCTGTAGTTTGCAGCACGTGAGCTCAGTAGTTGTGGTGCGTGGGCTTAGTTGCCCTGCGGCATGTGGGATCTTAGTTCCCCAGCCAGGGATGGAACCCTCGTCCCCTGCATTGGAAGGCAGACTCCTTACCACTGGACCACTAGAGAAGTCCCTTTACAGAGTTTTCTTTCCTGCAAGATCTCAGATTATAAAATTAGAGAGTCTTAAAAGAAGGTCATTCACTCTAGACATTTAGAAAACAATGACAAAATGCATAAGCCAAATTAACCTCCTTGCACATGCTGAGCAAACTACTGATGCATAAAACAATATGGATGAATGTTTTTAAAAGTCCATTGGTGTAGCATTATGCATAATGTATATAGCACAACCAAAAGAAATACCTTCAATAAAATATATCATGCTCTAGTGTAAAAAAAAAAAGTCCATTGGTGTCAGCAAGCTATAAATCTGGTGAAATCATGAGGTTTTGTGGGATGTAGTTTAAAAAAGTATGTTATGCAGTTCATATTGGATAAGGGAGTTAGGATAAAGTCTTTAGTTGCTCCTAGAGAATTTCCAAATTCATTTTCTTTCATAACGCTCAGTGAAGTAGCTTGCATTCTAGATATGAACACAACTTTTTTTTTTCAGCTTACAATTTGCAGTTTTCCCCACATGAACAGATGTTTTATAATGCTTACAACAAGTTTTAAAACTATACCATTTTGTGTTCCTAAGGAACCCCCAATGGTAGAGAATTTGTGGATCATAACTTAAGGCTTATGCTAAAACCCAGGTTATAGGAAATAAGATCATCAGTGAGATTTTAATGTACAATTTAATGTTTAATGTTTTTCAGTGTTCAATTTATAGTGAAATAAAATAATAAAAATGTCTGTTTATATTCCTGAGAGGTACCAGATAATTTTCTCACAGGAAAGAAAAAAAATAGGTTATATATGTTCGTGGGTTAAAAATTTTAGTCACGTCCTTTTTATTTCAACACAATAATATGGATAGTAGATAAAGTGATCGCGGGAAAAAGTGAATATATAAGGGAACAATAACGTATGACACAGAAGTTCCACTCCTGAGTAGTTACATAAGAGAAATAAAAGCATGTGTTCACAAAAAGACTTGTGGAAGAATGTTTATAACAGCTTTTTTATTCATTACAACCAGTAATTGTAAAGAACCCAAATGTCCGTTAACAGGAAAATGGATAAACAATTTGTGGTTCATTCACACTACTCAGCAATAAATTAGAAAGCGTGCACTACTGATACCAGGACTTATAAAGCTCAGCAATGTTATGCTTTCTGGAAGAGAAGAGACACAAAAGAGTGCATGACTCTCTAGATGCTAATCTATGGTGCTAGAAATCAGAACAGTATTTGACTGGGGTTGGGGGGTGATTAGGAACCGGAAGTGAGCAGGGAAACTTTTTGAGGTAAGGTAAATGTCATATAGCTTTATTGAGGCTTTGGGTCTATGGGTGTATATACATTTGTCAGAAGTTAAGATTTATCCAATTTGCTGTATATAGTTTACTTTAATAAACCATGAATGAGGAGAAAGTGAGTATATGAAACATTTCCTCAAATACCCAAATCACTGGCAGTACTAATCATGCTGTAGATCAGCGGTCCCCAACCTTTTTGGCCCCAGGGACCGGTTTTGTGGAAGACAGTTTTTCCACGGATGTAGGGGGTGCGGTTCAGGTGGCAATGCGAGCGATGGCGGGGATGGTTCAGGTGGCAATGCGAGCGATGGGGAGCTAAGCCTTACCAGTCCGTGGCCCGGGGGTTGGGGACCGCTGCCGTAGATGGCGATACCCTAGTACAAACATTACCTGCATTTTTGTCCATCTTGTCCATTTGAAGTCATTTGATTAGGTTCAAGGGTGATTTTTAATCATCAGTGTAAACTGAAATATAGAATAAAGCATGTTCTGAGTGTTCTATTATCAGAACACGTTATAACGTTCGAGGATGTGAAAGAGTTGAAACAGGAGTTGGACTGTAACTTACAAATTAGTATTCTTTCATGAAGGTCCAGTGTAAGTGGACACCTACATGACAAGTCAAATAGAACCCATTGCTGGAACATCTGTCAGACCATATGCTTTGGCCTCAGGTTCAGTGTAGAAACTAAAATGCTAATGACTCCATCCATCATTACAGAGCTTGGTGGGCATGCATCATTGGGTTGGACAGAGAAATTCAACAGTGGAGTTACTGAAAGCAGGGAATTGTGTGGGGAGATTTGGTGGCACCGTTCATTTTGGTGAATTGAAATGAGGCTGTTTAATGTGTGACTGGTAATTCTATGCAGATTGCCATCAAAGCTGTGGCAGTTGGGCCAGTCTTTCAGTAATCTCCCCAGGTGCTGACACGGTGCCTCCTGAGTAGGCCTGCCAAAACAGGAAAGTCAGCCATCACTTTGCCCTTGGTGAGGCTCGTCACTGCTAATGTAGTGTGATACAGCTAGTTTCTCAGCCAAAGGAAATGTCATTCCTTCTGGAGCAATAGATAATTAAGCAATACATTGAGAGTAAAATTAGTATAATTAGGTGCAGATTGCTCTAAAAAACAACCAGAGAGAGGCTGACCTTTCGCAGTACCAACTGTTGCCAGCTGAGGGTCAATGAAAATGGTTGGTCTGAAACTTCTGGCCATAAAGTGTTTTATCTATCCAGGCAAATGTAATAGCCTTGTTCCTATACTACATGGGAACATCGTCATGTAGCATTGGAAATGAGAAGCATGATTTTTTAAAAAATGAATAATTTGAAAGTACAAAAATTTTATCTGGTGAAATATATCAGTACAGTGTTTCAAAGGCCAACTAGTCATTGCTCACAAAGCTCTTTTTGATGCTGCCATGCTATAGTATTTTCCTGTATCTATTTATACTGTCATATGAAGTGCCTGGAACCTTGTATCATGTTTAATTTCCACAAGAGATTTTACTATCGCTGAAACTATTTCTTTTTGAGAAAAAAAAATCTGGTAATTTTCCATTTATTATAATGAAGGGAAAATGTTGGAGGGAATTAATCTATGCCTAGAAACATGCAGTTTACAGTGGGCAATTCATTGAGAAATAATTTGAGAGGACTATTTCAAAGCCAAACTGATTAAACATTTAATATATGATCAGCTCACATTGGATACCGTGGGGGTGGGGAGAGAAAGGAATGAGATAATGTGAAATTGTCCTAATGTCTAGACTTGGTGAAAGTTCTGACATTTTCGAGATTGGCCCTAAGAGTGGCTGACACATATCTGAAATATTAGAATAACAAAAGGCAGCATATAATTACTAGGACATTTGGTAAAGTTGAAGAAATGATGTCAGAATGGCTAAAGGTACATCGTATAAATATATCTTGAGATTTGTGGGAGACTGGATAAGTTTCTTAAAATCTTAGAATATTGGGAATATACAGGAGGGATTTAGTTTGTTTTTTTATAGATAGTAAAGTACGATAATAACTAGTGGTTTGAAGCTATTTGGTGAGAGATATAAGCTGATTATGAGGAAGACCTTTGTAATTGCAGGGCTGTTGAAACCTAGAATGAGCTACTGTAGGAGGTAGTAAAATTAGGGGAAGTGTCCAAGCATAATCTGGTTAAGTACTTGCTAGAGATGTAGAGGACATTTAAGCATGAGGCTGAATGCTTTTTTAAGATCCTTTCAGCCCTGAGAGATGCTTGTATAACCGAATAAGAAAAGATCATATGGAATCTAAGCCCAGTGCTTTTTCAGAGTTGAGAGAGAGCATCACAGACTGAAGTGTTTGGTGAAATCATTAAAGAAGATTTGATAGAGTCTTTGAAGGACATATAGGACTTGGATAAGCAAGGATTAAGTGGGCATGGTTATCACTGCGGTTTAGTGTATGTGTGTGCTGGTGGGGTAGGAACATCAAGAGAAGAATCTTCTTGAAGTGTAAGGTTCACAATGGGAAGTTGAGGTAAATATAGTTTATGGGAGGGTTGGGACTAGGCCGTGATGGACACAAAAGCAAGAAAGAAGCTACTGCTGGCAGTACAGACATCAAGTAGTGAAGGCCTAGGATTGGACAGTGCTGGTGGATTTGGAAAAAATGTGAGGAGGGGAGGAGAGGGACCAATGAAGGAAGACACAGAGTTTGGGTCTGGTTGGTACCAGATGAAAGAATTTGGAAGAGTGAAATAATAAAGATGGCTTTTAAAATTTCCTCAAACGTTTATTTTTTACAGCCGGTCTGTGAATTTGTTTTCTCATTTTCTGTCTGGGAACTAATTTACCTGCTCCACGTGTTTGTTTACTTTTTGCCCCTTCTGCCTTGATAATTGCATATGAGTTTTCCTAAATAGGAGTGAAAAATGAGGAGACATTCCCATTCCTTTCGACTCTTTAGCCTTAAAAAAATTTTACCAAGACAGTTTGAAGCTTGTGGCCAAATTAGAAACCTCTGGGTGTTCCCGATTTCACTTAGGAGAATTCATCTGTGGGAAGGCTGTTGGTGCTTTCAGCCTTGCCTTCTGTATCTTGTGGCTCACAGAACAGGACCCGTGTCAGAGAAGAGTATTAACCATGTCTGTTGTGCTTTCCTGACTCCTTGTAAACTGATAGATGAACGCTAGCCTGCTACTTAATTCTAATTTTCTCTGTTTATCCTGTTTAAGCATTAGTGATTTTTTTTCTGTGTATATGCTGATTTACAATGAATTCTGCTCCACTTAAGAGACCATGTTCTATTTGGTAGCTAATGGCTATCACTCTTATCAGTCCTGCTTTTCCTGAGGACCTTGTTTTATTCGAGTTCACGGCATTATATTCTTCCTTCATGGCTTCATGTAAAGAATTATAATCATTGGTCTTGAAGTAAAATCACTGACCAAGTATCATGGATTGTAATGTTTATCTTTTACCCTTGGCATTTTGGGTGTGTATGTATGTAACAATGAGCATCAGAAAGTTTAATCATATTTAAGTTTTAGAACTTCCAAATATTCCTGAGGTCATTTTGCTTGGCTTTGTGTGGCTTTCTACCATAAACAGTTCAGTGCCTTAAAGATACGATGCATTCTTTTCCTTCTTCAATAATTCATAAACTCTGAATTTGTTGTCTACAGATTACATAATTGACCATAAATGAATGATGTGTGGAATAGTCTTTATCTTCTTTATGTATCCCTGGAACATGACTCGAAAGGCCTGGCAGTCATAGAAGCTCAAGGATTTCTTCTTATCAATATCTATAAATAACAATTTACTGCTTTTTCTGTACAAGAATAATGCACTCTCCTACTGTTCTCAGAGCTGCCCTTTCAGTGTTTTTCAGGTCACGTCAAGCACTTTACAACTTTCCATCGAGCTCCTGTGATCAGTGTTACAACATGGGGCTCTGGCAGTGGGCTGGGTTTCTTCTTTATGAAAAGCAGTCTGATTTAAAAGATAGTATATTTATAAAATTCTTTTATTTGAAAATAAAACATAGAGAAAGCCTCACAAAAATGAAAAACTATGACTCAATGAATTTTTATGATACCCACCACACAGGTCAAGAGAAAGGCTTTGCCAGTCATCGTAGAGGCTCTTTCCAAGTGGTCCATCCCAGACACAAATGAGCCATCTCTCTACAAATGATAAGTTGTAGCCTACCTCTACAAATAATAATTATCATGACTTTCAGCCCTTGTATTTTTTTCCTGTTTTTTTTCCACTTACATATATTTAGTCTCCTTAGATACTATAGATTAGTCTTGTCTGTTTTTAAAAATATGTCTTTTAGAATCCCTTTAATCTGTGTGTTTGTCCTCTCTTGTGTTTGTCACAATTTATCTGTTGAGGAACCCAGGCCATTTGACTTGTAGTTTTCACACAGTCTGCATTTTACTGATTGCATACAAATGTCCTCTTCAGTTCAACATGTTCCTTTGAGTTTCCTGAAAATTGGCAGCCAGATCTAGAGTCAAGTTTGATCCTGTGGCAGTGCTAGAGGAGGTGCATGGTGTGATTACCAGAGGCACAAAATGTCTCCTATTTCTTTTTGTGATTCTGATACCAATTGATGTTTAATGCCTATGTTCATTCCTGGTGGTTGTAAGTTGTGATATTCTAATTTTATTATTTCTTTTGTATTTTGTTTAATTAATGAAGACACACTTATCATCATCTCCTATCTGGCTACCCAGTGTCATAGTTCATTTTAGGAAGGGCATGGTAACTTCTCAAATCTTTGCTTTAATTATTGGTTTTTAATATAATTAGTTGGTTCCTGTCATCCTCCAAAGGTGACTGATTCTTCTTCCTCTTTTTTTAATATCAAGAACTTATGGATTTAGGCATATTTAATAGACTTCAATTCATTGCAATTAATACTATTTTTAAGACTCACATCATCCCAGGTTGGCTCCAGTGTCCATTTGATATAACTTCAGTAATCTTCGATAGCTTTCTTGTATTGCTATCTGATGTCAGTGTCATCTTGCACATTTTCTCTTTCAGACCTGGTGCCCTGTTTTACAATTTTGAGAAATTATATTTCAGGACCATTATGTGAATGCTGAGGGGTATTCATTGCTAGATCTTTTCAGTGAACAGAACTAAGAAAAATATACATATATATTTAAAGGTAAAATAACTATTAGTTTATATTGATATTTCAAATTCAAGCCTAAAGTTTTTCACTTAATGTTTTCTTTATTACAGTTTGTCAGTTACATCTTTTTTTCCACACTCATATTTTTGGTTCTCAATGACACAGAGAAAGAGACAATTACAATATCCCATAATCACTCATTTTAAAATCTCATGTTGTTTTGAATACTTGTACCCTATCTCCATTGTTAGCATAGAGCCATTGCATATTGTACTCTCTCCCATTTAGCTCTTATTTGGTGTTAGTTCTATGTGTAGCTATGTTTTTTAATGTTCATCATCAGTATGTATGTCATGTCTTAGTAATTTTGGTTGTTTGAAACTTATTTTCTGGGAGATTCCACAGGAATAAGCTCATGTAAATAATATTCCCTGAGTTCTTGGATGTTGATAATAGTTTATATGTGCCCTTGGTTCTTATGTCAATTTTGAAGGTTATAAAATCCTTCATTTGCATTTTCTTTCCTTGAGTAACTTAAATGTGTTACTTCATTTTCTTGTGGCATAAAGCCTTGCTGTCAAAGTCTGATAATAAATTTTCTTTTCCTTATAAGTCTCCTACCTGCTTTTCTAGATAGTCAAAGGATTCTTTTTCTATTTCTTTAAAGATTTTAGTTTTGTAAGAATCTATATCAAGGTAGCAAATACATGGTTACCCAGAACTTAAACTTCTATAGGTATTTGATCAAGAATATCTACCTAATGGTGATATTTTGCGTATCTCTGTTACTACGTCATGCTATGGACTAGCATTGTCTTCTTTACCAATGACACTGGAGTTCTTTGTACCTTTAATCAGATTAGAGAACCAATTCCAGAAAACCCAGAACCAAACCAAATCAGAAAACTCATCCCTAAAATTCTTTTCTTCCAGAACCATTTCTGGTAACAAAATCATCTCTGTTAGTCAGGGTTCAAACATGAAAAGCAGATCAGAAGGAGAGATGATAGATAGATAGATAGATAGATAGATAGATAGATAGATAGATAGATAGATAGATTTTTTTTTTTCAAGAGATTTGTTGCAAGGAATTGGTTTATGTTATTGTGGAACCTGGCTGGGCAAGTCTGAAGTCTGTAGTCAAGCACTTCGAGAGGGCAGGCTGGAGTATTCAGGCACAGACTGAAGTTGCTCTTCACAGGTAGAATTTCTTCTGCTTCAGGGAAGCCTCAGATCCATTCTTACGACTTTTCAACTGATTGAATCAAGTCCACCTAGATTATCTAGGCTATTCTCCCTTATTTAATGTCATTTGGGTATGGCCTTTAATCCCATCTGCAAAATACCTTAGTAGAGACACCTAGGTTAGTGTTTTGATTGAATAACTGGGGACTGTAGCCTTGTCAAGTTGATATATTAAAAGACCATGACAGTTATCAAATATATTATCCACTTAGATATTGTTTTGTTTATTATCTTCATAATATTGCTATTACCAGGATTTGCAGTTAGAACTTTTGCACAATTGTCTCAGCTAATATTCTCAGCATCTCTGTTGAATAAGCTGTTACAAATTGATATCCCCATTTTTAGATGAAAAGGCAGAGATTTGAGAAGTAACGAGAAACTGTGAAGCTAATAAATAGTCATTGCAGGACTAGAACGTAGGTATCATCTCCCATAGTTCCGTCTACTTACTCTGCCCTCTTGTGTGGCTCCTCGTATTGTTCACCTTGTCCCAATATTGCAAAAACACCTTCACTTCTTAGGTCAAACTTCATTTTCTTGTTTAATACCTGACAGTTTTTGTGAAACTTGGTTAATTATCCTGATTCTAGTAATTTGCTATCGCCAGCACATTTTTACCCTATGTTATATCAGAATTACAATATTTGCCTCTTTCTTTTTCTGTGTCAAATATCATTTGCCTTGTTCATACTTTCATTGCCGTACAGTAAATATGTTGTGAACTTAGTATTGTAATTTTAGGGTAATTTCTCCTAGAGGAATGCTATTTTCTTTTGGTTTAATCTATTGAAATCAATATCATAATTTCTAACGGATATAAATGAGTGCTTTTCTCAAAATAGTAACAGTGTTTCTAATTTTAGAAATTTATAAATTTCTAAACCTTTAAGTTTGCCATGATCCTTCATTTTTCTAAAATTCTTTGATTTAATTGTTCAATAATGATGATGATGATGATAGCTTTATCATACCTATGAGAAAGAAAAACATTTCCTATGGCAGACAAGCCCCAGTAAGGAACCCCCAGGTCCTTGGAATTAATTTGGCTGGATTGTCGTATGAGTCACATCAACCCTACTTAATTATGGTGTGCAAATTTACAGACGTTAGTTTTGGAAAAAGGGCAAGTACTGACAAATTATATGCGGTCCTCTTAATATTATTCAATAGGAACTTAAATACCAAACATAGGAAAACAGTCTCTTTCCAGTTTCTCCACCTCTAAGAGGATGGAGGAGACCTGTATCATTATGTGCCCAGGAAAGGCAGTGAAGAATAAATAAAGCAATAAATGTAATTTAATTTTTTCTTCAAGTCAATAGAGTGAAATAATCTCTGCAAGGGTTCTAAGTGCTGCATTATTGAATTTAAAATTAAATTGGATTAATTCTATTCCTCAAGCTTTGAAAAGAGAAGCTGAAATAAACTGTTCCATATTTTAACCATATCACATTAGCTTTTAGGATTTCAAGTTGAAAGTAAGTAATAGAAAACCAAACGTATTACATCACTTAACAGGAAGTCCAGAAATAGGGGGGCTCTAAGAGCTGTTGACACCATTTTATTTTATTTCAACTTTAAATTTTTCTCAAGAGAACAAAGTAAGGGTTTATTAAGTGGTAGTACACTCTCGGGGGAGAGTGGGCAGACTCAGGTGAGTAGCTGCCGACACCGTTTTAGAGACGTGATCAAGAACCTGATCCTGTCTTTCTCCTCAATGTGCCATTCTCAGCATTTTAGTCATGACATTGAGAAAAAGAAAAGAGGACCCACTGTGTTTTCTCTAGAAGTGAGGAAACCTTTCTGGAAATGACTTGGCTTATTCCTATTATTTCTCATTGGCGAGAATCACACCCATTTTTAGACCTGTCAACTTTTCATGGGAACAGGACCTCCATCATGTTTTCAACCAGTGTCTCAAGCTGAAATATCTTGATGCATAACCGAGGGATCTTGTAAAAATGCAGATTTTGATTCAGTAGATCTAGAGCGATCTCTAGACTTTGCATTTGTAACAATCTGACAGGTGATCCTAATGCTACAATTTATTATAGATACTGTGAATTAACCAATATTACCACTACACTACTTTATGCCAGGAACTGAACTTGTCAAATAAATACTGCATGCACCCTGCATGATGAAGCTTACTTAGTTTACTAGTGGAGTCATAATAGTAATTCCAGTGACTTGCCTAGAGTTACTTGGTAAGTGACGAGTCTCAGCAACCTGTACTGGAGACAGAATAAATAAGAAAGCATGACAAGGATCTGGGGAGGAAGGGAGAGGAATGAAAAAACAAAGTGCTAGGTTATAATCCTTGGATGTATAATTTTGTGGTTCATTTCTTAGTATTTCTCAAGGTTGGGGATTTTGAAATGGAGAATCACATAAAAATCTCAAAGCAGGATAAAGAGCCCGGAACTGAAGAACATAAGGTAGAAAACTATATGCAAACACTGCTGTATAAGAGATAAATTTACCATTACTTCTTATTTCCTTCTTCCATAGCCCTGCCTACTCTGCTAAATTGATAGCTTGTAGGCAGGCAAAGACCTATTAGTTTGGATTATAAAAGAAAAAGTTATTATTTTTGACTTCTGAAATATACATATCATGAATTGCTACTTTGAAATGTAATGCCTTACTGAAAGTAAATAAAGCAAATGAAGTAAATAAAGCAATGTCTAATATAGTAGATTACATTTCTCATTGATACAATGCATTGATCAAGGCTCAACAACAAATAATCAACTCACTGGACTGTACCTATGATACAAATGAAACAAAAAGCAGCTTTGGTTTATTTTAGAGGAAATACTACTGGATTTTGTGTCTTTAAACCTAATTTTGAGTTTTAATCCTGCTACTAACAGGCTGTGTATCACATTTTTAATCCTTCTGAATTCTGATTTTATAATCTTTAAATGGAAATGACTATCACAGAAGGTTTGTAATAGAGAACAGTGACAGAACCAAGGTAATAGCTAATATAATATGAGGTACATGGAGACGCTTATTAAATGATTTTTGAAGAAAAATCTGAATGTTATGACTCTATAATTATTTTTATTGTTATTTTATTTCAAGAGATAAATAGCACCTAAGTGTACTATGCTCATTAATTATAGAAACAATGTGTATCCTATATAAGCATATATAGTTATGTTAGTATAGTAATACACACAAATACAAACACAATGTAATCAACTTTGTGATCTCCTGATGGTCCTCAACATCTCTGAGTTCAGAAGGAGCTTGGCATAAATGATCTCTAGATGTCCTTGAGGTTCTGTATTTTTGTAGCTTCCTTTTATTATTAATTGTAATTAGTGATTTTTATATATTTTGTTATATAAATTTATGAAAAACTAAGGAAGTTTTACATGACTTTTGTCTCTAAAAATACCAGCGATTTTAGTCCATTTTAACAAAGAAGTTGAGTACCCACTAAATAATGATAACATACTACATATATGATGCTGTGAAGAAAAAATACAAAATTTGAAGCCCTACCTTCAGGATGATTTCAGTACACAAAAAGGTAAAAGGACATATATAGAATATATTGTAGAAGAGATTCAAGATAGAAATGCTGGTGATTACATTTTTATGATGATCTTTGAGTTTTTGAGACACTATTCATGGTAATTTCAGTGGGAATGGAAAGTGAAGAGTATGTATAAGTTGATGAAATGTGAGGTTGAGGCAGAGAGGACGTTGTTAGATTTCATAGCTCGTGGCACTGTGGGCATCAACTAGGAATATCTAAGAGCTTTTGGTCTCCCTTGTTGGGTAATTCAGATTTTTCATGAGAGCAAATGACTGATTGCAGCAAAAGTCAGTAGTGTTCTTGTAATTGTTGCATAGAAATAGTGTATATCCTGTATTGGCAGTGTATAACAATGGAAAGTTTTTAAAAATCCAGAATTCTTTCAGGCTAGTGAAAATCTCTGAAGTGGCTGCTTGTAAAAGTAAAGGGTCAGAAAGTAAGGTCTCACTGACAATGCGGAAGATTGAAAGAATAGGAGACAATGTCCCGGGCAATTGTGATTCAAACTGAGAAAACTATCTTAGCGTAGGGACAAGGTAGTAACGAAGGCTGTTGGGCATCACTGAGGCCAGAGTGAGTTTTGGGATCACTGAGAATATTCACAGAACTATGGTGGAAAGGATAATCTGACCTGATAGATAACTGACTGGAAGGCTCTTTGGGCAAGCTGGGAACTCTGGAAGTTGAGAGGCTGTTGAGTGGGATAGTGAAAGAGTGGCCTGCAAGTGAGGAACAAGGATAAAGGGTAAGAAAGTAGAAGAAAATGTGCCCTCCTTTGAGAAAAGTTTGGAGGAAAGTGTTATTGTGAGATGAATGTCAATTAAGATGGAAAGATGAAATAATAATTATTCAGAGGGAAACATTAAGGGTACTTAGTAACTCTTCACAAGAGAAGACGGATTTTTGAAAAAGACATGGTGTTAAAAGACGTGAGTGTTGTGTGTGCACAAGCAAGATGATTTAGAAGACAATGTGGGCAGCAGGAGTTGGCTGGTCTTGCTAAAGGAAGAACTGAGAAAGGTGATGGAAGATGGAGAGTGCCACTGGAGGGGTAAATTAGGGGAGGATGAGGTGAGGGCATGTACCTGTCTAAACAGTGCTGCCTTCCAATTAGAAAGATGGTATCAAATGATATGATAATTGAAAACCATGCTGTTTGAGATTCTCATGTGTAAAATTTTTGTTTGTTTGTTCATGTGGTTTATAGGGAAAGAGAATTTAGGCTAGATTTTATGGATTTATATTTTAGGGCTTTTGAGTATAAGTTGCTTTTTCTCTTTATTATTATTCAAGGGAATGAGCAGAGGATCTTGGTGCAAAAATCATGGAATCTGTGGGTCAGGAAAGAAGAGTCAACAAAACACTGAATGAGTGAAAAATTTTGACTTTAGTCAAAATTGGGACTTTTTTATCCTTAGGTATATATGCATATACAGGCGCATACGCATATGTATAACATAATTTGCACATATATATCATTTCAGATATGGAGAAGGGTGTTAAAGGTACAGTGGATTTTAGGATTTTAAAAATTATTAAAGTAATAGGGTGATTCCTTTATTATTTACCTGTTTAAAAAAATGCAAAGTGTTTCAAACATACAAAAACAATTATAAAAAAAGATAAATTGACCACTAACATACCCACCACTCTAATTTAATAGAAGTTGACATTTTTCATTTTTGTCTCCTATCTTAATTTTTGTTAAGGATTTTTTTGTTGTTGTTGTTAGATTTAAACATGTATTTCAGTGGAATGCAGGAGATGTTCAACTTTTTTTTTTTTACCAGGACCCTACTGGTTTTAGTTTGCTTAGTTTAACTGCCACATTGAATTTTACTGAATGGATAAATCTCAGTTTATTTATCCACCACTCAGGAATATGTGGATCTTTCCCATACTTAACTATTACAAACGATTCTGAGTTCAGCATTCTTGTACATATCTGTGTGAACACACATAGAAGAGTGATCCAAACATAGAAATGTAGAAGTGGAACTGTTGGGTCCTAAGTTTTATGCATCTTCAACTTTACTAGATAGTAGCAAATTATTTTCTAAAATGTAACCATTTACAATTCTAGTAATTTTACGGTTCTGTTTTCCATATCTAGTGATGAAATGATATTTCAAGTAGTGTGAAAGGGTACCAGGAATACTTAGCATTTTACCAACAAGAAGTTAGGATGAGGCTCATGACCAATTCTCTCTCATAGTTGTAGCTTTTCTTTGCCCTTTGTGCTATCTTTGACATAAAGAATTTTTAAATTTAGGTTGAGGATCTCTTTTCATGGTTATTAGACATACACATATTCTCTTTTTATAGCCTGTCCATTTTTTGATAGGGTGGTTTGTCTTTTTTCTTATTGAACTGTAGATGAATTTTACATAACCTGGCTATTTATCTTTTGATGATTATTTTCATGACAAATATCTTATTACAGCTTGTGGCTTGCTTTTTTCACTTTATTTATGATGTCTTTCAACATATAGAAGTTAGAAATTTTATTATATTTGAATATTTCAACCATTTCCTTTATGGTCTTGTGTGAGGCACCCTGATACTGTAAATATGTTTTTCCAATAGTTTATTTTAAAAGTTGACAGGTATGCTTTTAACTTTTAGGTTCCTTTGATTATTTCTTTTAAATGGTATAAGTTGGCTGTCATTAATGCCAAAGAGATAAAAATTTGCAAAGAGTACAGATTTTGGTTTGACTCTAAATTATTCATTAGTATTTTATAGTCACGATCGCATGCTACACATCTAGAATAGATGCATTGGGCATGGTCTCAGTCTCCTGAAGGGGACAAACCTATTAAGCACATGCAGTATAGTATAAGGGCGAAAAGAAGACTTTATATATAGGGAGTCTGGCAGAAGGGAGGGGGCAGTGGATCATTTGCCAAAGGGCCATTAACTGTCCTGCTAATTCATATACTCTGGGCTAATAACAATTTTATGGAAAACTGAGATTACTATTACATAGTTTCAGCACTTCACCCCTTAAAGGATAGCAGTGTTTACTTACATACTTTTCCTGATTGAAAGACAATGGTAAAAATTTGTGGGGCTACACAGATATTTTCCTCCTAATTTTAACAAACAAGAATAACTTATCACAGATGTTCATTGCCAAGATGCCTTAGATTTCTGGAAATGTTAAGAACCTGTTTTTTAAAGATTGGTTTCTGTTTACAGAGGCGAAATGGAGAAGATATACCGGTAGCCCAGACTAAGAACATCAATCACAGAAGATTTGCTGCTTCCTTTAGATTGCAAGAAGTGACAAAAACCGACCAGGATTTGTATCGCTGTGTAACTCAGTCAGAACGAGGTTCTGGTGTGTCCAATTTTGCTCAACTTATTGTAAGAGGTAAAGTAAAATTGCTTTCACTTCATGAAATGACATCACTTCATTAGAACAATGCAACTTTTGTAGATATTTGGATCGATTTTTAAATCAAGTACTCTTCATCTCAAGTCACTATAAAACCATATCATTATAAAAGTTCTGAAAATGTCTTAAGGTCAAATTAAGACTGTAGTTGTATAGTTTGTCAGGCAAGTTTATAGTTGTATAGTTTGTCAGGCAAGTTTTCAGCAAATGATTTCTATCAAAGGGAATCTATTTTTAAAAGCTCTAATAGGGCTAAACATAAAAAATACTTTATTCCATATTGCCATCATCTAGTTTGTATTTTAACTTTAGATTGATTTTTCCTGTTTACAGTAGTTCTCTAGATACTTTAGTTTTTCAAAGCATTGTGGCAATTATGTCAAGGTCAAAGTTTCTATCCCCGTGTATACCCGTAAATTTTACCGGTATCAAAACGCAGTTGTGGCTGTTCACTAATTCTGGCCCCCTATGGAATCTTAGAAAATTACACTTTCTAAGAGGTCCTCAGTATTCTGGGATACTAAGGCTACCAGAAGAATTGTGAGGGATTATGATGTATCACTACATATCTTTAGTGAATACTGGAAAAACAAGTACAAGTGCTCAATGTATATTACATTCATTGAAAATTGACTGAGTCCCTATATATTCCACTGTTCTAGATTGTGGAGATACAGTGGTTAGTAAAATACAAAGACTCTGCCCATATATAGCTTAACACTGAGGTATATTAGGCACATCATATAGGAAGATGTTGAAGATGTAGTATCAAGTCATGGTATGTGTTATGAATAAAAATAAATACACAAAATGACAGGGATTGATATTTTAGTTAAGATTATCTGGAAGGCCTCTTTGAGAACGTGACAACTGAGCTGAAACCTTAAAAAAATGACGACATCAGCCGTGTGAATATTTAGAGGAAAAGCAGCTTTGTTGAATAGGCTATCATGCATCAATCGATTATGACACAAATGAAAATAATTATAAACCATGTAAATCTCTTCAAGGAGAAGTTTGGCAGATTTTAACAAAAACATCTAAAGTGGACTGAGATTTGTCAGAGACATCAGGGAAGGCCTTTGTCAATGACTTTCTTTGAGACAGAATCTGAAAGTTGAGAAAAAGTTGCCCAGATGAGGATTGTGGATGTGAGGGGCAGGGGTAAGAGAAAGAAGGACCAGCAAGCAGAGAGCAAGGCATGTGTCAATGCTTAGAGGCTGGAAGGAGAAAATGAGATACATCCATATTCAAGTTAATATATTTTATAATCCTTGACATCAAATGTATTTTGATGTCATGTATTATTTTAAGATTTACTTGATAGCAGAAGCTAACACACCATTGTAGGGCAGTTATACTCTAATAAAGATGTAAAAAAAAAAAGATTTACTTGATTTTAATACTTTAACCTTTAATGCTTTTAAAAGAAAATTGAAATTCAGACTATTTGATAATTGCCCAGAGCCACAAAGATCTAATAACTGGCTGAGCCAGAATTTAATTCCATGTTTCTTTTTTTTTTTTAAAGGAATTTTGCCTTATTTATTTATTTATTTTATTTTACTTTGGCTGTGTTGGGTCTTCGTTTCTGTGCGAGGGCTTTCTCTAGTTGCGGCAAGTGGGGGCCACTCCTCATCGCGGTGCACGGGCCTCTCACTATCGCAGCCTCTCTTGTTGCGGAGCACAGGCTCCAGACGCACAGGCTCAGTAATTGTGGCCCACGGGGCTAGGTGCTCCACGGCATGTGGGATCTTCCCAGACCAGGGCTCGAACCTGTGACCCCTGCATTGGCAGGCGTACTCTCAACCACTGTGCCACCAGGGAAGCCCTAATTCCGTGTTTCTTAACTCCTGGTGCCAGGCTCATTCCTTTCCACCACAGCTTTATCTCGCATTAACATTATTAAATAAGGCTATTAGCCACTTGTAATGCTTTTGTCACGAGAGATTCTGTAGCTCATCAAAAAAAAAAAAAAAGCTTATCTTTGTAAATTGTATAGGACTCTATTATAAATAAAACTTATCTCATGGCTCCTGAGTTAGCTTATATCACCTGCTTAAGTTCATGAAATCATAGCCCCAATTCACTGACAAATAAGAAAATATGATAATATTTAACTCTGGTGTTTAGATAGAGAGGCAGTTTAACTTATGTTCATATATGTTTGTATATTCATCTTTGGTGAGCCCTGTTGCTGAATCTTTCTCACCGGAGCCTGAAGGTACTTTTGAAAAGCCTGAAGGTGTCCTTGGGTAATCTTCAGAGTGATTAAGATGCTGTGGATACAGGAAGGTGGGTGTATTCTTGAGTCATCATGCTCACTGTATCTTCACTGTACTTGTATGTGCGTGCACGATGTGCAGCCCCTGAAGCAGATGGTGGCTTTTAATAGTGCAGCTAGAGTGCTTCTGAATAACTTACAGTTACATACTTATATCAATATAGATATAAATACATAGATATAAAATTTTTTTGAGGGAATGGCCCCCGATGTATTCAACAATTCATAGAAGGCAGAGTTGAAGCTTTTATCCAGGTGTTCTCTTTAAAGATAAATTTCCTTCTTTCAGATAGCCATTTAATGCCTGTTTATTTATTTATTTATTTATTTTTTGTGGTATGCGGCCCTCTCACTGTTGTGGCCTCTCCCGTTGCGGAGCACAGGCTCCGGACACGCAGGCTCAGCGGCCATGGCTCACGGGCCCAGCCTCTCCGCAGCATGTGGGATCTTCCCGGACCGGGGTACGAACCCATGTCCCCTGCATTGGCAGGCGGACTCTCAACCACTGCGCCACCAGGGAAGCCCAATGCCTGTTTATTTTAAAAGAGATTTATTTTGGATTACTAGATTTCTCTTGTTTACCTGATCTGAAAAGTACATTTTATCAAAGCTTGGTGTTCTTTACTTGGAGAAACTCCATTATTTCTATTCTAGGAGTGTCGCTTGTGGAGTGAATAATTATTTCAGTAAGATTTATAAAAGGACACTTCTTGAGTTTCATAGAAAGTTTTGGCTGTTTTTCTTTCCCTTTTTAAATTTTTTTATTTTTTAAGAGAGTCCTGGCATTTAACCTATATTTTGTTTTAGGTTTTATATTGTACCTGTTGGTTTAAGATATGATGGCACTTTGAATGTACTATCCAGAGTGTGTTAACATCTTAGAAATGTATTTTGATAGTTTTGGCAGTTTTCTTTTTTCTTTTCAACATATTTTAGTTTGTTATGTATCTGATACTTACAGGTGATACTCTGCTTGTTGTTTTATTTGAAAACTAATATAAAGCAACACGTTTTCTTGTTTGTCCAGATAACCACCGAATAAATATTACTAACAACAAAACACACCCTTCAGGGTCAGCTCTCCTGGTGTTGAAATAGTGCTGAGAATTAACTATGGTGACAGGTCTTGTCTCTCATTGGCACTTTCAAAGCTGACATCCTGTTACATGCATATAAAAGATGGTAATTTTAAAGGAAATTTTTGGGGCAGTGATATGAATAGTCCTTAATAAGAGCTGGCATAGTATTGCCTGTTGTCAAAGATGACCCAAGGGTAAGAGTTTATTAGTGCATTTTCTCCTAAACTGAAAGTGACAGGGCATGCTTAAGGCTTTTTGGTTGCTGTTTGTTACAAATGAAAATTTCACTGCAAAATTCTCATGTTGAAGAGTATTGATCCCTGTTCTCCCACAGCCAGAGGAAGAAAAAATAAAATGTGCTTAAACAGAATATACTTTATCACGACTTTAGGTTTGCTTCCAGATCGTTTTGAGTAATGATAACCTTTTGTTTGTGAAAGCCAATCTTTATTGACAAAGAACTTTTTACAGAGATGAGATGAAGAGCAGATGTTTTGCTCCATGTTTCTACAAAATGGAAGTGTAAAAAATGTGAAATAGTTAAAATGATGTTTACAAGCTTCAGACTAAAAGCACCACCTTTGTAGTCTAAGTTATGTTATAGATTCTCAATCTTGATCTCATTTGCAGTCTTCTCCTTTCTTTTCCACCTGGCTGAATCAAAGACCCAACTAAATTTCTAGCCAACTGACCCACAATGAACTATAAAATTCTGATTGCTACAACTGACACTCAATTTCCATTCCCATTTGTTAGCTGTGTTTTTTAAATTTTTATCTGTGAAACTCCAATTACATTTTTGAAGTTCTTATCTGTGAAACTCCAATTACATTTTTGAAGTTCTTTAATGTGAAAAGCATAGCATTTTGTTTGTCTTTGTTGTTGGTTGGACTTTAAAATTTTAGTGGCAGCTATCACCATTATCAAAATTCTCTGGACATACATATTCTGTTAATATTTTTATCTATTCCTAATGAATACCACTGACCTCTAGCTGTAAAGTGAGGTGAATGTCAACACATGTACCAGTGTAGGTGGGCCTGTAAAACAAATTTTGGTGTTTAAAATCATGAGGACTTTGGATTCTTGTTGGTACTTCCCTTTGTAAGACAATACAAATTAATGTAAAAAATAAAAATGTATTTGCTGACTTTTATAACTAGAAGGTGCAGAGATAGGCTCCAGGGTTGGTTCATTTAGTCAGGAAGGATCCAGGTTCTTTCCAGTTCTTCACTCTGCAGTTCTTAGTTTTGGTTTTTATCCTAAGCCAGTGTCTCTTCATGGTCATAGGATACCCATATGGCTACATACTTCTTTGATCTCATCCACTTGGGGATAAAGAGGTTACGACCTCTCACAGGTATCAAAAATTGCATGGCTGCATATGGAGAGACAACTGGAATGGCCAGTAGAGAACTTCTGTAAATGGGACTACAGAACATAAAAATGCTATTCAAAGGCAGTCATTAATTCTATTCAGGTAAAATAGGAATTGAGGGAATTTTTCAGAAGAAGGTACAACTTTACCTTGAAGGACATGCAGAGTTCGGAACTTAGTAATGTGGGAGAAGGGTGTAGTTTATGTTCCATTAGAGTATGTCTAGTTCATCTTTGCTTGCTACAACACCTAGCACATGTTTTTACGCAAAGACAATAAATAAAATGTAGTTGAAGTCAGAGCGTGGGGCTGACCCCA
The DNA here is from genome assembly GCF_011762595.2 of Tursiops truncatus. NCBI lineage: Eukaryota > Metazoa > Chordata > Mammalia > Artiodactyla > Delphinidae > Tursiops > Tursiops truncatus. The sequence goes on along the minus strand of NC_047045.1, from coordinate 55,658,802 downwards.
AAAGATACAGGGAATGGATGATGAACCGCATTTCCCCCTTACCTACAGATAGAGGGAAGATTGCTGGCATACAGGAAAAGATGATGGCAGGTGTTTTTTGTAGGGTCTGAACCTGTCGCTTTCCTTCTCGTATGAACTAGGGAGGGTGACTTTTTGTTTAGCATGAATTTTCTTCTCACTTGAAAAGCAATCTTGATTTAACTAATATGTTGTATTCTATTTTTTTTGTGTGTGTATATCAGTTAAAAATCAGATCTGACTGTCTCATTTTAGTATTTTTATATTAGAAGCAAGGACATTTGGGAAGTGGAAAACATGACATATTAATACTTTTCGTAGTTGGTGGTGAAAAGCCATGGAATTTCTAGCTTGAGTCCTTCAGCATTCTGCTTAACACCACACACTATTGATTTTTAACTAGTTTTCATAGCACAGCTGCCAGACTCTTGAATTCATATAAAGGTCCTTTTTCTTAATGGTGACTTGAAGATTCCTTTTCTTTGCTTCCATTGTGAAAATTAGTCAACTTGACAGGAAATTTAGAGTTACCTTGGAGAATTCAATTTAAACATTTATGTTTTACAAAATCTGAACTATAATAAAAGTTTAAGAATGCATGGATAAACCACATACAAATTTCCCCCAACTGCCCCTACGTGGCTAGGAAAGCACCTGCAGTCAGTCAGGGGATACCAAATGTTTCAAATATGAAGGAGATCCCAAATGTTGCACATCTAAAAATGTTACATTGCTACCCTTGAGTATGATAAAAGGAACACTTGGAGTCTTCAGGTGATTCATTGTACAAGATGTCTGGTACATTTTTAAATTCTAAATGAGCAAAAGGATACTGGAGGTCCTTATTTCAGTTAGTATATTATTACTGAAGCTCTGTTCTATCCACTTTTGTGTACCATTATTACAAATACTTTTTGCTATTAATTTTCTCCTCCTCTGAGTTTCCTCATGCTACTTGATGAAAATGGTAATGTGTAGCACTTGTCTTGCCTGAGTGGTTATTTTCATGCTATTTATTTTCTTGTTTGTTTTAAAAATGAAAATGCAATGAGAGTTCTTTCCCAAAGGATTTCTGAGTGTATTTGCATTGGTGAGTCACGCTTAGAGCTCTGCCTAATGTTTAGCAGTTGAGTTGCTGGTCACTATTTTTTTGGAGTGTGTCTTTGGGGATTTTGCTTTTGTTGAAGCTTTCTTCTTAAGAATTTGAGAAAGATCAAAGAGGAAGCAGAATGATTTGCATGCCAAATAATTCTTTCTGTTGAACTCTAGGGAATTTGATTTCAGAGCACTATATTTTCCTTCTGAGCCTCTTAATTCTGTTCTCTTGGGGTCTGTGATAAATGTAATTTGCGTTCGTTTGTTCTAAAGGATATATATCAACTTCCCAGACTAACAGTTTGGGGCTAACTAATTTATATTCCCCTCTCTGCTCATTCTTTTTCTTTCTCTTACCTACCCCAAACCAAAAAGGAAGCAATGAAGTCAATTTGTAACTTCATTGAAAAATCAGCTAGCAGTCTTTATTGAGTATTTAAAATGGTAAGTAATAGGCACCAGGAAATTACAAAGAAACCTCAGACATAGTTTCAGCTCTCAAGCAATTTATAATTTAATTAATTATATAGGAAAATGTAGAATTCTTGAGTATTTTGACAGAGTTTTGACTTTGATTTTGGTCACATTTTTAATTCCATAGGGAGGAAAAAGTAAGATCCCCTAACAAGTAGAAAATATACCAATGGGTAGTTACCAAATTTATTAAGCACTATTTTGGTAAATAATGTTGTACTATAGAGTCTTATAACATTATAAACAGAAGCTCTTTAGCTGACAGATTGCAATCAGTCATCAAGGCAGAGAGATAATTCATAGTGCTCAGTGGTACAATGTGTATAGATGGTGGTATAAGTATTGTGGTGGGACATGACTTGAGTTTCTTCCACTTTCCCACCACTTCATCTTCTTGGAGAGTCGATAATAGCAGGCTTCCCAACCAGTGTACGACTGACAGGTGAATTTCAGTGTTTAGCTTTTTGTAGTTAATATAAACTATTTACCAGTTAGATGTTCACATCTTTTTAAAAGCTAGCTAATACACATTCTGCTTACTAGTAAAATGGCATCAGGAACTTGACTTACTAAGTACAAACTAGGAAATACACAGAAACAGAAAACACTCATGAAATGTTAGGTAGAAGTTCAATATTAGGTAAATCAGTCAAAACCAACTTGTTCAACAAAGTCTATCATATTACCGTAGAAAGCACTTTTCTTTCCAGCTGGGTTAATATAAATCATGTTATTTCCTTTTCTGAGAAACATTTAGTCTAGTAAGAAATAAAAACAATTGTAAGGTCAACACAAATAAGTACAGATAAACATTTATGTTTTGTTAGTCCTCAGCATGGATTTTATTTAGTTCATAGTTACTAGTTTTTATAAAAAAGAAAAAAAATTGTACCATTTTAGTGTTAACAGTGAGGATTTGGAGACTAAGGACTGGACAGAGGTTAAATAATTTGGGGAGTGTATGTGCAGCTTTTCTCAGTACATAAATCCATAAGAACCTCTCCTTATACAGCTTTCTCTTAGCTCTGATGTTTGTTTTTAGAGAAGTGGCCTACAGAGGTGGTCTCATCTCTTATGGGCTATAGGGACAGGATTACATTTAACTTTAGGGTATAATTTGGAAGGTAACTTTGTTTTGTTCTCCATTTCCTGCTTTCTGACCCCTAAACCAAGAACATATTTTGTTGTCTTTTCTGCAGTGTTGTGCAATTCGAAATCAGATTTAGTTACGATGGCAGAGAATCTGTTCTTGTGTTAAGGCAACAAAGAAACTGCGAATGAATGAACCTGTACGCTTGTTGGAAAGAAATTTTACCCACATGGTTATTTACATCTTCCTAATTGCCACTGGCATTTTCTGTCATCTTCATATGCATACGGAAGAAACCATTGCTATTCTCATGTTACCATGTTACTCCCTCCAGTGACTTTCCTTCACATTAAGGAAAAAGAAAAATTACAGCACTTTCCTGGTCCAAAAGGCTTTAAATGAAACACGCCCTGGGTACCACTCAAAATTTATTTCCTATCACTCACTTCCTTCCTTAATCCACAGCAAGCATACTGACTCTTCCAAGCATACTCCTGCCTTAGGGCTGTTACACTTGCTGTTTCCTCCACCTGAGCTTTCTTCGTTCCCTCAAATACATGTATACTTTCACATTCTTATCTCATTTGTGTTTCTTTCATTTCTTCCCAAAATACCTAAAGGCCAAATGATAGTTATTTTCTAGTACAGAAGAAAATTCATTGATTTTGTTTTACAGTTTTTTTCTCCAGAGTTATTTAGCTCTAACTTTTCAAAAGATCTTTATGTAATGCCTACCATTACTATGTGCAGAACAAAGATTTGTACAAGAAAGTGGTCTCAAATACACTCACATTGTTGGGTGAAATACAGCAGATAGAAATATGAATGTTATTTGACTGCTTCTTTAATTTTCCAAATTTTATTACGTATCCTTTGGGTGCTCAGCACTTTCTTTACCTTTAATGCCGTTGCTTTTATCCATATCACCATCTTCTTTTCACTGTACTTTTTACTTTTTCTAAATTAAGAAAATTTTTTGTGCTGATACTTTATTTCTTTGTTTTTTATTGAAGTATAATTGACTAACAATATTATATTAGTTTCAGTTTCATTACAAAATAATGGCTATATTTCCCTGTGCAGTACAATATATCCTTGTTGCTTATTTATTTTATACATAGTAGTTTGTATCTCTTAATCCCATACCCCTATCTTTCCCTCTCCCCACTCCCCACTGGTAACCACTAGTTTATTCTCTATATCTGTGAGCTTTTTACTTCACTAAAAGTGCTCACTGGTCTCCCCACATCAGCACTTGCCTCCTCCAGGTCAGTCTTCACACAATAGTAGACAGACTGACTATATCACACAAAGTAAGTCAGTGTGTGCTCTTCCCATTCTCATGGCTTCTTGTTCATGCAATATCAATCCCAGATGTCTCATTGCAATCTCTGAGGCCCACCATCATCTGGCTCTGTCCACCTCTCCAGTCCAGATTCTCCTTTGCTCACCAAACTCTAGCAACACTGGCTTTCTTTCACTTGCTTTAACGTGCTATGCTGTCTTCAACCTTAGGGCCTAGGTGTTTTCTGTCTCCAGTGCATCTTCACAAGTCTTCAATATATTACTGCATTCCTAACATCTGCCTCCACCACTAGATTGACTAAGTCAAGGACTCTTCCTTTTTGCTTGTTTAGTATTATATTTCTATAGCCAGCACCATGGCCAACATCCAGCAGATATAATCAAATAATTGTTAAAGACACAAAATATAGTATAGATTGTAAAGTGCCATATGAATGACATGGTCTTCATGTGTAGAACAGAGGAGGACAACCTCATCCTTGACTTTAGTGGTCAGGGAATGAGCTGAGGAAGAGGCAATGTTTCATCTTACCATTGATGGACGGGTAGGGTTTGGATAGCTGAAAATAAGTAAGGGCATGTCAAGCAGAGGGTGTTACATAGGAAAACATATGCTCTTGGTGAGCAGTATTAAATATGGACCGTGACACAGTGTCTTCCAGGGAAAAAGTCTGATATGAGCCTGAAAGTGTACTTTGAGGCCTAACTGTGGAGCAATTTGAATGCCAGACTAAGGAATATAAATTATTATGTCATTTGATCTGGGAACTTCGGGGAGTTTTGCGGTAGGTTACTCATGTATTCATATCTGTCTCAGAGAACTAGGATGAGAGATGATTTGGAGAATGATGAGTTTGCAGGGAGTAAGTTTAGGGGGATCTAAAAATCTTAAAAACTTGAGATGGTAAGGCATCCTTGAGGGGGACTGTGATGGAAAGGGCAAGTCAAGGTTGAGAGATAATGGTGGAGATATTGTTAAGAACATGGTGAAATGACAGGGGAAAGAACAGTCAGCCTGGGATACTAGGCGAAATATGGTATTATGGACAAAAATTTGGAAGGCCTGTAGAAGAACTTATTTGAGAGCATAGTTGGTAATTTTAGTTGTAAACTCTTGATTGGGGTACTGGAGAGACAGGTTTTAAATCTTTAGGCACGTGGGAAAGGCTTCAACTAGTTGAAGGTTATTAAATGGGGATTCAACACAAGATAAATTCAACAATAGATAGTGTATAGAAATTCTTCGTATTTTGTAAGCTTCCATTTCATTGTCTTTAGCCAATATCATTAGAATTTTTCATGTTGTTAAACTTAGGATAAAAGCAGATGTATGCAGTTAAATGGAAAATTTAGAAAGAGAACGCTGACATGGTTAAATATAATGTCTGTCTTTATTCCTGACATTATTCATATATAAAAACACATGTGAGATATATCATGTGTAAACACTTTTTCCCCTGCTGCTTCATGTAGATTCCTGGTTGGATTTGAGACTATCTGTTAAGTGGAAATCTTTTTCCTGTTCTCTGTGAAAACTTTTTACTTCATAGAAACAAAGCAAGCTCTCCAAAGACTTCACTTTCTCTGCTCTTCAGAATTTGAGTGTCCCGGATAATAATGCTCCTAGACATGTCTTTTTTCTTACATCAATCTTTTAAAGCATTGGAAGGGGGGAGGTTTTCTTTCTAAGACTTTTGGCCAACAGCATTTCTCACTCCTCAAAGAATGTCATTCACTGCAGCAGGTCATTTAAAAATATTTACTTAAGGGTAGATAAAGAGTTCCCACCTGCCATAATTGTGCTATGTTAAACCCCCCACCAGGTTTGACATTTCTTTGTATTGTGCAGGATTGTTAAAAAGTAGTTACCATGACCGGACTGGCTGATGCATCACAATGATGAAAAGCCGGGTGTTTGGGATTCAACGTGGATGATGGAAATGCAAGATGTCAGCGGAGCTGTATATTAAAGAGAATTTGAATTGGAAACCGAATCCCAATCTGCCACTGGGAACATTTTGATCATTTTGATTTATTAAACTTTTATAACAGCATTCAGATGGAGCAGAATTAAAACCTTTTAGTCTAGGATAGTTTATGGTACACCAACCACTGTGTAACTGGTATCATTTTTGAAGGTTCTCTTAGGCTTTTCATCATTGTGATGCATCAGCCAATCAGTGAGGAAGGAAAAAAATGGGTAGGTGAGAGATTTATTTTAAAAGGCAGTTTTGACAAATATTCTTGCATTTAACTTTTAATCCCTGTCTTTTGTTTGCATTGTGTCAAGGATGAAAACACATCTTGCTGTTTCAACCTACTAAGTACATTAAAGTTCTGATTTTTACTATTAAGTATATTTGAAACTCTGATTAATAGTTTTCAGATTAAAGTATTGCATTTATGTACATATTATAGGCTATCTTTTCTTTCTGGCTTGTGTGCTTTTGCACTCAGAGGCATCTATATCTGTCTATATCTGTGTTTCTGAGTCTTATGAATAAATATTCAAGTAGAAATACTAATGCAATTCTGAAGCCTAACTTGCAAAACAAAACAAAACAAAATAATGTATTTTCCTACAATTATTGGAATTCTGTAACTCGGGTTTTTTAAAAATCATCTTTCGGCATCAGTAAGCATTGGTATTCTTTTCTGAACGGTGGCTCTGTAATAAAGAGAAATCAATTACTATTAGAGAGGCACTGTAGGTTAAAGGCATTACAGGTTCACATTTGGTTTTGCAGCTGGGAGAGGGTACTTAGCTGTGAATCAAGAATGATGCAAAAGATGGATGAGACAGAGTTCAAGGAGCAGTAATGTGAGGGTACAGGACTATCGTTTCAAGCTGTCTGTGCAGTAATGATGGATGGTTTGGTGGCAAGAAGTAATAATACCAGATGATGAAAGACGCATCTCATCCTCTTGAGCCACAGCATACCAGCTACCTGTTGGAGTTCTGCGGCATAATGATTCCTGATTTGCAACCAAATGGTTTTGCTGCATTTAGCAACCCAGATTTTTGGCAGCTCCGAAGGAAGCAAGTAGCATATCAAACACTCCTGACATTGTAAATTTAATTACCTCATATTTATGCATAGTAGTTGTTAACGGGATCTTATAAGCTATGCTAATATGGTAGGTAATTTGTTACCTCCAGAAATCACTTTCCATGTGTCTTCTGATCATTATCATGAAACATGATAAATGATCTAGCCCATGAGGTATAAATGAAAATGAAATGGATAATTGGATTCTATGTCTAAACTGTGGCTGGAATAGTCACAGCAATTATAATTGAATTTATCTCATAAAAATGTGTTTGGCAATATATTAGTGACCTTTCATCATCTTGAGCCTATGGTGTTACATGAAACTATTCTTAAGATACTCATAAGAAGCTTATCAAAATTATTTTTAAAAATTCTCCAACACTTTAAATTTTCTTGCTTTACTTGCCTATATTTTTAAAGTACTATCTTGTTTATCTACAGTGGGTTTAAGCAACTGATTCTGATAATCTTCTTTTGATACTGAAAATAAAGTGTTCTGTTGTTGCCAATGCCTTGATTGAATGACTTAGCAACAGTTCAGGATACAATTGAAACTGTTTTTATGCATACCTTTTGTCATTAGCAGCACATTTCTTTTTGCTGGGTGTTAGAACTATACCTTCTTGCTGAATGTGTGTTTTCTTTGATTCCTATAAGAGAATTTCTCTGAAATACTAAAATAAAATAGAGTTTGTTTCAAATACCATCAGACTTTTATTCTTTCTCTCTCACTTCTTTTCAATTCACTTTAAATAACAAAAATATTATTTTATTATAAACATTAAAAACTCCAATTTATTCATTGATTTGATTAACATTTTTGAGCAGTGACCATAGGCTGATCATTGTAATTTTTACTAATAAAAATAACTATAAAAATAACTAAGACACATGATCTTTAGGGTCTTATAATTCTATATGTAGCTATGGGGATATCTAAGTCTTTAAATTATAACATATTATTATACTTCTTCTGTGTGCATGATAATACTATAATCCCTTTCTCTTTTCTAGTTTTTTTCCATGATAGTCCAGGAAGCCGACAAAACTTCTGTTTATGCCTCTCCTTTTAATTTGCAACTAAAAAATAACTATTCCAGATGTAGTTAATAAGAAGTACATGGAAATTAAAAAGTTATCTGTAAATGTGACTTTTCTTTTGACTGAAATATGTCAATAAGGAGAGCATGTCCCTAGGGATTTGTTTCTCCTCTTGAATTTTTGTGCCTGAAATTTCTTCACTTTCCTTTTATGTTGGTAGTCAGTGTAGCTTAGCACCAACTCATAAGCTTATTTTAGTAACTGGTTGAAGTAAAAGGGGATGGTGAACATGGGTAAGCCATTTATTCTTCTTTCTAGGTGAATGTAAATTTAATAAATCAGAATATAAATATTTAGTATAACCTGTAATTAAAGCACCCATTTGTAATAATTTTACAATGTGTCAGGTGCTGTGATATATGGCTTACATGCATTATTTCTCTAATTTCGTATTAACAACTTTTAACATACCCATTTTACCCATAGGGAACCTGAGGCTGATTGGTAAAGTTGCTCAGATCAGATGGCCTTTAGGGGCTGACCCCAGATTGTAACCTCAGTCTAACTCCAGAGCTCGTACTGTTTTCACCTCACCGTGGCAACACTATGCTATGCCATGTGCTATAATGCTTGACTACTGTTTTTAACTACATCCTGCCCTGACAAGTAGCATGATACCTATAACCTATCATTTTATACCAGTGATTCTCAACAGAAGAATAGGGAATGTATGACACTTTTAAAATCAAATACAGGGTATTTTAAAAACTGTGACCACCACACATGTCCCTATCCTAGATTCTGATGTACTAACATAAACATTTGCGTGCATTCATGTTCACATGTCAAATTGTACATGCTCACTCAAGCTAAATTTCAGCAAGCCTAGGAGGGCTTTGTTAGAATCTAGGCAGAATCTTGTACATCTGTGGTTTATGAAAAGCTAGGAAACTAACTATTCTGATATTCCTTCTGCATTCTTCTTCACCCTCCTCCCCGAACATTTCTTGGATTTTACATCAAGAATTATGAATTGCCTCTGTAGCTCTACAAAACTTTGGAAATATTTTACATCTCTAATAAGATTCTCTGGATTTTAAAGCTTCCTGATCATAGAAAAAATAAATTATTCAAAATTCAGTAGCCTGTCCTCTTTCTGAGGGTACAGTGCTTGGTAGTAAAAGAAAGTCCATCAGCTCTTATCCTTAATTTCATAAGAATATTAAAAACTTCAGGCAGCTTCCTGGATGGCAGTCAGTAAGGTGGGTTTTTCTTTGGTCTAGTCATCTTTGATCAAGTCAGATGAAAATCTCAGACTCTCAGTCTTGTTCGTATTTTTAAAAATTTCTTTCTTTATAGACTACCTCTATCATCTTATCATTTTTAGCTTGGTGAAGTAGGATTTAGAAAACTTTTAATGTATGCTCTGGAGGAAGTTTTCTCCTCCACTTACTCTATTTTTATATTCAAGGTAGGGATGTGCTCTGAGTAGCTCTTCACATTGAAAGTCAAATCAGGAGCCAGATTCTCTTTTTCAAATTATTCGCTTGCAGGGTAGCTCCATTTCTGTGTTTGCTGAGTAAAAATCCAGAGAGATGCTGTGAGATGGGCTCACAGAGTTTTTCTTTGAACTAACAGTGACAGTGCAATCGAAGTTCAAATAACGTCAAGACACTAATGACCTAAAATTGGCATGATTCCAGAATAATGTTACATAACAGTAAATTTCAATAGAGAGATGCTATGGGAAATGTGTGAACTGTGTAAAAGTAGTATATCATATATAGATGAATTCAAATAAGTAATTCTCAAGAACATATAGTTAAAAGCAGAAAAAGTTCACTTGATGCTTGTATATAATGTAGTCACCACATAATATGTTTTATTACACAAAGAACTCAACTGCTCCCTCCAAGATGAACTTGACTCCTCTTAAAAGCAGAAAGATTTTAATGCCTAAACTTTTGCAGATAAACATACCTCTTGTTTCTTTTGAACTCAGAGATTCTTAACATTTTACAAGCCAAAAGAGCTGGTACAATGATGTATATAAGGAAAAAGACATAAACTAGTCTTTGTGAGTGATTCAGGAATTTTCAAGAGAAATTTTGACCTAATTAGATTTTTGCCATAAATAGTGACTTTAAATTTCAAATCTCAGGATGAGATTCTAATTGTATTGTGTTGAGTTGTGTGTGTGTGTGTGTGTGTGTGTGTGTGTGTGTGTGTGGTGGCATGGGGGTTTCTGGGCAGGAGTCTGCCCAGAATTAGATTAGATACAGAGCCACCTTTCTCTTTACTTATTTTTTAATTTCTTATTTAAGGAGAGTGTAGATATGCAGAAAATTGTGCATTAAATATATAGCTTGATAAACGTACGGCTTGATGAATTTTCACAAACGAAATATACCCAGAATCCACATCAAAAAATAGAATATTACCAGCACCTCAGAAGCCTCCATCACTCCCCTGCAGTCACTAACCCAACTGCTCCAGAGTAACGATTGTCCCTGGTTTCTAATAGTAATAAATAACTTAGGTAAATGGAATTCTACAGTTTATACTCTTTCATCTGGCTTCTCTCTCCAACATTGTGAAATTCATTCATATTGTTGTATGTATCTGTAGATCATTTGACATCATAGTTGTAAGATATTCTATCTTGTGAATGTGCTACAATTTATTCATTTTACTGATGATAGGCATTTGACTTTTAAGGAACAGTTATACTCATTTTGGGGGAGCGTCTACCTGGAAGTGGAATTGCTAGGTAATAGCATATACTTATGTTCAGCTTCAGTAGGTATAGCAGTTTTTTGAATTTACTGTATCAATTTATACTCCACCTTTCAGCTTGAAAGTTCTAGTTGGTCCATGTCTTCACCAACACTAGATACTATCCTACCTTAAATTACCTTTTTATGTTCATTCTTTCATTTATTCATAAATACATTTATTCAACAATCATCGATTGATTGCCTAATGTGCTAAGCACTGAAGTCTGAAGTCACAGACTTAAAGACAATATAAAATGTTTGTCTTTAAAGCGCTCGCTAACTAAAGAGAGAGAGAGAAATATATAAATAAATCTCTTACAAGAAAAGGTACATTTATTTCAGGCTAGAGAGTGTGTGCTGAGGAAGGCTTCTCAGAGGCAGTGATAAATGAGCTGGGAGTTTTGCTAAGTCTATAAATGGTAAAAGAGCACTTCAGGCAGCATATAAATGGTGAAGGTAGATGAACACAAAAGAAAATTTTCCCATAGAAAATACAAATTGTTATATATGAACATGCGATTGGAATTGGAGAGTGGTAAGACGTGAGGCTGGACAGGTAAGCAGGGGACAGGTCATGGAAGAGCAGTATTTTTATGTTAAGAAATTTGCAACTTTCATCAAAGTTTTCCTTCAACCTCTTAATAAGACATAATTTTCCATAATTTTCCATTTATCTACTGCTGCATAATAAAATACCCCAAAACTTACTGGCATAAAACAATAACCATTTTATAATGCTCACAGCTTCTGGGAACCAGAAATTCAGAAACGCACAGCAGGGGTGGGTTTTTCCTATCCCAGGATGTTTGCATCCTCAGCCAGGAATACTCAAATTGAACAGCTGAAGGTGACTCAAACTCCTGGAGGTGAGAATCATCTAGAAACTTCTTCATGCACATGTCTGACACCTGGACTGGAATAACTCCCCAGCTAACTGAACTTTTAACATGGTGGCTCAGGGCTCCAAGAGCAAATATTGCAGGTTCCACTGAACAGAGGGGAAGCTGCATGGTCTCTTGTGACCTAGCCTCAAGTCTCATTCCACCACTTCCACTGTGTTCTATATATTTAGGCAGGTCCAATATCACCCAGATTTAAGAAGATAGAACATGGATGCAACCTCTCAAAAGGAGGGTTTTCAAAAAATTTGTGGCCGTGTTTTCAAATCACCACAGTAACTATGTTATTTTATGTTTTTTTAAATTTCCTGTGTGTTATCTATAGTAGTGTGATAATCACAGAAACTAATATTTTTTTCCCCTAGCCATTCTGCCTGTATCCCACACCTGGCACCATGGCTTAGAGTGCATAGGCTTGACCTTTGACTTCTTCCTTCTCACCTAATTGACGTTTGATTTCATAAGGAAGCGAATATGAATTTACAATCAGTAAAGTATCCACTTAACATGGTTTGCGTTTATATATTAAAATTAACTTTTGAAGCAAGATGAAAAATAAACAGGTACAAATTAGTGCCTATACATTTTCATAACATTATGCCTTACAGGAGTAATACATCTGATATAGCTCTATGATTAATTTCCAAAATAACTTTCTTGACCTTTGCCCAATGTCAGATTCTTAATTTAAAACTCAAACATGGACATAGACATACATTTAAAAATATAAGTGTATGGTTTTGGAACAAGAAATGGTATCCTTCAGGTACAACAGGGAGATCTCTCAGCTATCTACTTTTTTAAGTGTGTCATTTTACAAAAATTAATACCAAAGAAGCATGATACTTCTTCCTTCTTTTTATAATACTTAAAATGGTAGGCTTCCTTACCCAATACCTAATTATCTTAAGTTCACTGATAGAGGTACTGTTTACAAGATTCTTTGGTGCCTATGAAAATTTTTGCACATTTTACTTATGTTTGTTTTCTTCTCCCTACCAAATTTTCAATTGATCTGGCTAACGTTGCAGAAGGATGGGAAATTTGAAGTTCACAGAAAGAATATATGAATAGTTTGCATCAGTAGCCATTTCATGCCCTTATTTGTAAAAGGCGTGATATTTATCAAAGTAGAAAAGGGAGGTTTCTTGTCACTTAGTAGCAGCGGCTGTGGAAGAAGAGTCCAACGCCTTAGCTGTATAATTGCATTACTTATGGTCTTGACACCGTTTATTTTACACCTAGAAACTTTCCCTAGCTGTGCACTGATGGTTTACAACTTGGACTGCCTTCCAACATTTTATGTTTAGATGATATACTTTATTTTGATATTCTGAATGTCTAGATGCCCCATTATGGTGTAGAAATAGGGGTGGTTGAATGGAATGGAAATAAAAGGTCTCTTGCTGGCTGAGCTGTCACACTAGCGTAAAACGTCCTTGGGCAGGTAACTGTTTACATGGCTAAATATTTTTAAAGTGTCACTATCTTGTTACTTTATCAGATAGGTCTGTAATTATTATTGCCAGCCTCCTATTTCCATCTGATTATAAAACTAGGTGTGGTTATCTTATTTTTGATGACATTCTGACTAATGGGGATGACTAAAATAATTATTCAGAAGGCCTTGTAATTATGGTGACCACATTGATGGCTCTATTTTTATGGCATTCCCTTTTGTTCATTGTTATACTTGTATACTCTTGAGTTACCCATAAAAACCTGCTTTTATTAGTTCAGAGACTAGGTTCAGAAATCTGTCCTCTGGTCCTCTGTTCAAGTCCCCTGACTCTTTCAAAGTTGCCATCAGGAAGAGTTGATCTAGAGTCACTGACCACATTCTGATAAACTCATTTCACATCAAAAGTTATTGATTTCCTGATTTAATCAAGGGCATCTAACCCCATAGGACACATAATGGTTTTTTGTTTTGTTTAATCTCAGAATTGAGGAAATGTTCTATAATTGCTAATTTGTATCATTTGTTCTTTGAAATGAATATATATTAGGAATCTTTAAACTACAAAACTGACTTGGGTCCATATTAGCTAATGACAGTTTCTTTGATGTGAAGATTTTGAAAGTCTGAAATTTTATGCTTTTTGAACTGGAAAGCATCCTAAAAATTATGACTATGCTGGAGTTAGTAGTACATTCATAGAGCCTATTATCTAAAGGAGCTATCTATAGGACTGAAGTCTTATTTAATTGTTTTTACTATGTTATCAAATATTCTCATAAAAAAGTAACTATATCACTTATATACATAGGGGAATATGCCTGTCTAAAAGATGGTCACTCTCTACCTTCCAGAGTCATGTAGAAATAACGGGTAAATGATAGTTTCCTGATTGACTTGGGGTAAATAAAGTGTTAGATTTTACATGCCTGGGAACCAGGGTCATTGAATGGAGGGAGTGAATAGTATCTCCTGATTCCATTACTTGACTAAGTCATTACACTAAAGAAAAATAGCCATCTGTTGCTGCCTACCTATACATAAAAACTTCATGCATCATTTTGAATTGACTTGGAATAATCACAAAGTATGTATTCATAACAAACATATGCTTATTATATGTTATATTACAATAAGTCAACACAGCAGAGTATTTAAACCCAACGATCAAGATGGCCAACTTATATTGTGTTTGGTTATAATTAAATTTTGGAAAATTCTTCTAATTTCATAGGTTTAAATTTTTTTATTTTGGAATTTAGATTAATGAGATTTTTAAAAATGTTTTTAATATTCTAGATTTGGAAGATTCAGGATATTTTTAAATAATACTTTTTTCTTGGTTATGTTATACGTGTTACATATACATGTATATATGTGTGTATTATGTGTGTAGAGAAAGAGAGAGAGAGAAAAAAGAGATTATAATCTAGTTACAGAGATTTTGCAGTGGAGTTTTTCTTTCTTTCTTTTTTTTTTTTTTTTGCGGTACGCAGGCCTCTCACTGTTGTGGTCTCTCCCGTTGCGGAGCGCAGGCTCAGCGGCCATGGCTCACGGGCCCAGCCGCTCCGCGGGCATGTGGGATCTTCCCGGACTGGGGCCCGAACCCGTGTCCCCTGCATCGGCAGGCAAACTCTCAACCACTGCGCCACTAGGGAAGCCCTGGAGTTTTTCTTTTAATTGCTATCTTTTGATTTAATGGAGTCAGCCATTGTGTCTTTACACATATTAATATAAAATGAATATAAATAGCATTACTCCAAATTCGTTGGCCTATTTAAATTCTAGGCATATTTAACATATTACTGGGGCATATATTATCATTGCCAAACACAGTTCCCCTCCTTTCTCCTACCATGTATTTTTTATTGTCTTACCTCATAAAGGTGACTGATGAGATGAGATGAGATGGTGATGTGATTACCTGTGTATAACCCTAGACTTGAGGGATCCAAACAAAGAGTTGAAGGCTCTCCCAGTTTTACTACTTACCTGATTGTTATTCTTGAAATCAACTGGATGTTCTTTCCCTGGAATGCATGAACAGTTTGAGCTCTGACCAAGCTGAAATGAGGGATTAAACAGCCATAAGAGAAATATTCTGTATTAATGACTCAATCAAATGGATCTATAATTTTCATCATAACATATGTGGTTTGCTGCCATGCCATATGGATTGTGGTAGTGATGGAGTCTTTTGTAAAGTTGTTGAATTATTACAGTAATTCATAATTCTGAACCAATTCATTGCATAGATATAATTAGACAGAGTACAGTTTGGGGACAAAATGAGATAAAAATGTATAGTTATCTTACAGTTTTATATTACATGGGCTAAAAAGCAAATAAACTTTACTTTAAAAAATCCCTTTTCATATACCCTAAATATGAACCTAACCTTGTTTTTAGTTTCTGCTGGCAGATCTAAAACAGTATGCTGCTGCTGTGCCTTTTTATGTCAAGCAGGTAATAAAGTTATTGCAGCAGTGTTTTCAAATCAAGATGAATAAAATGCCATGGTAATGTATAGGATATAAAATTCAGTATGCAAAATTTGCAGTTTTGTTGCTGAAATGATTCTTCTTATTTCAGCACTTTAGGCAGCCGGAAAGAGCCATGTCATAGAGATTAAATACTGTAATTCCACAGACCTTGCAGTTAAAAAACAATGAATACATATCCCATGGGGACTGAAAGACAAAATAGCTGTTTAATATGAAGAGTGGCATGTTTAGTATCAAAATTTTTTCCTACTCTGAATTAAATTTTTGTTCAAGAAACTCAAGTTATTGGTATGCATTCAGCTATTATTAGTACAATTGTGTATTTTGATAAAATGATTGATATTTTATGTTGAGATTTGTATATATATATGAAATTTTTCTTCACATGGAAAATCTTTTTTTTTTCAAAGTTTAATTAATTTGATTTGACTAAAAGACAAAAAAGAATTATTATATGGGTTTGTAACTGTGCCTTTTTTTACAAGCTGGATAAATCATTTGATGCCAGTCAGTCACTAAGCAATTGCCTAGAAAGTGTTCCTTTGTTCCAGTCAACTAACTCCTTTAATTAAATAGTAACATTTTGTAGGTGCTGTGTATCATTGTCAGAGCAATTGGCTAGCTACATGGTTCAGAGCTCAAGGTGGTAAATCTTACATTTTGAGGACTTAATTTCATCATCCAAAAATAAACAAATTAATAGATAAATACACGAAGTTTTACTATTGCCATCTCCAAATTATGGTTCTCACACTGAAGTAGCAGTCTGTGTTTTCTTGTATGGAATAGGCAGAATTTATGTAGATAAATTTTTCTTACAGTGGCATGGATAACTTTTTTTTCAAGAAAAAAAATGTTGAGCCAGTCACTCATTCTGTAATTATATTATTGAACTTAGGCACCGCGACAGACACTCAGATTGTAATGGTGAGAAACTTTTATGAGCACATTACAGATTTTATTGGAAAATAGAGAAAAAAGAAAAAGCAAGATCACTCGTGGTCTCACAGTTCCCCAATCACTGTTATTAGCTTTTTGATGTATTTCCTTCTGGTGGTGGTGGTTGGCAGTTTTCCTTCCTTTCTTTCCCTTTCTTTCTTTTTCTTTCTTCCTTCCTTCCTTTCTTTTTCTTTCTTCCTTTCTTTTTCTTTCTTTCTTTCTTTCTTTTATTGATAGTGATATACTCTTTACTTTTTAAAATGAAAACAAATGACATTTGTTGTATAATCTTCACAACTTGTGTTCTTGAACTATATGGTGAAATTCTATTGAAATACCATAATTTGTGTCACCATTTTCCTATTGTAGAATATTTTGATTTCTTAATTTTTTGCTCTTCTAAATATAGATTTAATCATCCCTTACATTAAATTTCCAGAAGTGGGATTACTTTAGTCTATAAACACGTTTTTATTTCTTGATACATAGTTTTCCAAAAACGTCAGTTTAGCCATCGATAAGCAAGTTGTATACTCACATGCCCATTTAACTATGCCTCACTGACAATGGTCAAGCCTGTGTGAGTAAATGATCACATGTTTAGGGTTCACACCCTCTTCAAAATTCTGCTCCAGTACTCTTTTGAGAAATAGAAATGTAAGTGATGTAATTTTAGGTACACATTACCCATGGATTGCTGAGGGGAGCTTATTTTTAACATTGTGGTGTTTTTCCAAAGGAGCCTTTGGTATTTTGGACTGGAGGATTCTTCATTATGTGGGACTATCCTGTGTATTTCATGATCAAGTAATCCTGGCCCCAGCCTACTCAAAGCAAGTGACACTCCTCAATCATTTGAACAACTACTGTCAGTGGAAAATCACTGGGAGAGAATGAAGAAACTCTTGTTTAGATGGATATAATTAATGCTGATAAAAAAACACATAATATAAACAAACATACATATCATTAAAAAAGGACTTTGTTATTCATTGCATTTTTTCACTTTATTTAAACTATTTCTGCCTACTTATAGCTGTAAAATCATGGGTGCTTACTTCATGCTTCTCAGAATTTTTTGTGTATGTGAAATTTTGTGAGTATGGGCAGTGGGGCACAGCACACACTCTTTCCATGGTCTACACCCATGTAATTTTCATGGAGATGATAATAGGTAACAATGGCTACTTTTTTTTTTTTTTTTTTTTTTAACAATGGCTACTTTTGATTGATACTTGGTCTAGGTGCTGGCATAGGAACCTCAGGTTTAACAACGTCCAAACTTTGTCATATCTTATTATTAATTTTATTTGACCAGTTCAAGCTTATGAGCCACCTGAATGATATGATTTGAAAAAAGTATCTTTCATTGTATTGTTGGATTTAAAAGAATTTTAATATATTAAATAAAATTTTTTATTTAAAAATCTATCAATGCACAAGTGTATAAACATAATTAAAATAGTAATTTATCTGAAAGATGATTTATAGAATTTACTGACTACTTAATTAATAGGAGCAAACATTATGCGATAGTAGCCAAAAGAGTGAAAGGAGAGGTATTTGGCTGCATAAGGAATTTGTTAGGACTGGAAATCTGAGCTTTCAGAGAGGTAACAGATTGAAAATCATGAAAGAACTGTTACTCTTCTCATAAATCTACATTTCACTTTATAAAATGTGGCTGCAGGAGAAACCTTGTTGAATATGTCTGAATATTTTCAAATATGTATTTCATGTTTTTGCCTCTAAGGAAAAAATGAAACAAATTATGTTGCCATACATATGATATTAAGTGTGCCAAAACACTACTTCTAATTATCTATAACCTTTCTATTTCTTATGGGAGAAAAGGCCACCTTCCATTCATCAGTGTTATTATTTCAAATTTCTTGAAACACTCAAGTACCACTAAATTATATTGTTATCCTTTTGAGGCATAATTTAAGATCATTTAAAATTATTATAGGGTAGCTGATAAATAAATGCTTGAATTATTTAGTACACTGATGTTATTCTTCCTGCTCTCCATCTCTAATGTTCTTTTCTGTTTACTTGAGCATTTAATATGTGATAAGGAAGAAGATTAAACAACATGAAGCATGAACTTGTGAATATTCTTTTTTAACTGGAACTAGATCAAAATTTTAATGAGAAGAATGATAAAGAAATAGAATAACATTGATTTGAAGTGATCTGTTCATTTAAGTAAACAAATGATAGCAAATAAGAAAATATCTATCTCCAAGGCAAATATTCTAATTTGATTTTTACAGGAATTTAGACATAGTACGGGAACATTGACTCTTTATAGCCATTTTGAATAGTAATTTTTATCATCTCTGTTTTCATTTCATTAAAAAAATAGCAAAAACCAGACAATGTAGTTACATTATTGTCTCTTAATTCCACTGCTCTGAACCTAGATAGGAAATTTTCCTAAGAGAATTATTTTCCTAGCTTCCTACTACCTGGAGAAAAGATGGAGCTGAGATGTCTCCCAGGAGGAAGGATGAGTTCATAGTCCATGTCAGTGATAGGCTGAAAAATGACACCAAAGATACAAGATCCTAATCTCTGGAACCCATGACTATTACCTTATCTGGAAAAATGGTCTTTGAGGATGTGCTTAAGAGTCTTGAGATGGGAGAGTATCTTGGATTATCCATGTGGACCTTGCATGTAGATGTAATCACAACTATCCTTACAAGTAGAGGGGAGAGACGGATTTGACTACAGAGAGAAGAGGAGAAGGCAGTGTGAACAGTGAAATAGAGATTGCAGTGATGTGGCCACAAGACAAGGAATACCAACAGCTAGCAGATATTGGAAAAGGCGAGGAACTGATTCTTCCCTAGAGCCTTTGGAGGAACTATGTCCTGGTACCACCTTTATTTCGAGCCAGTGATACTGATTTGGAACACCTGGTCTCCGGAATCATGCGAGAATAAATATCTGTTATCTTAAACCTCCACATTTGTGTTAATTTGTTACAGCGGCCTTAGGAGACAAAGGCATTGTCATTGCCTCCTTCTAAAGTGAGAAGGCTAATCTCGAGATACTTTTTTGTCAAGGCTTCTTTGACAAGTAAATAAAACAATTTGGAAGGAGATAGGATTGAGAGGTATTTAATATATTTATTTGGAAAGACAAATGTAGAAGTGTCATTTACTTGATACTTCGTTGAGTGACTTTTTTAGCTTCATAGCTTCTACGTCTGATTTTGCATTTTATTAATTAACTCAATGTTGATAAGTGACATATGTTTGTAATATAGCATTGTAATAATTGGATGAGAATACTCTTTCATAATGACTTACCTTGATTTCAAGACACTTAAAAATTATTTGAAATAAAAAAGACAAAGCAATTTGAATGTATAAGTGCAATTTTATAATAGGTTTAGCTCTAGAATAACGAATATAAGTCATTAATAGAAAGTTAGTTGGTAACAGCGGCAAAGTTTATCTTGTATTTTGGGGATTGCATGCTTCAGTTGTTACCTACTGTACATTTGGGATTTATTCACACCGCACCTCTGGGTCTGATAGTGTATTAAGTTATGAAGAATATTAATATTGCTGCTGAACAATTACTTGTTCATTTGCTAACTGATTAAGATTCATGCATAATTTATTGAAATGAAGAGAGATTTTATAAATAAGCCTCCTTGTTCTCAAGGGCCTAAATACAAAATGCATATGCTAATAGGAGGCTACTTTTTACCTCCACCATAAAACTTTAATATGTATTGGTATATTAGTCTCATAATGCTAGGTTTCACTTATAATCATGTTGTTAGTCAATGTATATGTTTTTAAGCCTCTCTGAACTTTGCCACAGTTCCAAATCTGAGCTACTGCTTTGATTACTGGACTGCTCCTTTTGTTGGCTTGACCACTGTAAGTGAGATGTAAAACTGATCAGAGTGAATTGTTGCCCTTCTTTGGGCCAAGAACCTGATTATATCAAACTCCGTTATTCATGTACACAAAACACTAGTGTTAAATATTAATTTTCCATTTTAAAATTTATATGCTCTCTGGCAGAAACAAAACAAAGCAAAATAGCATCAAATATAGGGCTTGTTGACATATTTAGAAATGTAAAGTCTTTTAAAATTCTGCCTAGTTTACCAATGAGGAAATTGTAATGCTAAGAAGTTAAATAACAAATTCAAGTTTACTCAGCTATTAGTGTATGCATTTTTTGAAACTAGATCTCTTGACCTTAAATTTCATTTTCTTTTACATGTCATTTCTTTAAAGATAGAAATGATAGAAGAAATGTTATGCTTTACTTTTTCACTTGTTTCTAATCATATGTTTTGTTGTAGCTTTCCGCCTCCTCTCACTTCCATCTTCTGCTCTCCTCTTTTGTTTTCTCCCTATTTTCCATGACAGTGATGTGCAGTGTTTTGATGGGTGAGATTTAACATTCAATATACACTTTATTAGGTCAGGTTTCACAATACCCATAAATTTATAGATTAATAACCAAGGCTTGTTATTTATAATTCATTTGACAAATTGTTCTGTCATGTTAAATATAAGACCTCTTCAGGTTATTGTTCAGCTATAATGTGAGTGAGGCATTGCTGCTCTGGGTTAGAACCCCAGTAAGCTGTGAATTTAGCATCATTTCCTACTTAGATTAGTCAGTATATGAGCCATCTGGAATGAAAACAAACATTGCACATATGAGGCAGCTCAGTTTATTCGCAAAATACAGACTGCTTCTTAAAATATGTGGAACATTTAGATAGTCTGGGAAGATATTTGCATTTTTTCTATTACATTCATTTCTCTATTCAGTTTCATTTTAGTTTAAGGTTCAGAAAGTATATCAGTGTTCTGTTTGTCTACCAAAACTTTTGTGAACTTGAAATACAGTTGTTAGACTAGTTGGTAAAACTTCATGATATGAATTGTCTAGCTTTATCTTTCTTTAGCTGATAAATGAAAATTCTAAACTATTTTGGTATTATTTAAACATTTTCTTCTGTAACTTCTCAGTTGAAGTCAGTTGTGAAATTGGAAATAATTCACCCTCTACCCAATTTTGACTATATATTGTTGAAACAATTTTTAAACCATAAGGAAGAGATTTTGTACTTAAAGTTTATAAATCAGGTGTTAAGAACTACTTTTCCGTAGAAATAGAAATAATTCTAAATGTAAACAGTTTAAATAGCGTGTGAATTATCTTTTTTAATCTTAGCTTTATTTTCGCTTGTTAGTTTTTCCCTTTGGCTGCGGTACGCAGCATGCGGGATCTTAGTTCCCAGACCAGGTATTGAACCCGTGTCCCCTGCAGTGGAAGCACGGAGACATAACCACTGGACTGCCAGGGAAGTCCTGCTTTATTTCCACTTTGAACAGGAGCAATAGTGAAGCACAAGTTCATATAATTTTACTGATAACTGGTTTGAAAGCTCTTGTCATAATGAGCCACGATTTTTTGATGGGAGGAACGTTATATTCTTCAAGTGATTTTGGAGAGAAAAAAATTAGTATTACTCACTAGATACCTCTCCCCCCACCATCTATTATTCTTTATCTCAGTATCTGTTTTCTACATAACTCTCAATTTAAAATAATGAATTTGTCGATTTATTGTTATTATGTCTCCCTTGCCATATTACATGAATAACCAATGTGTGGGATAGCTTAGCAATTAGTAGCTACTCAGTAAATATTTGTCATGTGAATTTTGGAGGAAGCTTCTTGAAAATTACTTTAACCTGTGTAGAGATTTAGGCGAGGTGTCTTATTCCTTATATTAAGGATGTTTGTAATGCAGGGGTTCATAAGGTGGAAACTATACTTTGGAGTTTAAAAGCAAATCCCGGGCTACAGCTGGAAACCTGTAGCAGAAGGTAGAACCTGTCTATGAGTTTTTTGCACTGTCGTATTCTAAGCATTCATTGCCATTAAGATAGAAAATCCAGTTTAAAAAATATTGACTGTTTTTTCTTAGCTTCTGTCTATCTGCATCTTCTCCAATCCACCCCTACCTGCGACGGAGGGGAGGACACCAAGAGAAGCATTGTGTGGCTGCATTTAATAGTTTATTTATTTATTTTTTACCAGATGTAGAGCATCCTTTCATATTTTTATTGGCCATTTTGGTACGCTCTTCTCTGAAGTGTCAAACTCTTGCTCATTTTTTTTTTTTTCAGATTTCACTTATTTTTTTATACTTTTTTAAAAAACATCTTTATTAGAGTGTAATTGCTTTACAATGGTGTGTTAGTTTCTGCTTTTTAAAAAAGTGAATCAGTTATACATATGTTCCCAAATCTCTTCCCTCTTGCATCTCCCTCCCTCCCACCCTCTATATCCCACCCCTCTAGGTGGTCACAAAGCACCAAGCTAATCTCCCTGTGCTATGCGGCTGCTTCCCACTAGCTATCTATTTAACGTTTGGTAGTGTATATATGTCCATGCTACTCTCTCACTTTGTCCCAGCTTACCCTTCCTGCTCCCCGTATCCTCAAGTCCATTATCTAGTAGGTCTGCGTCTTTATTCCCGTCTTGCCCCTAGGTTCTTCATGACCATTTTTTTTTTTTTTTAGATTCCATATATACGTGTTAGCATACGGTATTTTTTTTTCTCTTTCTGATTTACTTCACTCTGTATGACAGGCTCTAGGTCCATCCACCTCACTAAAAATAACTCAATTTCGTTTCTTTTTATGACTGAGTAATATTCCACTGTATATATGTGCCACATCTTCTTTATTCATTCTTCTGTCAATGGACACTTAGGTTGCTTCCATGTCCTGCCTGTTGTAAATAGAGCTGCAATGAACATTGTGGTACATGACTCTTTTTGAATTATGGTTTTCTCAGGGTATATGCCCAGTAGTGGGATTGCTGGGTCATATGGTAGTTCTATTTTTAGTTTTTTAAGGAACCTCCATACTGTTCTCCGTAGTGGCTATATCAATATACATTCCCACCAACAGTGCAAGAGGGTTCCCTTTTCTCCACACCCTCTCCAGCATTTATTGTTTCTAGATTTTTTGATGATGGCCATTCTGACCGGTGTGAGATGATATCTCATTGTAGTTTTGATTTGCATTTCTCTAATGATTAGTGATGTTGAGCATTCTTTCAGGTATTTGTTGGCAATCTGTATATCTTCTGTGGAGAAATGTCTATTTAGGTCTTCTGACCATTTTTGGATTCAGTCCTTTGTTTTTTTGATATTGAGCTGCATGAGCTACTTGTAAATTTTGGAGATTAATCCTTTGTCAGTTTTTTCATTTGCAAATATTTTCTCCCATTCTGAGGATTGTGTTTTCGTCTTGTTTATGGTTTCCTTTGCTGTGCAAAAGCTTTAAAGTTTCATTAGGTCCCATTTGTTTATTTTTATTTCCATTTCTCTAGGAGATGGGTCAAAAAGGATCTTGCTGTGATTTATATCATAGACTGTTCTGCCTGTTTTCCTCTAAGAGTTTGATAGTGTCTGGCCATACATTTAGGTCTTTAATCCATTTTGAGTTTATTTTCGTGTATGGTGTTAGGGACTGTTCTAATTTCGTTCTTTTACATGTAGCTGTCCAGTTTTCCCAGCACCACTTATTGAAGAGGCTGTCTTTTCTCCACTGTATACTCTTGCCTCCTTTATCAAAGATAAGGTGACCACATGTGTGTGGGTTTATCTCTGGGCTTTCTATCCTGTTCCATTGATCTATATTTCTGTTTTTGTGCTAGTAACATACTGTCTTGATGACTGTAGCTTTGTAGTATAATCTGAAGTCCGGGAGCCTGATTCCTCCAGCTCTGTTTTTGTTTCTCAAGATCGCGTTGGCTATTGGGGGTCTTTTGTGTTTCCATACAAATTGTGAAATTTTTTGTTGTAGTTCTGTAAAAAATGCCATTGGTAGTTTGATAGGGATTGCATTGAATCTGTAGATTGCTTTGGGTAGTATAGTCATTTTCACAATGTTGATTCTTCCAATCCAAGAACATGGTATATCTCTCCATCTATTTGTATCATCTTTAATTTCTTTCATCAGTGTCTTATAATTTTCTGCATACAGGTCTTTTGTCTCCTTAGATAGGTTTATTCCTAGATATTTTATTCTTCTTGTTGCAATGGTAAATGGGAGTGTTTTTTTAATTTCACTTTCAAATTTTTCATCATTAATGTATAGGAATGCAAGAGATTTCTGTGCATTAATTTTGTATCCTACTACTTTACCAAATTCATTGATTATCTCTAGTAATTTTCTGGTAGCATTTTTAGGATTCTCTACATAAAGTATCATGTCATCTGCAAACAGTGACAGCTTTACCTCCTCTTTCCGATTTGGTTTCCTTTTATTTTTTTCTCTTCTGATTGCTGTTGCTGATACTTCCAGAACTATGTTGAATAATAGTGGTGAAAGTGGGCAACCGTGTCTTTTTCCTGATCTTAGTGGAAATAGTTTCAGTTTTTCACCATTGAGGACGATGTTAGCTGTGCGTTTGTCATATATGGCCTTTATTATGTTGAGGTAAGTTCCCTCTATGCCTACTTTCTGGAGGGTTTCTATCATAAATGGGTGTTGAATTTTGTCGAAAGCTTTCTCTGCATCTATGGAGATGATCATATGGTTTTTATCCTTCAGTTTGTTAATATGGTGTATCGCATTGATTGATTTGTGTATATTGAAGAATCCTTGCATTCCTGGGATAAACCCCACTTGATCATGGTGTATGATCATTTTAATGTGCTGTTGGATTCTGTTTGCTAGTATTTTGTTGAGGATTTTTGCATCAGTGTTCATCAGTGATATTGACCTGTAGTTTTCTTTCTTTGTGACATCTTTGTCTGGTTTCGGTATCTGTGATGGTGGCCTCATAGAATGAGTTTGGGAGTGTTCCTCCCTCTGCTATATTTTGGAACAGGTTGAGAAGGATAGGTGTTAGCTCTTCTCTAAATGTTTGATAGAATTCACCTGTGAAGCCATCTGGTCCTGGGGTTTTGTTTGTTGGAAGATTTGTAATCACGGTTTCAATTTCATTACTTGTGATTGGTCTGTTCATATTTTCTATATCTTCCTGGTTCAGTCTTGGAAGGTTGCGCTTTCCTAAGAATTTTTCCATTTCTTCCAGGTTGTCCATTTTATTGGCATATAGTTGCTTGTAATAATCTCTCATGATCCTTTGTATTTCTGCAGTGTCAGTTGTTACTTCTCCTTTTTCATTTCTAATTCTATTGACTTGAGTCTTCTCCCTTTTTTTCTTGATGAGTCTGGCTAGTGGTATATCAATTTTGTTTATCTTCTCAAAGAAACAGCTTTTAGTTTTATTGATCTTTGCTATTGTTTCCTTCATTTCTTTTTCATTTTTTTCTGATCTGATCTTTATGAGTTCTTTCCTCCTGCTAACTTTGGGGTTTTTGGTTCTTCTTTCCCTTTTTGCTTTAGGTGTAAGGTTAGGTTGTTTATTTGAGATGTTTCTTGTTTAAGGTAGGAGTGTATTGCTATAAACTTCCCTCTTAAAACTGCTTTTGCTGCGTCCCATAGGTTTTGGCTCATCGTGTTTTCATTGTCATTTGTTTCTAGGTATTTTATGATATCCTCTTTGATTTCTTCAGCGATCTCTTGGTTATTAAGTAGTGTATTGTTTATCCTCCATGTGTTTGTATTTTTTACAGATTTTTTCCTATAATTGATAGCTAGCCCCATACCGTTGTGGTTGGAAAAGAAACTTGATACGATTTCAAGTTTCTTAAATTTACCAAGGCTTGATTTGTGACCCAAGATATGATCTATCATGGAGAATGTTCCATGAGCACTTTCGAAGAAAGTGTATTCTGTTGTTTTTGGATGGAATGTCCTATAAATATCAATTAAGTCCATCTTGTTTAATGTATCATTCAAAGCTTGTGTTTCCTTATTTATTTTCATTTTGGATGAGCTGTCCATTGGTGAAAGTGGGGTGTTAAAGCCCCCTACTATGATTGTATTACTGTCGATTTCCCCTTTTATGGCTGTTAGCATTTAAATGCCTTATGTATAGAAGTGCTCCTATGTTGGGTGCATAAATATTTACAATTGTTATATCTTCTTCTTGGTTTGATCCCTTGATCATTATGCAGTGTCCTTCTTTGTCCCTTGTAAGTCTTTATTTAAACTCTGTTTTGTCTGATATGAGAATTGCTCCTCCGGCTTTCTTTTGGTTTCCACTTGCATGGAATATCTTTTTCCATCCCCTCACTTTCAGTCTGTATGTGTCCCTAGATCTGAAGTGGGTAGATAGCATATATACGGGTCTTGTTTTTCTGTCCATTCAGCCAGTCTATGTCTTTTGGTTGGAGCATTTAATCCTTTTACATTTAAGGCAATTATCGATATGTATGTTCCTGTTACCATTTTCTTAATTGCTTTGGGTTTGTTATTGTAGGTATTTTCCTTCTCTTGTTTTACCTGCCTAGAGAAGTTCCTCTAGCATTTGTTGTAAAGCTGTTTTGGTGGTGCTGAATTCTCTTAGCTTTTGCTTTTCTGTATCGCTTTTAATTTCTCCGTCAAATCTGAATGGTATCCTTGCTGGGTAGAGTAATCTTGGTTGTAGGTTATTCCCTTTTATCACTTTAAATATGTCCTGCCACTCCCTTCTGGCTTGTAGAGTTTCTGCTGAAAGATCAGCTGTTAACCTTATGGGGATTCCCTTGTATGTTATTTGTTGTTTTTCCCTTGCTGCTTTTAATATTTTCTCTTTGTATTTAATTTTTGATAGTTTGATTACTATGTGTCTTGGCGTGTTTCTCCTTGGATTTGTCCTGTATGTGACTCTCTGTGCTTCCTGGACTCGACTAACTGTTTCCTTTCCCATATTGGGGAAGTTTTCAACTATAATCTCTTCAAATATTTTCTCAGTCCCTTTCTTTTTCTCTTCTTCTTCTGGGACCCATATAATTCGAATGTTGGTGTGTTTAATCTTGTCCCAGAGGTCTCTTAGACTGACCTCAATTCTTTTCATTCTTTTTTCTTTATTCTGCTCTGCAGTAGTGATTTCCACTATTTTGCCTTCCAGATCACTTATCCATTCTTCTGCCTCAGTTATTCTGCTATTGATACCTTCTAGAGAATTTTTAATATCATTTGTTGTGCTGTTCATCACGGTTTGTTTGCTGTTTAGTTCTTCTAGGTCCTTGTTAAACGTTTCTTGTATTTTCTCCATTTTATTTCCAAGATTTTGGATCATCTTTACTACCATTATTCCGAATTCTTTTTCAGGTAGACTGCCTGTTTCCTCTTCATTTGTTAGGTCTGTTGGGTTTTTGCCCTGCTCCTTCATCTGCTGTGTGATTCTCTGTCTTCTCATTTTGCTTAAGTTACTGTGTTTGGGGTCTTCTTGTCGCAGGCTGTAGGTTCGTAGTTCCCGTTGTTTTTGGTGTCTGCCCCCAGTGGCTAAGGTTGTTTCAGTGGGTTGTGTAGGCTTCCTGGTGGAGGGGACTAGTGCCTGTGTTCTGGTGGATGAGGCTGGATCTTGTCTTTCTGGTGGGCAGTTCCACGCCTAGTGGTGTGTTTTGGGGTGACTGTGGCCTTATGCTTTTAGGCAGCCTCTCTGCTAATGGGTGGGGTTGTTTTCCTGTCTTACTAGTTGTTTTGCATAGTGTGTCCAGCAGTGTAGCTTGCTGGTCATTGAGTCGAGCTGGGTCTTGGCGTTGAGATGTAGATCTCTGGGAGATTTTCGCCGTTTGATATTACGTGGAGCTGGGAGGTGTCTTGTGGACCATTGTCCTGAACTTGGCTCTCCCATCTCAGAGGCAGAGGCTTGATGCCTGGCTGGAGCACCAAGAGCTTGTCATCCACACGGCTCAGAATAAAAGCGAGAAAAAAAAGAAAGAAAGAGGAAGATAGAATTAAATCAAATAAAGTTATTAAAATAAAAAATAATTATTAAAACAATCTTTTTAAAGTAAAAAAGAAAAAGAAGAGAGCAACAAACTAAAAAGCAAATCCACCAGTGATAATTGGCGCTAAAAAGTATACTAAGAACAAAAACGGACAGACAGAACCCTAGGACAAATGGTAAAAGCAAAGCTATACAGACAAAATCACTCACAGAAGCATACACATGCACATTCACAAAAAGAGAAAAACGGAAATATATATATATATATATATATCATTGCTCCCAAAGTTCACCTCCTCAATTTGGGATGATTCGTTGTCTATTCAGGTATTCCACAGATGCAGGGTACATCAAGTTGATTGTGGAGATTTAATCCGCTGCTCCTGAGGCTGCTGGGAGAGATTTCCCTTTCTCTTCTTTGTTCGCATAATTTCCGGGGTTCAGCTTTGGATTTGGACCCACCTCTGCATGTAGGTCGCCTGAGGGCATGTGTTCTTCTCTCAGACAGGACGGGGTTAAAGGAGTAGCTGATTCGGGGGCTCTGGCTCACTCAGGCCAGGGGGAGGGAGGGGTACGGCGTGCGGGGCGAGCCTTTGGTGGTAGAGGCCGGCGTGACGTTGTACCAGCCTGAGGCGCGCTGTGTGTTCTCCTGGGGAAGTTTTCCCTGGATCATGGGACCCTGGCAGTGGCGGGCTGCACAGGCTCCCGGAGGGGCGGTGTGGATAGTGACCTGTGCTCGCACACAGGCTTCTTGGTGGCGGCAGCAGCAGCCTTAGCGTCTCATGCCCGTCTCTGGGATCCGCGCTGATAGCCGCGGCTCGTGCCTATCTCTGGAGCTCCTTTAAGCAGCACTCTGAATCCCCTCTCCTCGCGCACCAGGAAACAAAGAGGCAAGAATAAGTCTTTCCTCTTCGGCAGGTCCAGACTTTTTCCCGGACTCCCTCCCGGCTAGCCATGGCGCACTAACCCCCTTCAGGCTGTGTTCACGCAGCCAACCCCAGTCCTCTCCTGGGATCTAAGCTCCGAAGCCTGAGCCTCAGCTCCCAGCCCCCGCCCGCCCTGGCGGATGAGCAGACAAGGCTCTCGGGCTGGTGAGTGCCGGTGGGCCCTGATTCTCTGTGCGGGAATCTCGCCGCTTTTCCCTCCGCACCCCTGTTGCTGTGCTTTCCTCCGCGGCTCCGAAGCTTCCCCCCTCCACCACCCGCAGTCTCTGCCCGCGAAGGGGCTTCCTAGTGTGTGGAAACCTTTCCTCCTTCACAGCTCCGTCTCACTGGTGCAGGTCCCGTCCCTATTCTTTTGTCTCTGTTTTCTCTTTTACCCTACCCAGGTACGTGGGGAGTTTCTTGCCTTTTGGGAAGTCTGAGGTCTTCTGCCAGCGTTCAGTAGGTGTTCTGTCGCAGCTGTTCCACATGTAGATGTATTTCTGATGTATTTGTGGGGAGGAAGGTGATCTCCGCGTCTTACTCTTTCGCCATCTTGAAGCTCCTCCCATTTAATAGTTTTTCTTCATGTAATTTGCTTTAACTCATTTTAAAAATACCTTCAAAAGAATTTAGGGGGGCTTCCCTGGTGGCGCAATGGTTGAGAGTCCGCCTGCTGATGCAGGGGACACGGGTTCGTGCCCCGGTCCGGGAAGATCCCACATGCCGGAGCGGCTGGGCCCGTTACCCATGGCCACTGAGCCTGTGCGTCCAGAGCCTGTGCTCCACAACGGGAGAGGCCACAACAGTGAGAGGTCCGCGTACCTCAAAAAAAAAAAAGAAAGAAAAAAAATAATTTAGGGGCAGTTTTCACTTTTTATAGATTAACACTTTCCTTGAAAGTCTTTTGGCCTCGCCAATAAATGTTTTTCCAGAGATTCAAAGAAGATCCCACCTGATAGTAATGTACTAATTAGAGACCATATGGACAGAGCTAGAGCTATGGGGTCTATAAAATTCAGTATCAAATTTCACCTCATTGTTGTTAAAGGAAAAAATGCTCTAATTCATTATTCATCATTTCCATAAGTTCAAACATTGGTATAATGTTTCCCAAAGTTTCTTTCAAGCAAATTATGTAAGCTATTCAAAATTAAATTACAGTGTACCTTTGACATTTGAGTTTAATACCTGATGCATTGCCTTATCACATGCTACTCACAAAGGCCAGTGATATACAATGATTTGTGATTTTCCCCCGTGTAAATTTCAGTTTCCTACACTGAGAGGTGGATGTATGGAAACAAGTCAGCACCGGGCATCAGCTCCTGAGTTCAGCTTTGCTGTGCCGTCTTTTCATTTCATCTGCAGGAAGTCTTCAGAAGTAAAAAGAAAAATACAAAACAAAACCAGCAAAAGCAAAAACAATACTTGGCCATATTTCATGAACGAAATGAGTTATAGCAGTATTCATTAATTTTGAGATTTGTAAAGGTCTTAGTATGCCAAGAATGTCAAAGATCAACTGTACTGTGTTTAGTTGCTAATCAGAGCTATCCATCTCTAAATATTTTCTCTTTATTTCCCTTGGTAACCGTGTCTTTACAAATTTATCTCCCAGAGAGGTATGTTTTTAATAAAAGAAAACTTGTGGTAAAAGGGTCATATTCCATCTGTGAAAGTATTTGCTCTCTAAAAGTACAGTTTCCAGACCACTCATTCCCAATTTTAAGCATTTATTATGAACTCCTAAATAAATTATTCCTTAAGCCTTTAGACTTCAAGAGATATTACTATATCTATGTACTATAGTCGTTTGGATTTTTAAGTAATGAGATTGCACATTTGTCTCTCCTAGAACCACCAAGACCCATTGCTCCTCCGCAGCTGCTTGGTGTTGGGCCGACATATTTGCTGATTCAGCTAAATGCCAACTCCATCATTGGTGATGGTCCCATCATTCTGAAAGAAGTAGAGTACAGAATGACATCAGGATCCTGGACAGAAACCCATGCAGTCAATGCTCCAACTTATAAATTATGGCATTTGGATCCGGATACTGAATATGAGATCCGTGTTCTACTTACAAGACCTGGTGAAGGCGGGACGGGGCTTCCAGGACCTCCACTAATCACCAGAACCAAATGTGCAGGTAAGACTGAAGAGCCGGCCACTCTGCCAGTGAAGGAATCTAGCATAAGACATACAATATTCATACAATATTAAAAGTACTAATTATTTGGTACATGATTAGTCACACTATTCTAAGAGTTCCAGTTGTAGCCTTAAGTATGTCATAAATTTGAGTGATGTAAGGGCAGTGTGAATGTTTCTCTTTTATTTTTCAGTAGTATTATGAATCCACAGTCTTTTCTTGCATGGTAATTTTGCTTGGCTTGCTTATATTTAGTCCAAAATCTCTGACTGATGCAGGTGAATGTATTATATAGAGAGAAAACCTTTGCAGTTCAAGCAAACGTTGAATACCTTTCTACTGTGTGGAAATTGTCTTCCTCGGTAATTTTGTTATGGTCAGTGCAGAGGCCATATCTGATAATACACATAAGAAAAGTTACTCTGAGCCAGTCCTCAGTAAGATAACCCTCCTATTCAGAAAATCCTGTTGTCGAGGATGAATGCAGCAGCTTGGCACCCAGCTGTAAAATACAGAGGCTTTCCATATGTTTTTAAGCCTTGTATTGCCCTCCTAATGCCTGAAACAGAGTGGTGAAAATAATAGCACATGGAGAAAACACAAAGAAAGAATAAAAAGTGAAATAAAAAGTAATATAAAAGCATACATCCTAGTTTCTTATTGTACGATTGTTATAATGAGAGAAAATGTTAGCTATTTATTAAAAGCCACTGAAAAGTTTGTCTAAGTTATTAGAG
Organism: Tursiops truncatus; assembly: GCF_011762595.2. Taxonomy (NCBI): domain Eukaryota; kingdom Metazoa; phylum Chordata; class Mammalia; order Artiodactyla; family Delphinidae; genus Tursiops; species Tursiops truncatus. The sequence continues at coordinate 55,626,481 of NC_047045.1, read as the reverse complement.
TATACTTTTAGTGCACTGTTTATTTTATTGTTGAAAATAGTTTAATTTTTTAGGTCAGTTGAAAGAAACATTTTTTATCCATCAAGCATTATGTTGAAACACCTGCAAAGTTAGTACCTGGGTCTATGCGTCTTGAACATTTATAGATTTAGGTTCTGAAAATTGAAAACTAAGACCATGGGGATCTATGAAAATGTAAATGCCTGTAAAATGTCTTTTGTTTCTTTAACATCTGTTTAGCAATTACAGTATTCTGAGGCTACCCACCAAGAGTACTGATCTAAGATCAAAGCAAAATCCATGCAATTACCTAATGTACTGTCATCCCTAAATATTTTTTATTCTGGTTCAATTTTTATATGTTAGTATTTATATATTAATTGTAAATATCAATATATTTCATATATTAATATTGAAAAATGCTCACCAATAGGAAGCTTAACGGCTCCATCATTAGTCTCAGATGTAGACAACAGAGTCTAGTAATTTGCTGATTGGTGTCATACATTTATCCTGTGGTTGAAAAATAGCTTAACCTCAAAAACACTGGTAAGTCTCCATGGCTCAGCCTAAATCACACAAATTCCTTTTCAAATTTGTTGTACAGCTATGTCTTTTCATTCTAGGTAATGTGACAAATTATTCTTATTGTAGTAAATGAACTTCCTGAGGGGAAAAACAATTTAACTCTACAACCTCAACTAGTCAGAGAAATAATTTAAAAAGGAGACAGTATGGAAACTGAGAAGTAGCTCACTCTTCCAAAATTAATATCCAGTGCTAACATAAAAAGATGAATAGTGATATCCATTTTACTGAAGATATTGCCTACACATATTTTCTGATAAAATTACCTTTTTCTGCCTACATTTAATCCTTATAAGGTATATACAAATTAAAATAATAAGTGTTGATTTACTATTCCAGAGATCTTCCTTGTGATTTTTTGTGCCCTAACTTCTTTCTTTTAAATATCTCATCTGCCTTCTTATTTTTTTATTTCATCAAAATAGATCCTTAAAAATTTATAGTACCACACAATGTGTTGTTAATATAATGTAATTTTTTAACTTAGGAATTATTTGAAATCGGCCATTGGTGTGAAGGCCAATGGAGATGGCAAATAAATGAAACTGTGGGGTTTTTTTTTAATATATCTTTATTGGAGTATAATTGCTTTACAATGTTGTGTTAGTTTCTGTTGTACAACAAAGTGAATCAGCTATAAGTATACATATATCCCCATATCCCCTCCCTCTTGAGCCTCCCTCCCATCCTCTCTATCCCACCCCTCTAGGTCATCACAAAGCATCCAGCTGATCTCCCTGTGCTGTGGAACAGCTTCCCACTAGCCATCCATTTTACATTTGGTAGTGTATATATGTCATTGCTACTCTCTCACTTCATCCCAGTTTCCCCTTCCCCCCCGTGTCCTCAAGTCCATTCTCTACTCTGCGTCTTTATTCCTGCCCTGCCACTAGGTTTATCAGTACTGTTTTTTTAGATTCCATATATGTACATTAACATATGGCGTTTCTTTTTCTATTTCTGACTTACTTCACTCTGTATGAATAACTCAATTTTGTTCGTTTTTATGGCTGAGTAGTGTTCCATTGTATATATGTACCACATCTTCTTTATCCATAGCACGATCTTTTTTGACCCACCTCCTAGAGTAATGGAAATAAAATACAAAATAAACAAATGGGACCTAATGAAACTTAAAAGTTTTTGCACAGCAATGGAAACCATAAACTAGACGAAAAGGCAACCCTCAGAATGGGAGAAAATATTTGCAAACGAAGCAACTGACAAAAGATTAATCTCCAAAATATACAAGCAGCTCATGCAGCTCAATATAAAAAAAACAAACAACCCAATCCAAAAATGGGCAGAAGACCTAAATAGACATTTCTTCAAAGAAGACATACAGATTGCCAACGAACACATGAAAGGGTGCTCATCATCACTAATCATTAGAGAAATGCAGATCAAAACCACAATGAGGTATCACCTCACACCAGTCAGAATTGCCATCATCAAAAAATCTACAAACAGTAAATGCTGGAGAGGGTGTGGAGAAAAGGGAACCCTCCTGCGCTGTTGGTGGGAATGTATATTGATACAGCCACTATGGAGAACAGTATGGAGGTCCCTTAAAAAACTAACAATAGAACTACCTTATGACCCAGCAATCCCACTACTGGGTATATACCCTGAGAAAACCATAATTTAAAAAGACACATGCACCCCAACGTTCATTGCAGCACTGTTTACAATTGCCAGGATATGGAAGCAACCTAAATGTCCATCGACAGGTGAATGGATAATGAAATTGTGTTTTAAGGCTAGTTATGCTCTATTAAGTGGATGAAAAGAACATGTTGATGAGCATTGATTTATCCCTATTGAATACTTATGTTCAGAATGCATATTGAGCTGCAGTAAGTAAAAATAGGACTGTAAAGTGTTTGAGATATTTTACTTTGAGAATAACCTTATCTGTATGGGAGGGGATAGAGTAAAAATAACTTACACTCATAGCTGCTTTCAAATTTATAAATGTCTTGACATTTTGAAATAATATTGGTCTTTTTTTCTGGTATGTTATTTGAGAAACATTTAAGTTGTGGGCTCTGTGGCATAAAATGGTATCAAGCTCACTCATCTGTAGTTTTACTTCCAAATTTAAAAAGTTTTTTTTAAAACTATCTTTCACATGTGGTGAGTCTTTGTCACATATCTTTATTAATTTATTTATGTCCTCATAAGGTGTGTTTGATGCAGGTTTTATGGTAAAAAAAAAGTGCTTATAAACTAGATTTCCAGGTACATTGTAGATTGTAGAGAAACTGGTTACTGTTTTATAGGAATGTCTACTAATCTTGCTCTATTATTAGAAAAAGAGGGAAAGCTTATGCAATTATATATTCTATTAATTTTTAAATAATCCTGAAAAGTAGAAGTTGGATATAATTGATAAACATTGCATGTCTAAATACAGAGTCAGTAAAGGTTAAATTTATGATGTCCATCTACTTCTCTTCAAGGTTCCTTTCCCCAGGTTTAAGATCCCTCAAACCCTACCAACACCAGCATCATCACTAGACTCAGCCTGGTGTTTTATAACAACAAAATAGAACACAACTTATGCTATGATATTATCTGATATTTAGTACAAAAATTCTTCATGGTCTGGGGAAATGATCCCTTTAAGACACCAAACATAACTTTTGGAGAAGTTCCCATCTAATTCTATTAAATTGTGCAAACTCTGAATATTGGTTCTATAAACCATTCCATTTTAACAAATATTAGGAGAATGTCATGGTGTAGGGTAGTGTTTTACCATTAATATCATCTGGTTGAGTAAATATTTATTGTTTTGAAATAGCTATTTTAATGCATTCTACATGTTAGACCACCAAGAAGCCTTTGAAGATAAGTATAAATTTTTTTTAGCTATATGTATGTGTCTGATACCAATTTCACATGAATTTCTTATAAGTAACAAAGGGATGATGATTACTTTCAGTCTCTCAGAAATTCTTATTTTATTTTGGTGAATCACAGAGGAACAATTTTTGACTACTAGGGACCTATCAAAGAGTAAATTAGTTACTATTTGGTGTCTTAAAAACTCCATTTTAATGTAGTTAAGCCTTTGAAATTTTACTTCTGGCAATAGTAAACTTTTTCATTCTTGGCAGAGATCTGTCAATACATAATTTTACAGCAAATTAATGAAATGGTTTTATTTATGTATTAATGAGTATATTTTGTATTTTAAATGCAAGTGTAGATTTTCATAATTCAGTATTGATTGGTACTGCTTTATAATTATTTGGATATTATTATCCCAGTTTTGTAGCTGGTGAATCTAAGATTCAAGAAAAACAAAATAAAAACAATGATTTGGCTAACCTCAGCCAACTGGGCCACTGGGGCTCACACCCATTTTCTGGAACTTGAAAAGCCTGAATTTTTTCCCCTCTTTCTCCTACTACAGGCGATCTTTCCCACCCCCACCCCCTTTCAGAAGAAGAGTGTAGCCTGAGTAAATGAAAGTGTGATGTCTGGGAGGGATGTACATTTAAAAAAATTGAATCTTCATGGCTGAATTATTCCTTGAGAAAACAGCTTAATGTTTGCAACTTCAGTTTTATTAAAAGCACAATTGATTAGTGTGTTGACACTCAAGTATACACTCTTAAATATTTTAAACAGTTAAAGAAGTGTAAAAAATGTTTTACACTATTCTTTTCTGAAAATGTCCTACCTAGTTGCCAAAGCTGTGTCTTTGTTTTCTTTCTGAAGTACATTAAAATCATTTGGTAAGTGCAATTACCTGCTTCAGGGTTACTCAAGTTAGGAGAGGTGGTAATTACAGCCTCTGGTGCCTGTAGCCACCTACCCTTGCCTCATGCTTCTCTATGTGCCTGAGGGGTATGATTACTTCGTTGTTAGCTTACAGCCTGACCCATGTTATTGTTCACATAATGCTTTTTCAGGCATTTTATACATTTTTAAAAAGGTATAAATGTGACATTGTCTTAAATGGGAAGTAATTCAAAAACTCCACTGAACAGTCAAAGAAAGCATACTTGTTTTTTCAGTGTGTCTATTTCCTCTGGGTATACCATCTGGTACAGAAGCTAAGAAAATACAGTTTTCTCTTTCTCTTATTAAATGGGAATAAAATATGCCATCATCAGAAATTGTCTGCATTGCTTGCTTTGGCAATTGCATGTTAAAATTGCTCTTTTAAATTGCCTTCTGCTTCTGGGTAACCCATTGTGGCACTGCTTTATGATTAACTGACATTTTAACAGCATCTTCTTCATAGGGAAAGTCAAGAGTTCAGGGTGTCCAGAACGTAGTATATTTACACAGTTGGGAAAGCTACTCTCTACTCTTACATTGAAGTTCAGTGCTCTTGGCAATTCTCATTGAAAAATGTAGATCTATGAAGCAGTGAAAAAGAGAGTGTCTTATTTTAAACGTAAACATTTACTAAAACTGCATTTTTTTCTCTCCTAAGTCCAAAATGGAAGGAAACAAAACAAAACAATACTCAGGCATACACCAGAAACCACAGAGTAAGGAATTAAATTTTGGCCTTTTAGCTATAGTATCATCAGCAAAGTGGAACCATATATTGATTTTTATTGTGGTCTAAGATAGTTATCAATCACAAAGACTATTTATCATTGAAACTCAGCCTTGCAGTTAAACAAAAAACAAAATAAACAGCTCTGTAAGAATTGGTATGGTTTAACAGTATAAGGTTGCCATATGGTTTGATTTCAGTTGAAGGCTTATATCAGTGCTTGTTTTAAAATTTTTTTGAAATTTATTAATATGATTTTTACATGGCTTCTTTATTGTTTTTGAGCAAAAAATTTTAAAGGCAATGCTATTATTATTGAAGTAAAAAAAACTAAATCTAAAAAGCCATAAGAAAAGTAATGGAAAACAACAGTTCTTCAATTTTCTTAAAAATCTAAAAGAGTAAAACCCTCTTATAGATTTTTTTTTTCTTTTTTAGTGAGTAAAACCTGATTTTGTTTTTCAGATTCTGTAGGGAATATTTCAGTTTGAAAGACATTTATCTATTCAGAGAAATTTTATTGGCTTTGTCGTTTGTTAACAGCACTGGGTTAAGTACTAGGTCTTCAAAGTTATACAAGCAGTGCCTTGCACTTAAGTTCCTAGTAGTCACGAGGGACAGCCCTATAAACAGAGTAAAATGCAAAGTGAAAGCAGTGAAGCTCTTCCTGTTTTTCAAGAAAGTGTTTCCGAGAAGCTGTCACCAGGAAAAGATGGCTTTTAACTGGATCTTAAAAATTGACTATGAGTTTTTAAGGCAGAAAGAACAGAAAACAGAATAAAAAACAGAGGGAACCATATGCTTATCCCAGTTGTTAACATTGCTGATGTTTTTTGGATTATGAAAATAGATGGAGCATTGGCTGACTCTGGGCTGTGGTAGAACAGAAGCTGCAGGTGGGATGTGGCCAGGGCTAATGTAGCCCAGGCTGCTATCCTGTTGTTTTTAAGAAGCAGATTGACATTACTGGATTTGCTTTTAGAAAGGTCATCTCTCTGTGGAAGAGGAGTTAGAACTAAGGAAAGACTGGGAGCGGAAAAACCATGAAATCATGCTTATAATCAAAATATGCTGTCTATTATCTTCGCTATAGCATGTCTCTCTTACTGTAGATCAGAAATAGGATATCTATAAATTCCTGGAAATATTGTCATTTCTAATAATCAAAGTTCCTTTCATTAAAGGGATTTTAAAGATATTTTATAGGTGATCTAACTTACTTTATTGTTTGATTTACTTTTCTTTTTCAAATATATGGGTCAACCAGTGTCCTTAATGCGCATGCAAAATCCATGGTATAATACGTTATTGTAGAGGAGAAAATTATGAAGGATTGGAGAGAAATTCAAGAGCTACTGTGTATTTGGTGGGATATTTATTCATTTCATAAATTTTATTGAGGTTGGAGTTGTATACATTGCCATGCTGAGGACTATAGAAGATACAACATTAGTAGGACAGGCTTCCTACTCTTCAGGAACTGACAGTCTAGTGTAAGAAACCATAATACCAATAAAAGTATAGTAAGTTATATAATAAAAATACAAAGCACTTTGGAACTCCAGAGACGAGGGGGTTAATTTCTGACCCCAAAACCATTTTTCTCAAGCAATATGTTTGAAAACAATATCAACCATTCTTTCCTGAACACAGCTGGATTAACACTTCTGTTAGCCTTATCCCTAATTCCTTAACTGTGAAATAATGTATAAAAACGATATGCAGCCGGTAGTCACCATAAGGATGATTTGCCTTCTCTTTTTCCTTTCTTCTAACACATAGGGAAACTATATGCACAGATGGAGGCATTAAATTGAAAATATAATTCACATCCTAATTTTTTTTTATTTTTTAAAAGATTTATTATTTTATTTATTTATTTTATTTTTTGGCTGTGTCGGGTCTTAGTTGCAGCATGCAGGATCTTTGTTGAGGCATGTGGAATCTTTTTTCGTTCGGCGCGCGGTCCTCTGGGGTTTCTTTCTAGTTGCAGTGCGCCGGCTTCTCTCTAGTTGTGCTGTGTGGGTTTTCTCTTCTCTAGTTGTGGCTTGCAGGGTCCAGGGTGTGTGGGCTCTGTAGTTGTGGCACACGGGCTTTGTTGCTCCGTGGCATATGGGATCCCAGTTCCCCCACCAGGGATCGAACCCGCGTCCCCTGCAGTGTAAGGCGGATTCTTTACCAGTGGTCCACCAGGGAAGTCCCTCACATCCTAATTTAAATTATCCAAGTAATTTGTGTGGTTGCTTTTGAATTCTCTGGGGCCCATGGATGATAGCAATGTTATTCTAAATTTCAATGGAGAGAGAGATTAACTTATAATATAAGCAACTTCTGTTAAGTCTCCTAGTAGTCTATAATGCTAGGAACCCCAGTATAAGAGTCATGAAAGGTAAACAAATATGAAATCCTCTTTCCCACTGCCTCTTTTGTTTTTTGCCTCAGGCATGGGATGTACTTTTAACCATATGTACAGTTTATGGCACGTTTTCCAATAGCTGTGTAACTAATTAAGTAGAGTTGGGCTGCTTTCAGCTTAAAATTGTCTTCTTTTGACTTATTTCGTTGCTAGAAAGCATTTGGTACCAGTAAAAATGACACTTTTAATTTATCCACAGTACTTTACTACATGCTGAGTCTGTTAACAGTATCATTAAGTACTCTTTTTATTGGCTTCATTTGTTTTTATTGAATTTTGCATATGCAGTAAAGCTGACAGGTGAAAATGATTTGAATAACAGCATCAGTTCCATTAAATATCCTGGATACCCCTCTGGTCCTAGGTTTTTATTTGAAATTAGGAAGTAGAAATAGCAGTAAAATAATATCTTAATAATGTCTTAAGTGATAATAACATAAGAATATCTGAAAAAGAAAATGACATGGGTAGAATTAAGAAGCTATGGGTCAATCACCTCCTAGAGAAATGGAAATAAAAACAAAAATAAACAAATGGGACCTAATGAAACTTAAAAGCTTTTGCACAGCAAAGGACACCATAAACAAGACAAAAAGACAACCCTCAGAATGGGAGAAAATATTTGCAAATGAAGCAACTGACAAAGGATTAATCTCCACAATTTACAAGCAGCTCATGCAGCTCAATATCAGAAAAACAAAAACCCAATCCAAAAATGGGCAGAAGACCTAAATAGACATTTCTCCAAAGATATACAGACTGCCAACAAACACATGAAAGGATGCTCAACATCACTAATCATTAGAGAAATGCAAATCAAAACTACAATGAGGTATCATCTCACACCAGTCAGAATGGCCATCATCAGAAAATCTAGAAACAATAAATGCTGGAGAGGGTGTGGAGAAAAGGGAACACTCTTGCACTGTTGGTGGGAATGTAAATTGGTACAGCCACTGTGGAGAACAGTATGGAGGTTCCTTAAAAAACTAAAAATAGAACTACCGTATGACCCAACAATCCCACTACTGGGCATATACCCTGAGAAAACCATAATTCAAAAAGAGTCATGTACCAAAATGTTCATTGCAGCTCTATTTACAATAGCCAGGAGATGGAAGCAACCTAAGTGTCCATCAATAGATGAATGGATAAAGAAGATGTGGCACATACATACAATGGAATATTACTCAGCCATAAAAAGAAACGAAATTGAGTTATTTGTAGTGAGGCGGATGGACCTATAGTCTGTCATACAGAGTGAAGTAAGTCAGAAAGAGAAAAAAAAAATACCGTATGCTAACACGTATATATGGAATCTAAGAAAAAAAAAATGTCATGAAGAACCTAGGGGCAAGATGGGAATGAAGACACAGACCTACTAGAGAATGGACTTGAGGATATGGGGAGGGGGAAGGGTAAGCTGTGACAGAATGAGAGAGTGGCGTGGACATATATACACTACCAAACGTAAAGTAGATAGCTAGTGGGAAGCAGCCACGTAGCACAGGGAGATCAGCTCGGTGCTTTGTGACCACCTAGAGGGGTGGGATAGGGAGGGTGAGAGGGAGGGAGACGCAAGAGGGAAGAGATATGGGAACATATGTATATGTATATCTGATTCACTTTGTTATAAAGCAGAAACTAACACACCATTGTAAAGCAATTATACTCCAATAAAGATGTTAAAAAAAAAGAAGCTATGGGTCAAGATTGATCAAACACTAAAGGATGCGTTCTGTATGAAGGATGGACTCAAGAGACTCAGCCTGTGAACTTCAGACCTCTTCAATGGTGCCATTGTGGTTACACTGGTGCACAGACTTGTCCTTGATTTTCTTCCTTTTTACCCGGAGAATCTACCTTTGTCTTCAGTTGTCACTGCCTGTTTACTTCCTTATTTGAATTATAATTTATTTTCGTTGCTTTGGAATAAAAAGCAAAATTCTTAAAGTCAGGCTTTGTCAAAAAAAAAAAATTGCAGTCCCGTTTTCTTGAGCAGGGTTTGGTGGGGGAGGAGTACAGCTTATTATTTTTGGAACTCACTTATTTAGAACCATTCTAGTTAGTGTTTTTGAAGAGTGTTGGTCATTCTGTACGATTTCTTGAGTGGAAAAAATTACTTTATAAAGATGTATCATTATTTTCATAATTTAACTTTACTCTTAAAATCTGAGGATGTGATCATCCTCTGAGAATTTCATTTTTTGATCTTCACTGTCTTCCTACAAGATACGGCCTTATTATAGCTAATAATTACTGTAAGGATGACTCTTCCATCCTTTTTCCTTTCCACCAACCTGTATATAAACTACAGAGGAGAAAAAAGCATATTTGAAGGAAAAATAATGAGTGGATTCTAATCTCGGGTATTGTAAGTTATGTTACACTTTGTGAACCCAACAAAAAATGAACTTCAAAGGGCAGAAATTCATGCGTTCATGTCACCCTAAGCAAGATACGTGCAAATTCAGCTGTCACTACATATGATATGGCCTAGAAATCATTGAGTGATGTCCATTTTAATTGTCTTAGCCAAATAATATGGGTGAAGTTTGAGTTAAAATAACTCATCTTTCATTCTCTGGCTTTGTTACTATTTCCTACCTCTATGTAATACTTCATAATAAAAAAATAGTCATCAAAAAAGTTTATTTTTATGTGTTATTGTAGTTTTAAGCTGGTACTGTTAAAATATATGAACATCATATTTTTTGTACTCTTACATGTGAATCTATAATACTTTATTGTCAAAATACCTTTGTTTTAACATATTATATATATACATATATATATAATATATATATGTATATATATATAATAGGATCCCCTTTTAACAGTAATTATAGAAGGAAAGTGAAATAATTTCTCTGCCAATTATTAGGCATTTCTTAAGTCAAGAGCACCATATACATAGGATGCTTGCTCAAAACTTACGGTAACATTTATTGGAAATCATAATATATTGCTTTGCTATACCTTTTTCTTCTCTAAGATATATCTTACAGGTGAACAGTGGAATGGATATGTAGTTTTGAAATATAAATGGCAGTATTCTTTGACAAGTTTGTTTAGATACTTCATTAACTTTTCTTTAAATCTTTTTTTGCCATCCAGTAAATTATAACAATAAAAGAAGTTTAAGAACATGTTTTAGAGGTTTAATTTATCCAATACTGAACAACATAATCTTAAGCTGCCACTCATTTTATCACCATTATACGATGGCATTTTAAAGCTTTGCGGAAAAAATATAACTTAAAAACAAATTGGTATATTGATGAATTTGTGATTTTTGGACAGATATGTTGGAGCTCACTCTAGTAGTTTAAGAACTGCAATATGAAGATAACAATAGCTGTTCCTTCACCGTGCATTATAATGAAACGTGATGATGCTGTAGAGCATGAAGCTTTGTTTTCTTAAAACACAATTTATATACATCAGATTATTAACATAGACTTTCTCATGGGTTGGGCCAGCAGTTCTGTTGTCCTTCATTTAGTCAGTGAATTTTGAACTCCTACCAGCACTATGGTAGAGCTGGGCAAAAAGTGAAGAGATGACAACTTCTCTCATTTATCTTGTTTTTAAAAGTAAAATTAACAGGTAACTTAGTTAACTTCTAACAAGTGACAGAATGTGGAAACTGACTCATTCTATTTAATTTTACTAAATGGGTTATTTTCCTCTGTATTTCCAACTCACATAAAGTACATCAGTAGAATACAGAACTCTGCTTATTCTGGAAAGCAACAGGGAGAAAAGTTTTTCTCTGAGCACTCCTTCCAGCTGCTCAGATAATCCTTTCATTTCTGCCTCCTCTTTATTTCTGGCTTACTGTCCACCAAGAGAAACATGCATTTTTGTAAGGCTAAGTTATATCAATGAACCAGTCACTTTTACAACAGGTCAGCTCATTGAATTAAATTAATATTTGATTTTCTCAGCTTAAATGAACCAGTTTAGGTTTTCCGTTAAAATTTTTGCAATCAGTTTTAACAATTTGGATACCACCTTAAAAATTATATAACTGAGGAATACTGAAAAGCAGAATTATTGTTCCAGAGTTCCCTTTTGTGTTTCTCCATTCTGTCTTCTGGTGAATTCCGCATCATAGGTATATGCACTGTGCATGTGTCTGCTCTCTAAAATAACCAGCTTTGCTCTGCTTAGGAGGAGAAAATGTGCTAGGGGAGCACTAACTATCCCTAAGCTTAATTTTTTTGGAGGTGCCTTACTGGAAGTCCCAGATTTTGTAAAGACTTCATTAGAATACATACACCCGAATAGTTTTTATAAATTATCCATAACAAAGCATTACACTAAATTTCACAAATAGAATTTTTTTAAAAAGCATTTTCAACACTACAGTGTTTATGCAACTGTTGTCATTTTTGTCAATGCAGTATTAGTTTTCTCCATGCCCATGCTTTTTTCTTTAAGATGTATATACCAGTTTACATTCTGCTTATTTTATTTGCTGTGATATTAACTCATTTCCCATGTTTCTACGGGACATTCTAACCATCATCTTCAGTGATTGCTTAATATTCTATTGGATATATGTGCTAGAATGTATTTAACCATTCTAATAAAAGTTTAGGCTAACTCCAGTGATTGGCTATTGTGAATGTTGCAGTGAGGATTATGCACTTGTCCTTTTTCTACGTGGCTGAAAAGTACTTGACACATACTCTTCAACTACTCTGTAAGTACTGTATTAGTACACTTTAATGGACCAGCAAGGGCATGCATTCAGCCATGCAGTTTTAGCACAAGATAGTACTTTATAATTAATCAAGTCCATGTCCCCCATTTATCACTATTCTGCACACTGAGACTCAGTGAGGTAATCTGATCAACATCTTACAGCTATTTGATGAGAAAACCAAAACTATTATTCAGATTGCACTTCTTTTTGTTTTTTTTAAACATTCATGTGACTCCCTTTTTAAAAGAAGAATTTTTTTTTGTAATTTATATTTTTGGCTTTGTTTGGTCTGCATTGCTGCTCACAGGCTTTCTCTAGTTGCGGTGAGCGGGGGCTACTCTTCGTTGTGGTGCACGGGCTTCTCATTGCAGTGGCTTCTCTTTTGTGGAGCACGGGCTCTAGGTGCACGGGCTTCAGTAGTTGCGCACGGGCTTAGTTGCTCTGGGGCATGTGGGATCTTCCCAGACTAGGGTTTGAACCCGTGTCCCGTGCATTGGCAGGTGGATTCTTAACCACTGCGCCCCCAGGGAAGTCCCACAGATTGCATTTTCTTGTTTTCTTTTACATGAGTATGTCCTACATGCCAGATAGTGCCTTAAGTGCTGGGTATTCTAAAATGAAGACTCTGCTCTGCAGCCACTCAAAATCTGGGGAATCATGATCATAGTAATTACCATTTATTGAGTACTTACTATGCACCAGGCACTAGTGTAAACTCTTAGATTCAAATCCAGGCTGCCTGATTGCATGTCTTTGCTGAGCTGCCCGGAGAGTTTAGCAGGTAGGTATATAGGTAAATAATTAGTCCAATAAGTGGCATAATAGATGTGCTTTCAGGCTTTATGGAAGCACAAAGGAGCCTTGAAGTAGGAGTAGAATTTTATGAAGCAGCAGATCATGAGCAATTATGAGCTGAGATTTGTGAGTCAGTAAAATCTAGATTAAAAGCTGGCTCTAATATTTACTACTGGGCAAGTAAGAATCTCTCTAATATTTCATATTGTCATCTGTAAAATTATGATAAATAATTGTACCTGCCCAACTTGCTGTTTGTGAGATAATCAGTCACGTGCTAAAGCTGAGAACTGATTGTTAAATTTTCAGGAATTTTGCCAGCCAGTTTTAAAATCAGTATTAAAGAATAAATCATACAAACTTACAATTATATCAATTATATTTTAAACAAAAGTAATACATACTCAAAGGTTCCTAACTATTTTAATATAGTGAACTATTATCTACGTTCTTGAGACTATCTATGTCTATTTTATCTGTATGTTGGAGATACGACACAATGCTTATCTCTTCCGGTTCTGTCTTGGGAAGCTTAAAACTGTAGTGGGAATATTAGACCATGGAGATTGGCAAATGCTGCAAATCAGGACTATTTTCTCTCACCACCTCCTCTGTTTTCTGGAGAGCCAAAACCATCTTGAAAGTGCTAAACATTTTCCAGCACACCACTAGAGATAATGCATGCAAAATGCTTACTTAGCGCAGAAATAACCCACAGTAAATATTAGCCATTTCTACATAACAAGCCATTTCACTAAAAACAACTTTTCTCCAATATTTAAAGAATTACTAACATGCAGAATATCTGAAAGAATTATGCATTGAATACCACTACAATTTTCCTTTTGTTGTACTTCCTATATCATATATTTATCGATCTTTCCAACTTTTTATTCATCTATCAGTACATCTTAACTTTTTAACATTATTTTTTAATACATTAGAATATTTTGTTCAAGGGAGTGATTTTTAAAGAATAGTTAAAGAATATGTAGTTTGAATATTTTTACTGAAATGTTTAGAATGGTTTGGTTTTTAGAAATATTTCTCTAGTGGTTGTTGGGAAAAGGATTGAAAGGAGATTCCAGGAGATTTAGAAGGCTTCTAATATCAGTCTAGGCAAAAAATTGATCAGTACTTGAACTGAAGCAGTGCAGGTAAGGATTCCAATGCTGAGGCAGAGATGAAAGAGATTTGAGAGTTGCAATCAGTAGAATTTTGTGACGCATTGGAAGGAATTCTGGCTTGGAAAAGTAAGGTATAGTGACAGCTTTTAACTTGAAGGGGTAAAACATTGGGAAAGTGTTGGAAGGGAGGTTGCTATGTTTAGTTTTAGAAGTGAGATATTGGGTAGGCAGTTATATTCATGGATCTACAGTTCAATAGAGAGGGTAGAGAGCAGGATATACAGATTGGGGCATCATCACCATTTTATTCGTGATGTTGGAGTCATGGGTATGCTTTCCTTGAATTAGAAATTCAGGTAAATTTTGTTCAACCACATTTAAAAAAAATTTGGGGGAGGGTTGAATTATATTTTATACATTAATATCTTTTTGCATGAACTATTCAGATTACTGAAACTGTTCAATGTTCTTATGTAGAACCAACTTAAAAAAATACAGTGGCTGTTTTTTATTTACAAATGCATTAAACTTGATCAGTATATACTTTAAAAAGACTGATTAGTTTGTCGAAGTATGACATCCGTAGTTACGTTTTAAGTGTTCCCCATAATGAGTAGCTCAGAGCATTATGCTAAAGGCAGAATCAAAATGTGGTTTAGTTTTGGTTTTCACCAGCTGATCCTAGGCGAACTTGCCCTCTGTTGAGTGCATTTCTGTCCTCTTTCCCATTTGCTCTCTGACCTCCTTTGGTACCTCATCTCAAAGATTCATGGTGTTCTTATGCAGAATGCATGCACTTAGGAACTCCGCACCATGACAGGAGAGGGTCATGAGCACGTGTAGGAGGGATTAACAGCAGCAGAGGCTTGGTCATTCTTTGGGATGCGAGTATGGGACAAACAGTTGTGTTTGCACTGATATCCTAATAGAACTTTGAGTTATAACAACTTATTTTTTCAGTTTTGTATCAAATTCTACACTTGAGTGCTTTGAAACTGAACTAAAATAATTATTGTGATTCTTTATACCCTCAAACCAGAAGCCTCTGTAGGACAAATTTAAATAACTAGACTTTCCAAGGATTTTCACCAGAGCAAGTGAAATAAAGTACCTGTTTCAGTGAATAGCAGAAAATAAGTGTTTCTTTGTCAGATTTTAGTGGAATGTTCTTGTAGTCTAAAAAGTAGGTCGGCAAGACTGAGATTGTATTGTAAAACAGCAGTACAAATATCTTCTTAAGGAAATGACTCTACAGTTACCTATTATTAAAACAAAAACAAATTTTAGTGATTTATTCCTTAAACTATTCCTTACTCTTTGAGTATAATGCTAATTATATGGGCTAGGTTAATGGGATTTCTACTTTTTTTAGCTGATCACTTTTTCTCTCAGTTGCAATATTTTATAATTGTAATTTTGTAAGTAATCAGTAAGCCCTTTTTAAACCTCTGTTTATTCTAATCATTTACTTAGTTGTGTACAATTTCAATGAAAGGATTCTCGAAATACATTCTAAAGTTGGTTAATCAATTCTTTTATTATCTTTTAAGGAGATGAGTTGGTATGACCTCTATTATGAAATTGACTCCGAGAGAAAGTGTCAAAGTTGGAAATCTATTAAGCTCCTGGAAATATATTTTGACAGAAATATGTATACATATATTTGTAACAGTAAGGTTAAAATTGGGTAATATTACTATTATTTTAAATTTAAAGTCACGAATTGATCTGATGCAGACATCTTTAGGAGTTAGAAATATTCTTTTAAAAAAAATAAGAGGGTATAATCACAGCCTTTTAATATACCTGTCATCAAAAGTCTGAATAATAGAGAAATGAACATGGACCTGCATGCAGCAGAACAGTAGAGCATAGATGCTCCCATATTACAAACAGTACACAATATTTTAATTTTCATGGGACTAGTAAACCATTTATTATATTATGGTTTTAGCAATGAATAGTGCATATGCCTTCAGTTAAAAGTATATCCTTGGCTTGGAGAGGTAGTATTTAAGAAGTTTGGAGTGAGAAATGGTTTGGCAGTGTAACAAGGCATGTTAAAGTGCCTACCTTGAAAGGAAAGAAAAAGAGATAGACATTTCCCATCACTACCTACTGTTAAGGTGCTCACATTATCCCTAAACAACCTCATGCTTGTGGCAATAATCATGCACTGTCGTTTTTTGTACTAATATGAAAGGGCAATTCAATCTTTTTGACAAATACTGCATCACTTCTGGCTTGGCAAATTTTCATCACACAAACCCAGTTGATACATATATAGGTTGTGACACTCTGGCTGAAATGACTTTGGATTAACTGTATCGAGGAAAGTAAAATTTTATTTAAGGTGTTATTTTTCTTCCATTTTCCTTTTCTTCTCTTCCCACCCCAGCCTACCCTCACTCTTGCCCTGAGTTCAAATTCATCCTACTTCCTTGTTCCTTTATAAGCTATATCATTATATCCAGAAAATGTCTTACAGTGAAATTGAAGGAAGCTTTCCATGGATGTTCGTAGTTTGCTTCTTTGTTTATATTTTCTCAGTTGTCTATGCACATCTATGTCCACATGCACCAATGTACAGTCTAAGGGATTCACAAAATTTTTGCTTTCTTACTGGAGCTCTTTTTTCTAAAAAGACCTATTGTATAGTTTTTATAACCGTAGCCTCTCAGAGTCATTCATAGTCTCTGAGTTGGTGTGAAGTATGAACAAAAAAACAAAGCATTTTTGCTTTGATTATTTTATAGTTACAAGTTTTGTACTCCTAAAATGTCCTTTGCAATCATGCCTGGTTTGGAAGTAGTTGTTTTACTTTTTTTCTTCTTTAGTTGCTACATCTTAGTTGCTATATATCTCGTGGAGAGGAAATGAAAGGTTTATTACATTATTACTTTAAAAGATGACACATGAATTCTGTGCTAACTCCCAAAGTGGCACTCCTGAGAAAGAGGTCATTTCTCTGGTAACTTAATATGCCAAGTAAGATTTGTTTGTATTTTAAATAAAGTTACTGAGTTAGGAAATATTAACTTTAGAAAATGCAAACTAAAATCAATAGTTTTTCTAAACCCCCAAACAAGATTACAAAGGAATTATTCATGTCTTTAGCCTCTTTATCATTCTTTCTCAGTGAAGTAGCCTATATTGAGTAAAAGCATAACAAGAATAACAAGTAGAAAAATAATTTTATATATGATTTTAATTTAGAAATTAATGATTACAGTCTTTTTTCCATAGCAAATAGCAATGTAATAAACTTTTTGGGAAAAATTTTTGGTATAGTTTTTAATTTAAACTTGTACCTTTAAGATTGATTTCATTTGATAGACTGCCTGCCATCAAACTCGATATTAATGAAATCTTTACTATTAAAATTGGATTGTTTTTTTCCTGGCTCTGTACATATTCTGTGCCATTTTGCCTTTCTCACCAACCAAGTTGCAATAGTATTTTGTATTGTGGTGAGGTTTGAACATATACTTATTTATAAGGCACAGTACAGGCTTTGTCTCAGGTTAAATACTGGAATGATTCCAAAGAAGTTTTTTTTTGTTATCATTGTTGATTAATTTTGGAAATTTGTATATTTTAATCCTGAAGTGGGTAGTTGTTGTTTGATGATATTGATAACTTAAGTGAACTTAAGTAACAGAAAACATAATACCAGTGTTGATTTTACAGGATATAAAACATTATTCAAATAGTCTTTATTTTATTATTTATATATTTACATACAATTATATGTGTTATTTACATCCTTCTTAATTTCAAGAACAATTTGAGATGGTTTACTAGAATATACAAGATTGAACAGAAGAAAAGGAATTGATAAGTAACTTGGGAGAAAAAGGGACACTAGGGGAAAAAAACAGATTTAGAGGGTAATAAGAGTAAACAAACATTTATGTCATCTAATCTGGTGTTATTAGGGAGACCATGGATTTGGTTCTGTGTTTATTAGTAGTAAAAGCAAAATCTAAAACACAGATTTATTTTGTTTATAATAAAAAGCTAAGTGACACAGATTTATTTTGTTTATAATAAAAAGCTAATATTTCAATCACTTACAGCATTCTAAGAACTGTGCTCAGTATTTGACACGTAATTATGTTATTTAATTATTGCAGTGCCCCACAGAGTGGTGATTTGTTCAATTTTACGTATGCCAGAGAGGAATCTCAAAGAAGTTAAGAGTTTTGTCCCAGGTCACACAGCTATTAACTGGTTGAGCTCGGATGTGAATCTGGATACTTCTGACTCCAAGATCCAAAGTCTTATCCACAGAAGTCATAGTTTCATAAGATAAATAAGTCAGTTTCTTCAGGAAAATATACCTTGTCTTAATTCTGAGGCTAAGAAAAAAAAAAAAACATCTTCTCTGGAGCTCAGCCTTGGTTTAAGGATAAAATGGAGCCTGTCTAGAGGACTGTCTGTAATGCATATCCTTCAGGCAATCCTCTTGAGTATCTCTTTCCTCTTGTGGCTACCAAACTATTTTGTCTTGAGGCTATGAGCAAATTGATTTTCTAAAAGCTAGTCTCCTGTGAACAGTTAATATTAAAGCCACAGGAAAACTTGCTGGTCAGAATTTTAGTATCTTTTTCCTCATCAATATCTAGAAAAAAATACTCATATAATTGATACCTAATCTAGAGATTCATCTATCACACAGAATTTTGATAAATATCCAATGCTATATCACATAGTTTTAAACCATTTTTACATATCTGTTTGCTTTTTTGTCATCTTTTACCTATCGAACTATAATTGTTCTATTGTATAAACTTTTACAAAGATGATAAATTAGGTTTTAGTTTCATTAATTTTTAATAAATCCTTGAATATTCATTTACAGTACCACATGAACTTTATAATAAACTTTATTTAGAGGTATTTTTGAAAGTTTGTCTTAGTGAAGGCAATGCAAAAAATTTAAAAATATCCTCATTAGTGGTTATGAAAATCTTGATTATTTTACTTACCTAGTTGTGTGTAGGTTTTGGGTCTGCTTTGTATTACTTTATGTATGTAGATATTTTAAAAATAAGGTTTGTATTTCCTAATTGTTTTTAGTGCCCGTGAAGTCAGTTTGATTTTTCTGTTTCATTCATATCATAGTTTTAAAGGTTGAAATCAAGTGTACAAGAAAAGAAAACAAAAATCGCCTAAATGTTCTATCATGCAGGAAAAAAAATTTGATCATTAACTTTTGGTGAATTTCATTTCATGCATCACTTTCTATGTGCATGTGTGTGTATGTATGCATATGTGTGTAAAGAGGAAAAAGAGAGAGGAAAGGGTTAATGGTTGGATAAAATAACTTGTAAAATGTATTCCATATGCACTAGTTCTTAACAATAAATATTTAATTAATTTTTATATAATAAAATAGGAAAGTAGGTAAAACTAAAATAATGACCATCAGCTAGGTAAAATTTTCCCATCACAAGTGTTTCTTTCCATTCTTTCTTTGGTTCCTTCCTTCATAGAAGTTTTATTCAATGCAATGCACCAAAAAGTCCTGGGTGATTTTATAGCAATTCTAAACATAAACTTGCACACATAAAATTTATAGGATATCCATGAAAACATGTAGAATTGCATCTGTGAGATTTGTATGAGGGAGTGTTATGTTTGTTATAATATGGGAAAACAAATCTGGTCAATGAGGTCAAGTATGTTTTAAAGATCACACGAGGTAAGAAAATGGATCATAAATAAATATTAAAGGGTCAAAATCATTATTTTTTGAAATTCAGTATTTATTTTGGATGGTAACTCTTGACTTTTTGCTATAAACATGAATATCCTAGTTCACTACCACTAATTATTAATTAATAATGTATCAGAAATATTGTTATTTTACATTGTGATGTTATGTAACATTTGTGTTTCATTTTGTAGCCATAATTCTTACTGCTTTTTCACACTACTTCCACATTTAAGTGCTTGTAACCAGTGATTTTACCATGATTTATCTACTCCTTTGTTTTTCATTTGATATATCCCTTTTGTCTGGAGTTTTCCCAGTAGATTGTTTTGGAGAATGTGGTGTTTTGAAGGTATTTTTTAAAATTTATTAAATCTATGAACAAATATATCAAATAACCTTTTCTCTTAGTTGTAAGTTTTGATAATTATCCATGTAGAACCATATCAGTCCAGTTTATTAGCTTGTGGCTGAAAAATTATTCCACTCTGTGACTTGTCATTTAGTACCATTCCTCTGTAGATGGTCATTTACATTATTTCCAGTTTTTTTTCAATTATAAACAATGCTGTAATGAACATTTTTGTGTATGTTGTCTTCTAGAATATACAAGTTTTCCTCTGGTATATAACTAAAATTGGAATGGTAATACCATATGGTATATCCATATTCACTTTTACTAGAAATTGTCAAATTGCATTCCAAAGCCTTATATTTGTTAATACTTTGACCGTCAATTACTAGAGTCCCAACTTGTGTACTTCTTCTCTAGTATTTGATATCATCAGACTTTAACTTTTGGCACTCTGAGTGTAAAACTGAAATTTGTTATTTTAATTTATATTTACATATTTTAATTATTTACCTAATTTACCCAAGCTTGAACATCTTCTTACTTGGTCATTTGGATTTCCTTCTTTGTGAATAGTGGCAACTTAATTTTCATCTCCTTTTGTTTTATAGCCCCTTCTTTGAACTTTAGTTGTTTACAATTAGAACATTTTTATTCTCTGAAATATCTTTGAAAATATGGAATCACTTGAATGTCTCCCTGTTTTCCTTCAGCTAATTTCATTTTTCTGTATATTGTCTACCCTTTTCCTCTGGCCTTCCTCCCACCTTCAGTGATTTGCTAAATGTTTTTAATCTTCCACCATCCCCAACTGTATCTTTATTTTATGCCTTTTTAAAGCAGTATTTATTAAATGCACATCAGCAAACTAGTTCATTACAACTAATGATTAGAATGCAGAAATTAAGACCCAGTTCTGTATTTAATAACTTTTCTAAGATGGAGATATTAATTCTGTATTAATGGTGTCAAAGCCGACTCATATTTTTTATCACAAGGTGGAGGCGCTGGAGAGTTGTAGTTTTACCAGAATAAACCATAATATGCTGGTCAGGCAATTTCATGTAATATCATGTATAAAACTCAAAGTCTAAAGCTATTAATAATCCAGTACAACCAGTGGGTAAAGATTTTCTTTTAGGGAGAAAGCAGCTGAGACATAAACATAGGGTCACAACTTGTAATAACTAAGACTATAGGATCATGCTTTATTTGAGAACAGATGCCATACTTTCTCCATGGTGAGAGTTACAAATTTTTCTGAATTTGAACATTTGTGTCAGAGTATTGCCTCTGTCTCTGATCATCATTAAAGTTCCTTTTCAAATATCATTATACATGGATGTCTATATTTATGTGTAAGATGTGCCATATAGTAGCTTCAGTGATGGCCATTACTGGGCGATGTATAGAGTTGGTTATGGCATGTCCTCTAGAAGACAACGGTTGGAGATAGTCATGAGGGATTTGTGTGTGTGATGGGAGGGAGTTGTAAGGAAAGATGATGGAGGAGACTGGAAAGTATTCCTTTGAAATAAGGGTTCTTAACCTGGGTGTTTTTGAATTGAACTCAGACTGCTGGAGAATTTGTACATAAAAAAAAAAAAAATTACATCTTATTTTCTCTAATTTCCAACTCTGAGTATTTCCTTTAATTTTGAATAAAGGCCACAACCCATGATAGTATTAGTAACATCGATGACTTTCTTTCTAACAAACATCACAGATATTTTCATATCACATTACAGATGTTGTAGGTAACTTGAAATATCACTTACTGTTACCACTACTTTTAAATTGCAGTAGTTTATAGACCTGTCTCTATTTAATGCATTACTAAACACATTTATTACTGTATTACATATTTAAAAGATAATATATACTATTCATTATAACTTGTTTCCAATGCAATTCTCTGTATTTTATGCATTTGTAAACCTTCTTCTCATAAGAGGACTGGACTTTAGTAGACTGCCAAAGGGAGTCATGACATAAAAAAGTGTAGGGACCTTTGCTATAAGTGTAAGCTAACTCAGCTTGCTTTTAGCCTTCCTTTTCCAAATATGACAGCATCTCTCCATTTTCTCTGCCATCAAGCATAAAGTTCTAAGGGAAATTGAACTTTGAAATTGAAAAATATTTTTCTACCAATCTGTTTATCACATTGTTTTATTTTTATGGAATAAATGTACCCCAAATAATAGGGGAAAAGACAAATTGGTAACTTATTTATGTCTGTTCCAGCCCAAAGACATTTAAAACGTCACAGTGGAGAAAAAGCAGAATGATAACTGCATTTACAAAAATTTCTTGTTAGAAAAAAAGGATTTTGTTTTAATAAATGATGGCATAGAAACATCACAGTTCTATTCCTTAATAATCTTAGGTTTCATTTTGATGGTTTGAAATAATTCTAAGAAGAATTGCTGATATAGTGATAAAGTAATAAGAACACCTAAAATTGTGCTAGTCACATAGAAAAGAAAAAGGAAAAGCATGTCATTGTTGATGTCCACATACTATTGTTTTCTGAGGTCTTGATCACCATCTCTGAGAATGACACTCTACAGATCTTATTAATATTTGCAGCTTTCTGTAATTTGTTTCACTGCTCAATTTTGAACATTAATGGACCTCACCCAGATAGAGTTAACTGGAAAGAGAGTTTACTCATTGACTAACTGAACACATAAGAACGTATTTAGCTCATTCTAGAATTGAAATGCAGCCTTCGCCCAGGATTTGACAATTATTTCTAAATATAATTGGATCTATTGCTTTTACCTCAGGCTCTTTCTCTATATGTAACAAGTTTAAGACAGTTTTAGTGAGTGTATTAGCTATGCCCACATTCTGGCTTTCTTACCACAGATAGACTTGGTCAAGCTTAAAAGATCTAGGCCATTATCTTTTTTTTCTCTCTCTTACACACAAACTCACAAACACACCCACAGACATAGAGGAGAAAACAAGATAAAATGAGTAAAATTAGAAAAAAAAAGGTTAAGATTCAGTTCATTGGTAGTTGTGTTATATAGCATTTTTATTCACATATGTAAAATCTGTGTCTTAAATAATATCAAACAGTTAAAATGCTTGCAAAACATCGAAGTCTTGCAGTCCTACATAAAAGATAAACATCAAAACTAATTTCTCCATTAGGTTGTAAAATAGTATATTTTCACTTACTGCTATTTAAATATCATCCCCATTTCCTTTTTTCTAGTGCTGATGTTAACCTTGTGAGCTCTAAATTGTCTGGAAGTTAATGGTCTGTTATGAGTATAATAGTTCTTAGTGAAAGAATATTAGATTATGTTATGCAGTTTGAAATGTAACAGTCTCTATCTTGTAATAATGACATAGTCTTGCTTGAAATTAAGAACATTTGTTTCTTTTTGCTGATGCTGTACTTAGTATAAATGAAGGATTTTTTTTTATCTTGATAAACATTTATTTGCCCATCATCACACCCTGGTTCAGGGTGAAACATAAGAGAATGAAAATGAGCATACATTCTAAAGGGTAGAGTGTTCTTTGTGAAAATCAAAATTTGAAAATTATTATATTAAAGTTAGCAAATTCAGAAACATTATGTTCTGTCAGGACCCATATATGACCCTGTCAAGCTTTTTGAGAGTTTTATTTTTTTTAATTTTATAAGAGTTAAATTTGAATTGAAGCTAATGTAACTGACAAGAGGGAAATAGAAGCAATTGGCTTGCACTAAACAAGTTTGAATGGTTGTTAATGTGAATGACTTTCAGGCAGTGAATGTCAGAGAACAGTAGATTACTTTCTTTACCTCAGGCGTTTTAAGCCATCTCCTGTGGTAGAATGACATAATTTCTCTCCCTCTCTCTTGAATCTAGGAAGCAAAGTAATTGGAGTCTGGTAATTTTGGCCTATGGCTGATGAAGATAAATCATAACGAGCTATGGAATACACACTGACAATTCACATAGGGCTACTAGAACATGAACTTTCAGTGATGCATCAATCAAATATTATTTCCTTCTGATTTATACTCAAGAAAACCCTGGAACTGTTAATTATGAATGCAATCATCATTTGTTATTTTTGACAAAATTTCACATGCTAAACAAATTGTTACAAAATGTAAGCTATTGTGTCTTTTAGAACATGGGCTAGAGTCTTATCCTTTCAATTATATCCAGTATATATGATTTTAAGCTAGCATATTTAATACAAACTATTTGAGGTTTGAAAATAATAGAGGTGGAAGAGAATTCAAGACCATCTGGTCTAGCCCCTTTCCTTAAGGCTCATGAATGTATAAAAGTCATGTTGAACAGATGGAGGTGTAGTCCCCTAAAATTTTATAGAAATAGTTCTAAAGCTTCCTTCAGTAACTCATTTGATCACTCTGTTGTTTGCTCAGGGACTCATATTCAAACTATTTTCATTTAAATCCATCTTCTAATATCATTTTCTAGGCTTTCGAAGACTAAATCACCTCAGTGTTTCAAGTGGTCAATGTAAATTTGTTAAACTACATACTTATATTTATTTAGTAGCATGTATTGATTATTTTCAGTGCATTAGACGCTGTACTAAGTATTCATTTACATTATTGCACCAGTTCAACAAAGGAAAGTAATGTGGACAAGACAGACATCCAATGAAAACTTGAGCTATAACTTTAATTCAAATTCTTCTGACTCAGTTCTTTTCCACTGAACTGTCTCCTCAGTGTGAGAGCCCAAACTCCTTCTTCCCTCTTTAAGTTAAATTTCCATGGCTTTGTGGTTCCTCTACTTTGTAACATGTTACTGACTCCCTTCCTTAGCTAATGGGAGTATAATCGATGTTTCTCAACCACGTTCTCATTGTCACCCACTGCCCTCAGAGCCATTTTAGAATTTTTAAAATCTCCTCCCATGAAATTTTAATTCCACACACACACTATATACCTGTTTATGTACTGTATATTAAAAAAAGAGTAATATTTTTTGTCCCCTCCAAGAACCAATTTTCATCCCCTTGGGGTAAAATTGCTCCCCTTGAAAATGAATATGGTACATCTCTATTACTCTATCTCTTGGATTGTATAAGTGCACAGTTATTTTACTTGACATTAATGACGTCTATTTGTTGTAAGAGGAGTAATAATAAATCGGTAGTAATCCTTTTTCAAATTAAATGAGATTTTCACTGTCCTGAAAAAAGAAGAATAATTTTGAATAATTGTATAAATATCAGGGCATAAGTGAAACATGATACTTCTTTAACAATATATAATTTGTGCTATTGGGAAAAAACCTCTCAGGACATAAGTAAATGCGATACGGCCATTTTTGTCTATTTTGTAGACCTTGTGCCAAATTTTGTATCTACAGACATCCCATTCTTACTATAAATCTATATTCTTTTCTGTTTTGACATCACAATCTATTACCATAGAAATGATTGATACCTTACATTTATCTTTCTGTCTTCACAGCAGGTTCGTAAGGAGATTGTCAGGGGAATAAATAGACTTTATTGGCACCAGCAAACTTTTAAAGACAATGTACTTTGTTTTATGTTCATCTTCATTTTCCTTTAAAATTCAAGAGTTACAAATTGCTGCTTCAGAAAGTGTATAAACTTTGCTTTTCATTCTGTGATTTCTTTCAATAACCACATTGGAATGTGATGTTTTATAAAGAATTAAAATAATTGGTTTTACACAATTTTTATTTTATACCTTAAATATAAAATTAGCTCGTACCGCTGGCTAAGAAACTGTACTAACTGAACATATCCAGCTTTATCATGCTCTGTAGGAATATAGCAGTTAGGAGTAAACCTCACTGGTTGGTTCTTATACTGGGCAAGAAACCGGAAGGTGAGAGAAGTTACTTGGAGCTTCCAAATGTAGTCTGTGGAAAGTTTCTAGTCTGGGACTTGGATCTACTTCATTGGATCAAAAAAGTGAAAAACTGAATCTTGAAACATTTTCATACCTTTTTGGAGGTACACTGTATATGCAATTAGTCACAGAGATGAAATTGACAACTTAGGTTTTAGAATCTTCCTTTCATTAATACTATCCATTTCTTTTTTTTTGAAAGTTATTTTGTTGGGTACTGAATTTTACAACCCTTCAGATTTAAGAGAGGCATTTCAGCGGTGTCTTTTGTCACCTAAAACTAATTTTGACCTCATTGATGACCCCATCTATGTCCAGAAATTAAAAGGAATGCTATATAATAAATTGAAAGCAACACATTTGGCCCTCAAAATCATTTTCATGTATATTAGTCCTGAGGAGTTCAAAGGAACTTCAGAAATTATCACTTGTGAGGGGAGACTTTTGCCAACTGTGACATTTTCCGGATACATATAGGAAAGAAGGGTAGTATATATCAAAGTGAATGAAATAGAAGAATTAAACAGGTTTCCAGTTCAAATGGAGAGAAAGGGGAGAAAAGCTAAAATAAATGACTATTTGATAAAGGTCTCCGAAGAAGACAGAGAAATCCGAAGTGGCCACTGCAAATATGTTTCAAGTTACTTAAACAGTCAAGTATTTGAGAGCACTAGTGCTTCATGTGGTTTTAGATGTAGACCTCTGTAAGTTAACTCCTGGCCATTTATCTTGAAATGTCTGTGTGTTGTGGAAAAAGTACTCAGGCTTCCCTCAGCAGCCTTGCCCCTCTACTGTTAAGTGTGTTCACATCCCAGGGTTAACTCAACTCAGTCAATAAGAGCTACACGGAGAGGCCATTCATTAAAGAGTTGTCATTTTATCATGATGCTTTAAAAATTATTTTGCTTGAGTATTTATATTTAATGCCTTTAGATGAAAGAGAAAATTAGATATTCAAATGATTGTGGAATGTTTTTGACCATTCCACAATGGTGATTGTCATAACAATCTAAAACAAATAATCAGGTCACTGATATTAGAAAAATGTCATTCTTTGTAGTGCTTGTGGTTGTTTTTAGTCAAATGTGATGTACTTCATATGTTTACTTTATGTATATATACCAATTAATGTAATAAATATATGTAAAAAATGATAATAAATAACATAATATAATTTATATGTTTTAAGAGGTGACATAATCCTGACGAGTCTTGAAGTACCTTTCCTCTTTAAAAGGAAAAGTGATAGTGTCCAAAGGATGCAGTAGTGTTCAGGGGGTTTAAGGAGACTGTGAAAAATCCATGGCCTATGCTCAGACATGAAAGCATAGTAACTCTCCAGTGGGGACTAGAGCAACATTCCGTGATCAGACACATTTGTACCTCTGCAGAAAAAAGAAGGGGGATGACCAAACACTATAAATTACTTCATCAAAGTTCAGAATTTGGATAAACAATTATAGGCCTATGTTAACTCATTTAAATTCTCACAGTATCAAGATGAGGTATTAACCCCACTTTAAAGGCAAAGAAACGGAAACAAAGAGAAATTAGGTGCTTCTTTTTAGTCACACAGTTATTAAAAGAAGGAACCAGGATTTAAACTACGGCAGCCTGGCTCCAACAATCCATATTTGTAACCCCTGATGCTATGGTTGCTTCTCTGACATACATACATGCATATGCGCATGCATGTGTACAGACAGGGACACTTACACATAATCAAGCAAGCAAGACCCATTTGGGTCCTTAAAATTCCAATCATTTATGTGATTGTTTTAAATAAAACTTATAATAATAACTATTTTATGTTGCATTTAAATTTTGTTGCTAATAGATATTAATTAAGTTTTTTATTCTCTATTTTAATAAATATTGTTGAAACTTGATATAACTTATATTTAGTTTGTTTTTCTGGAAATTCCAAATTTGGAGTTTTAACTTAAGGTAAAATGTATACATTATTAGTTTATGCTAGGCATTGCAATTCTGTGACAGATGATAGGAAAATACTTGGATGACGAAACACAGAACAAAATTAGATGAAGATTTGAACAAAGCAACTAATAACTATTGAGGCTAAGTACATGATGGTTTATTACATTATTCTACTTTGCCATATGTTTAACATTTTCCATAATAAATAGAAAAATGAAATATAACTTTGTGCATCTAACTGTATTTTCATCTTGTATCACTACCCAAGTAACAAGCTATGAGAATTTATAATAGCTAGAAATTGGGTTATCATTTTCATTATATTTGAAATTATCTCTAATTGCATTTTTATCTCCTCTTTGATGAAGTAATTCCTAAGGAATTTGTACCTAAGGAATTTGTACCATATATCCAGTTAGTTTTAATTATGTGTACTACATTGTGGTCACAAAATGAGATAGTACAATTTATGCCTTTTCAGAATTCATTAAACTTTTCTTCATTAACCAAGTAAATGATGCTTTTTTCTTTTTGCACAGATATGTGTACTGTGAAATGTAGGCATTCTCTTTTAAAATGTGATATTTTACTATAATTCAATCTTTTGTCATTATATTATTAAGGTCAGCTATGTCACTTTTGGTTATAATGATCTTTTAGAGATGCTAATAATAGAATTATCAAAAATAAATTTTGAGCCCAGGACCATAGATGGCTTTGCAGGAGAATTCTATCAAACATTTAGAGAAGGGCTAACACCTATCCTTCTCAGACTCTTCCAAAATATAGCAGAGGGAAGAACACTCCCACACTAATTCTGTGAGGGAACCGTCACCATGATAGTAAAACCAGAGAAAAATGTCACAAAGAAAGAAAACTACAGGCCAATATCACTGATGAACACAGATGCAAAAATCCTCAACAAAATACTAGCAAACAGAATCCAACAGCACATTAAAAGGATCATACACCATGATCAAGTTGGGTTTATCCCAGGAATGCAAGGATTCTTCAATATATGCAAATCAATCAATGCGATACACCATATTAACAAATTGAAGGATAAAAACCATATGATCATCTCAATAGATGCAGAGAAAGCTTTGGACAAAATTCAACACCCATTTATGATAAAAACCCTCAAGAAAGTAGGCAAAGAGGGAACTTACCTCAACATAATAAAGGCCATATATGACAAACCCACAACCAACATCATTCTTAATGATGAGAAACTGAAGCCATTGCTTCTAAGATCAGGAACAAGACAAGGTTGTGCACTCTCACCACTATCATTCAACATAGTTTTGGAAGTTTTAGCCACAGCAATTAGAGAAGAAAAAGAAATAAAAAGAATCCAAATCGGAAAAAAAGAAGTAAACTGTCACTGTTTGCAGATGACATGATACTATACATAGAGAATCCTGAAGACTCTACCAGAAAACTACTAGAGCTAATCAATGAATTTGGTAAAGTAGCAGGATACAAAATTAATGCACAGAAATCTCTTGCATTCCTGTACACTAAATGATGAAAAATCTGAAAGAGAAATTAAGGGAACACTCCCATTTACCACTGCAACAAAAAGAATAAAATACCTAAGAATAAACCTACCTAGGGAGACAAAAGACCTGTATGCAGAAAACTATAAGATACTGATGAAAGAAATTAAAGACCATACAAACAGATGGAGAGATATACCATGTTCTTGGATTGGAAGAATCAACATTGTGAAAATGACTCTAATACCCAAAGCAATCTACAGATTCAATGTAATCCCTATCAAACTACCAATGGCATTTTTCACAGAACTAGAACAAAAAATTTCACAAGTTGTATGGAAACACAAAAGACCCCGAATAGCCAAAGCAATCTTGAGAAAGAAAAATGGAGCTGGAGGAATCAGGCTCCCTGACTTCAGACTATACTACAAAGCTACAGTCATCAAGAAAGTATGGTACTGGCACAAATAGAGAAATATAGATCAATGGAACAGGATAGAAAGCACAGAGATAAACCCACGCACATATGGTCACCTTATCTTTGATAAAGGAGGCAAAAGTATACAGTGGAGAAAAGACAGCCTCTTCAATAAGTGGTACTAGGAAAACTGGACAGCTACATGTGAAAGAATGAAATTAGAACACTCCCTAACACCATACACAAAAAATAAACTCAAAATGGATTAAAGACCTAAATGGAAGGCCAAACACTATAAAACTCTTAGAGGAAAACATAGGCAGAACCTCTATGACATAAATCACAGCAAGATCCTTTTTGACCCACCTCCTAGAAAAATGGAAATAAAAACAAAAATCAGCAAATGGGACCTAATGAAACTTAAAAGCTTTTGCACAGGAAAGGAAACCATAAACAAGATGAAAAGACAACCCTCAGAATGGGAGAAAATATTTGCAAATGAAGCAACTGACAAAGGATTAATCTCCAAAATTTACAAGTAGCTCATGCAGCTCAATATCAAAAAAACACATAACCCAATACAAAAATGGTCAGAAGACCTAAATAGACATTTCTCCATAGAAGATATACAGATTGCCAACAAATACCTGAAAGAATGCTCAACATCACTAATCATTAGAGAAATGCAAATCAAAACTACAATGAGGTATTACCTCACACCAGTCAGAATGGCCATCATCAAAAAATCTAGAAACAATAAATGCTGGAGAGGGTGTGGAGAAAAGGGAACCCTCCTGCACTGTTGGTGGGAATGTAAATTGATACAGCCACTATGGAGAACAGTATGGAGGTTCCTTAAAAAACTAACAATAGAACTACCATATGACCCAGCAATCCCACTACTGGGCATATACCCTGAGAAAACCATAATTCAAAAAAGTCATGTACCACAATGTTCATTGCAGCTCTATTTACAATAGCCAGGACATGGAAGCAACCTAAGTGTCCATCGACAGATGAATGGATAAAGAAGATGTGGCACACATGTAAAATGGAATATAACTCAGCCATAAAAGGAAACAAACTTTAATTATTTGTGGTGAGGTGGATGGACCTAGAGCCTGTCATACAGAGTGAAGTAAGTCAGAAAGAGACGAACAAATATCGTATGCTAACACATATATATGGAATCTAAAAAAAAAAAAAAAAAAAGGTTATGAAGAACCTAGAGGCAGGACAGGAATAAAGACGCAGACATAGAGAATGGACTTGGGGACATTGGGATGGGGAAGAGTAAGCTGGGACGAAGTGAGAGAGTGGCATGGACTTATATATACTACCAAAAGTAGAATAGATAGCTAGTGGGAAGCAGCCGCATAGTACAGGGAGATCTCCTTTGTGCTTTTTGCTTTTCAGTGCTTTGTGTAGAGCAGTGGGATAGAGACACAAGAGGGAGGAGATATGGGAACATATGTATATGTATAGCTCATTCACTTCGTTGTAAAGCAGGAACTAACACACCATTGTAAAGCAATTATAATCCAATAAAGATGTTAAAAAAATAATAATTTTGGTCATTTTCTCCTTTTTTTTACTAATATTTTTTGCTGCTGTTATTCTAATACTATAGTCTTAAATACATACTCTTTCGTAATTTAGCAATTATTTATTATGAATTAAGTTATCTCTGTCAGTATACAGTACCTCAATTAATTATTAATATGTTGATCATTTAGTAGCAAATGCCTATAAGAGATGTGACATGCGAATGGGATCACTAAATTATTTATAACAATTGTGACCCATTTGTTAAGTCTAAGCAAATAACCGACTCAGCTTTCTCCTTCCTTCTTATGGAATTTTTCTATCATACTCATAGCCTGTTTCAGTCATAAATCAGTTCTTAGCTAAAGAATACATGTTTCCAAATTCCTAATCTTCCATCATCATTATTGATGGTATTTATGGAGTTTTACTTTTTTCTTGGGACCATGGAGAGTGAAGCTTATTTTGATAAATGGAGGCTGTAACTGCACCTTTATATTGGTTGTCGTAAACCCTTTTTAGCTATTTTAATATTTAGAAGAAAAGGCCATTTTTATGGGAATATTGCATGAATACATTTCCATCAAATGAAATGATTAACAAGGACTTGATGAAGTTCATATTTTTCATTTAGCAGGAATTGTATCTAGAATGTTGTCGTTGTCTGTCAGAACAGCAGTGTAATGCTTTTATCTTAAATTCTTTCTCAACTGGCTGATTCTTGAAGGGGAGGGCAGTGTTTTTACTTACATAGTCATTGTAGCCTGAAAGATGGATTTCAATCTGTAGAGCTGTGGTGAAAATGTAATGCTAATTGTAGTTTGAATGGTCCAGTCACCTTCTGATAGTACGGTTTTATACCCAAGTAAAAGCTAAGTCAAATTCTGGAAAACACATTTTCTTTCTTCTGATAGCAAATGCATAATATGCTCTAACTAATGGGAAAACCCACACGCTGGAGAAAGATGAACATGATTAAATAGATTTAATTATTTTTCTTATACTACATATTAATAGCTTTCTCAACTATGTCCCTGTGGCTGCAGCACGTTGTGCTATGTAACATGCTGAGAAAATTGTGTCATTTTATCAGTCTTCACCATCTTGCCTTTTTTTCACCTTTGCCATTTTAACTTATTGCAGTTCTGTTTTTCTCATGTCTCTGATCTTCTTTTGATTTCACATATAATGTATACCAGTTATTTATGTTTTGTTTTGTTAATCAACTAATTTCTTCATGTATTTTATTTTATTTTTCCCAAACACATTCTGTGCTCCTTGAAGGCAAAAACTGTCCTAGTTCTGGGGCATATTTCTTACTGTATTCCGTTTTAGAGAGATGGAAGGCACGTGACAAATTCTAGTTTGAGTTATTTCATTTTAAAAAGAGCAATTGGTCTTCCGTGGGTCAGTTCTTCAGATATGTTTGAGTCCTGACCTGTCTTAGGCAGGTCACTAGATGTTTCCCCTGAGACTTAAGTGGCACCTGATAATTCTATCACCTTCTGTCTTTCCTGAGGTGCTCCCTCTTTGTGAGGCACAACATATAAATGCTGCTCTCGTTTGTCATGATCCTCCAACTCTCAGCAAACTTTTCTTACTTTTCATTGTCATTTTGCCACCTAGGTCATGCTTTTTCCACATTTCACTCTACTACCACTTTAGCTGCCTTAACTAGCCAGATAGGTAACTCATTTCTTAGAGTATTTTCTTTTTAAATGAATCCATGCGTGCATTCCTCAGACCCTTTGATTTCTAGCATTAAACTTATCAATTCAACCTCTTCCTCTGTACTACTCTCATTCTGTTTTTTCTAATCCCATTATAAACCCTAATTCCTCAGTCTCTCTCAGCTTGTCCACACCCTCCGTCCTCTATCAGATTCTGTTACTTGAGTATTTTACCACTTTAGTCCTTGGCTCAGTTGAATAAACCTTCATGTCTCCCCCTTCATGATACCGTGTGAACAGAAGTTCTTTCACTGTACTGATTGGCTTTACTGCAAGCCCTGTTTACTATCAGTACTTTCATTCATCAGTACTCTATTCAACTCATTTCTGAGAGCAAATGCTGACCCTAATAATGGCCCTTTCTTTCAAACACCTAATTACTCTCTTAACTTTCATTTGAAAATCTTACCTTTGATTTTAGTGAGAAAAATCAAAGCCATCTAATTTCAACTCTACAATTGATTACTCTTTCTTTCCTGAACGTAACCATTTTTCAGAATTTACTACTTACCACCTTCCTTCTGATCATGTGGCAAGTACGTCCTATGTCTTTTTCAGGTATAATAACCCTTTTCCAAATCCACTTAATCTTGGCTGCTTGTATCTTTCCAGAGACCTTTTCCTTCAAATAATTTGTCTTCTGTGTTTCTCTCATTCATCACATAGATTCTTTCAAACAGCCTACAAATACTCATATTCTTAAATCTCTATCAAAGAGAAAAACCTGTTATTTTGGGCCCAATGGTCTTTTTTTCCTTCACTAATAAAGTTCTCAGAAGAGTTGCCTGTTTCTACTATACTTTCTGTCCGTATAGTATTTACTCACTCGTTCATCATCTGTTATGCTGTTTCTTTGAACACTCCGTTGAAACTTCTCTTTTAGAAGTTTGTAATAACTTTCTAATAGGCAAACCCAGGTCATCTCTCTTACACACCACCTCTCTAGAGGAGAAGATTTTGTGTAAAATACAGTAAGCATAAATTTATAGGATATGCATATTACTTGCATACATTTATGCTACACCTGAATATATGCGTATTTTAAAATTTGTTTTAAAATTTCATCTATGAAGAATTTATTGTTTTTTCTGCTACTTGTTGGACATCAGCTCATTAGATGAGTATTGATCGCTGCCTGGGTTCTTTTACCATTTACATTTTCTTCTCGTATCTAATATAACAAAATAATCTACTAAAGTTGACGTTATGTTCTCCTGTAGTGATGAATAAACATAGAAAGTTTAAGTTAGTTCTCCGAGATCACATAGACACAGTCTGGGTTTGACCTTGAATCTGCCTTTTTTTATAGCCTGCGTTTTCTTCCTTCCATATTTGTATGTTTATAAACTTGTGACTCCTCAATAAAAATATGAGATCAAGGAAGGAAGAAAGAGAGATAAACAGAAGTTTATGTTATATGATAACAAGGCACACTTTCAAAGCATTGGTAGCAGTCAACTGTTTGCAAGTTGCAGTGAAGCAGGGAAGGCTGAGCAAAAGGAGCGACATTTGGGAGCCTCTGGAAAGATGAGCAAGACAGGCAGGAGACGGAAGGGATTTCGGATCACCGAGAGAGGGAACGGTGAGTGCAAAGTGCAGCCCCTTCTGAGTCCAGTGAATCTAGAATAGAGGGCATATACCAATTTAGTTGGTTTCGGTTGTTTGCGTCACAAACAGTGGAAGGGTTACATAGCTCCTCTCTCACGTCCAGTTGTTTTTGCTTTTTTGAACACTCAGTTTATTTGGCCTATTGCCTCGTATATATTTGTGTTAAGTCCAAGGAGTAAAATCAGAAATGATTTTCTGTGATATTAAAAGCTTTTGAAAGCAGCACTAGGCCCAGTGCAGTAATTATAGATCTGTTACCTCATCTTCACCCCAACCCCTGGGGCCTTTATTTTTTGGCTTGCTGCTTCGGTGATTGTATCAAAAATTACAGCCAAATTCACTGAACTTCTTGGTATTCTCGGCAACCCAAATTGATACTACTGAATGTTGTAAGACTACATCCTGCTTCTAGCCCAGGAGCATGCATTCTGTCTCTTTCGCCTAGTGGAATGATAAGAATCACTTAGGGTTACTGAGGAAGAGCCCATAATTCTTATGAAATCCTGGCATGTTGTAACTCCCAGGCACCTTTCCACATAGCAAACATCTATAATTACCTGAAAGTGTTCTCAGTTTTAAAGGCATTTAGCAATGATTATTTCTTTCCTTCCCTATCATTTATTTGCATACATATCCAAAGCTGATTTAGTTTGGCAGAATGGAGGAGGGAGAGAGGAATGATGAGTAATAAAATATGGGCTTCAATGTCGAAAAATAAAAGAGTTATGCTCCCAACACTGTATAATCTTCTATTTACTGAGACTTTGCCCACCCCTGCCTTTATTGAGAATTTACCAAGTGCTAGATTCTTTACCAAGTATTTGCATGCTTTATCTATTTAAATTCTCACAGCTACCCAGAATGTACATATCCTTAACCCCACTTAAAATAAGTGAAGCTCTAACCTTAGCAAGATTAGGCGAGTGTCACACAGTGAATGCTAGATCGAGATTGGACTTTATGCTCATCAGATTCCAAAACTGTCTACTGCGTGTGCACAACACTGTATTGCTACTGCAATATAACAACTATTAAAAGTTTAAAAGAGTGTTCTTAAGTCAGACAAATCTAAAACACCATTACAGCACATTTCACATTTATTATACTCTATTTTCATCTTATGATTATCATCAGTTTATTATTTCATTAGCTCTGTTATGTCATAAAGATTGTGTTTGATATTCAGTGACAGCCTATACCATAATATGAAGCAGGCAGATTCAATTTATGGTTCCCTTTGATTAAAATGCATCATTCATTTATGTAAGATATGGTAGATGAATTCCCCTTGAAATCATGGGAACAGGTAATTAAGTTCTGTCATTTTCCCAAACTTTGGCTTTGTTCTTTTTCTGGAAAGACATTATATAATCTTAGAGTAAACCAGATCTCATTCCCACAAAGTTAATTAACACGCAAATAAATTTCTTACATACTAGTAATTGTTTTTACTAAGTAAATCAATGTAGCTAGAAATATTTTGAATCAGAAAAATTTTAAACATTTTTTTTTCATAAGACTAACATGTTTTGGAAGTCTTGCAAAGATAAGAAACAGAAAGCTAATGCATTCTTTCTGCACAATCAGCCAATTCTCTGTTTTTGCTCTGATTGGTACATTGAAGAAATGCTAATAATATATTTGGTGACCTGTTAAGGAGTATCAAGTCTTCTCAGGAAATGAATAACAAAATGCTAATGGTTAGCATTAACCATCTGAGTCAGAAGGGATTATAGAAGAACGTTTGTATATTCTCCCTGCCAAGGGAGGGTTGCCCCGTGTAATTATCCAACACAGGAGTTAGTGGTACCTTCCAGATCATTTCTGGAGTAGAAATTCTTTGAAGGAAGAACTGTTTTGTTATAAGTATTAACTGTAATTCCTATTGCCTTGCATAGCCCTTTGTATAGTGTATGCTATATAATATATGATAATATATGCTAATGAAATTTCTGAATGAATACTTTTAAATAATCAGGATTTTCTACCTCACAAAGCAACCCTGTTTTATTTTTAGACAGCATCTACCTACTGAAGAAAATGTATTCTCATTCATCCTTCTGGCACTAACTAGCAACACCCTAATTATTCTTCCATGATGGTCCTGCAGATGTGCGAACAAGTTCATCAGCGTCCCCCTTAAAATATTCAGTGGTTCAACCAATTCTGGAGGTGATAGGTTTTTCGCCTCCCTTTTTCTGGTCACTAAGATTACATTGCAATTCTTGGCAGCCGTTTCTTGGCTCAAGTTAGCAGCCAATTCAAATTCCTGTGTGTTTTTTGTTGTTTCTCTCCATCATATGATTATTAGATAAATTGAGCTTTTAACCTTCTCCGCCACAAGGAAGATTCCACACACTGTACGAGCAGTGAAATGGGGGAAATTGAGCAGGCGAGCAGCCTTTGCTTTAGTGGGTATAGGAAGGAAGGACAACTATAAACTTACATTCATGGTTTTTGTCGCTCAGATATTATGTCGCTCAGATAAAAATGTTATCATTTTTATTCATAAATGTTTCCCATACCTATTTGCATAAACCATGTGTAAAAGTTATGTTCTATACATCATACATTTTTTTTTTAATTTAGAAATGTTTATTCTTGGAGATCTCTCTATTTACCGGGGCTGTACAGCACTAGTTCCAGATCGAACTGCTTTAACAGAAATATATTTTAATATTATGTGGATGATTTTCACTCAGAACTTTTCTAGGCAACCGTCATCTTTGGACAATCTCTTTGTCTTTTGTCAATTATTTCACAGGCCATCACAAATTAGGTTGTTCAAAACCACTTAATAGTAAATCAACTATACTTCAATAAAAATAAACAAATAAATAATTTAAAATGCAAAAACAAACAAAAAAACCCACCCCAAACCACTTCATAGAAAACATCCTGAAAAAATCCTGTCAAAGAGTAGAGTTAGCTCAATTTTTGTCTTATTTTCTTTTGTCTTTCTTTTCTTGGTTTCTTCTTTAGACTTGCATTATTTGGTTTTCACTTGTTAATTACTTTGGAAAAAATTGCATTATTCCTAATTATTGTAGTCAATAACAAATTATCTTTGGGAATATGTTGAGTTTAAATCAGTGACGGCAAAAATTCCATATAAAGTATGTGTAGATCTGTATTACACAATATATATTAAAACTTCTATTACATTTTTATATATGGTGAAAACCAGTATATTTGCTACTTAAGCAAATAGTTAAAAAATGAAAGTAATATTCTTTTTATACAAAGCAATACCTCAGAAGATAACAGGAGAGCAAACTGAGGTAGAAGAATGAGCTAATTAGATTGGAATACAAGAAATGTTCCCACTTTCGTTCTTAAGGGCCCATTTTTTCAAGCTGTTCATTTGTATTAAAACATGTTCCAGGGCTTCCCTGGTGGCGCAGTGGTTGAGAGTCCGCCTGCCGATGCAGGGGACATGGGTTCGTGCCCGGGTCCGGGAAGATCCCACGTGCCGCGGAGCGGCTGGGCCCGTGAGCCACGGCCGCTGAGCCTGCGTGTCCGGAGCCTGTGCTTCGCAACGGGAGAGGCCACAACAGTGAGAGGCCCGCGTACTTCAAAAAAAAAAAAAAAAACATGTTCCAAGTTAAAGCAGTCATATGATGCTTATAGATTGTTCAAGTGATATATGCAATTGTTGAGCATTGTACACTGCTCCACAGAATGATATTAAAGTATTAATTTTAATACCTGTCTTGGCTTCTTATATCATATTTGCGGGATGGATTGCAGAAAAATGTCATTTTGCTGAATTCATCTATATATTAAAACCACATGGTAAAACACAACTCCAACAAACAACAAATTATATAAAGAAGTACATTGGAATTTTAAAATTTTAAATCAGGTTGAGGTATTATTTAGATAGAATAAAATTAAATTTGCCCTTTTCAAGACACAGTCATTAGTTATCACAAACCACTTCCATAATCAGGTTATAAAACATTTCCATCACTCCCAAAAGTTTCCTCATGCCCCTCTGTAGTCACGTTTCAATGTCAGTAGCTTTACTGTCTCCATTCTTGCAGAGCCACAACCAGAAAGGGAGTAAACCTCTAACCCCAGATTCAGTGGAAGTAGCTGACCTAGGTCAGGGGCCACCCCTCCATCCATAACCACATGTGGAGCGGCAGAGGACCACACCTGACCCAGCTGTGGCCAAGCCTGGGTTTGTGAGGAGATGGGGCGCCCGTCAAACCAAATCAAAGAAAGAGCATTTCCCAGAAAATGCTTTGTCTTCCCAAAGGCACAGGTTTGGAGTGCTAGGAACGTAAAATAATGAATGTCTATTCATCATACTAATTTGGTAAAAATTAATTAACCAAATAGTTACAATTATTTTTTTTAAATAGGAAAGATTTTTAATATGCTAACTGTGAGATATCTGGTTTGCAAGGTAATAGATACGTCTGATGTAAAAGGAAATTTATTTGTTATGCCCATATAATTTGAATTTATGTTTACTGTTTATTAAAAAATAAGGGTAATCTTTTGATTATGTTTAACTCCTCCAAATAAGATAGATTTTTCACTCCTGTTTCTTTACCTCAAGAATAAAAAACATATGACTTTTTAATTTTAATTTGTTTTAATATTCTGAATCTCACCTAAGTATATTTGTTGTTGACTGTAATGAGTACACAGTAAAATCAGCTTTGATCCAAAGTCAAAGAGACTCAGGTCGCTTCATAAGTAAAGGAGCAATATGTTATGAATTGACTTATAGTTTTCTTGAAAGGCAATGTGATTTAATTGTTCATGATTTCATTTCATTAGGTGGTTTTCTGTATAAAGCTCATTACAGGTGATTGCATCCCAAACATCTTAAAGTAATTGTAGACACTTGTTCTTGCATAGCTTTTGTGAAGTAAACTTTAAACAACATGTCTAACAGTTAAAACTTAGCCCCTTTCATGATGGTACTGCCCTTCCTGAGGGATGGAGCTCATGCCTGCTATTTTTTCCCTAACTTTGGAGCACACAATACAGAAACATTAAAAGTATAATTTGAAAAGATACATGCATCCCAGTGTTCATAGCAGCACTATTTATAATACCCAAGACCTGAAAGCAAGTGCCCATCAACAGACAGGAAGGGGGTACAAACTAGGAGTATAGGATTCACAGATACAAACTACTATGCATAAAATAGAAGCACAACAAGGATTTATTGTATACTATAGAGAATTATACTCAATATCTTGTAATAGCCTATAATGGCATGTAATCAGAAAACAATAACTGAATCAATGTGCTCTACACCTGAAAGTAACACAATACTGTAAATCAACTATACTTCAATTTAAAAAAGTGTTATCATTGTGAAAGAAAGTGCACGTGTATGTTTACAATACCACAGAAACGTTTCACCATTATCCAAATACTTGTGAGAATGCTGTACTAGTTGTCTTAGGTTATATATCTGGTGAAATGCATAGAGTTATTCAATACCATTGAATACCTCCTGTGTGCCAGGTAGCATGGGAACTCAGTAGCAAAAAAATAAAATTATAGACTTCATGGAACTGAACTTGTGTTGGAAGAACAAACAATAAAAAATAACCATGTAAGAATGCTAAGTAAAATATAAAAGCTAGGAGGAAAACTAATGCAAGGGGATGGAAAGGGTCGGCAAGGTTTTATTTTGATAAATAACAGATGATGGTCAGGAAAGTCCTCTCTGGGATGGTGACATGAGAACTGAGGTGAATAAGATAAGGAGATAAAGCCATGTGGCTTTCTGAGGAAGAATATTCCAGCAAGGGAAACAACCAGATCTAGGCCTGACCCCAGCAGTGCTGCTCAAAGTGTGATCATTGGGCTGGTGCCTGAGACAAGCTGTTTATCGCTGATGTACAACAAGACAAGAGAGAACGTGAGAGTGAGCTTTTATAGCAATTTGATATAGTAATTGTGTGTGTTGAATCTGGTATTTGAGACATGGTGTGTGTCTTTGCTTTTCTATTTCAGTATTAATCATTTATTTTTATTCAACAGAAGTTTAGGTTCCCATTAGATTGGGGTGTGGGGGCTGGTCATACCGAAGACAATTTGAGAAACACTGTGTTAGAGGAAGAGAAAGGACCACTGGTGTAAGGAGAGAGGACCTTGGATCACTGAGCTGCTATAGGACAATGAAGAGGTTCTCCTGAGTCGAAAAGAACCAAGCTAAGCAGCTAAGAGTAAGAGTGGGGATGGAAAAGATGTGGGGAGAGAGGTGTGAAATAGTCCTCCCAGGGGAGTGAATAGATTGGGGAATAGAGTAGTTGCCTGGCTATTCTGAGGACCCAGCTCAGGTTTGTGGTCAAAAATTGAATGTGAAACCAGTCATCATGGTTGTGCAGAGTTTATTTGTTTTTTATCCTTGGGCAAATTTCAGCTATTTCATTACAAGTGCAGAATAGGCAGAGAATGGAATTTAACTGGGAGTTGGGATTTCTCCAGGAAAGTATTAAGAGGAACAAAAGAATTGAGAGCTTATGAAAGGATGTACTTATAATGATGTTCTTGGAATCTAGGCTGGGCAAGGAGGGAAGAGAGGTCATAAGAGGATGATGATCAGTGAATGGTTGGATCAGTGGACTAGAAGTCCCAGTGAGGTCAAAGAAATCCTGCAAGGGGAGTACTGGAGAGCGTGACCTGAGAGGTGAGAATAGATAGTCAATGAGAGGGATGCCCAAATTGGTGTTTTGGAAATATTGCAATTCTTGGTAATGATTGAGGTGGGAAAGAGGTCACAGTGATTATGGTAATATGCTAAAATACAAATGAAGAGCCTCATTTTCAGACTTAGGTAGGACAACATAGCATTACACTGCCATAGCGCTACACTACCACAGTTTTAGGTGAAGCTGTCACCCTTAAAAAGAAAAATACGTAATTGTTCCAATGACATTTAACGTTTCAAATTATATCATTAAAAAGGTTTTCATCAAATGCTCTTATTAAGTGAATGTATAGTTCCCTTCCATTTCTGTGTCTTATGAGAGGTGAACTCTGTTCCGTGTTTGGTGATAAGTCAATATACTGGAAGAAAGGGAAGAGAGAGTGAGGAGTTGAGTTACAATCTTTGTGTCTGATATCATGTAGCTTAATACCAATCTCTTGCTTTTTCTTTTAGCTCCACTATGTATGGAAGTTGGAGAGGAGGCATTTCTAGTGGAGGGATCTGCATGATAGGAGAGAAGGGGTGGGGGAGTGTAATAAATTTCAGGATAAATCAGCTTTGGAAAAATAATACTGAACATTTTGAATCATCTTTAATGTGGATAGGTTTTGAAAAGCGTTTTGAGAATAAGTCAGTGTTTTAAATCAGAGACTATAAATGTCTTGAAGAGTTACATTACAATAATATAAAATTATGTTTAAGAAGCAATGTACCAAATTGTCTCTGTTTTGCTGTGGCTTAATATATGATAGTACCAAAGACTTCCTGTGTGTGAAATATGCATTTATATGTATAATATCAGGATACTTAGATGATGAGGTATTGCATG